>NW_006300017.1:1790141-1796142 GCF_000327345.1 Myotis davidii
GTTACCAGGGCCCTGTGCCAGCTCTGCACCGGGGCCAGGTGCCCAGGCCTCCCCTGAGCCCACCCTCCTCGCTGCAGCCCAGAGGAGCCTGGTCCCCTGTCAGCCCTGCTCTGCAGTGGGGTCCCGCCACCCGTGCTGGGAGGGGGCTGCCCCTGGAGGCAGCAAGGTGGTCGGGGTCAGGTTCATGTGAGGACCCCGTCCCCTGTCTGACATCCCCCCGCCCCCCATGACCCGGTGGGCTGTGCAGATGGTCCTGGGCTGGGAGCTGGTGAGAAGCCAGCTGCAGGTGTGGGGGCTCGGCCTTCCCTTCACTCTGCCTGTCTCTGGTTGAGAGGAGGGCGGGCCAGCAGAGGATCCGGGCAGCTCTGCCGCCTGTGGCGTGTGCTGGCTCGTCCCCACCCCCCGGCTCGGATGCCCTCAGAGTGGCCGCCTTTGACCTTCCCAGGGCCTTTGTCCGGATGGCCGCGGAGGTCGGGCTGTGGGTGATCCTGCGTCCAGGCCCCTACATCTGCAGCGAGATCGACCTCGGCGGCCTGCCCAGGTGAGCGGGCTGTGGGGGGAGGGCTGTGATGGTTTGTTTTACTAAAAGTAGAGCTGGAATCTGACAGCCGGGAGCCCGTGTTCTCGGGGAAGGACTGTGGTGGCCCTGTGAGTTATGGGCGCCGCTGTAATCCTTGTCCTGGTCACAGATGCGGGGCCTGGGAGCTGGTCCTGGTGCTGTGGGCGCCTGGGCAGGACAGGCAGCATCAGGTGGTCACATCTCTTTCTTCCTGTTCCGTCTCCGGTCTCTGTCCGGGGTGGGGAGCTTTCCAGAGCAGAAGGAGGTTCTGACCACCTCTGGACTTGCTCTGAGGACCCCCTACCCCCTGGCTTTTCCCTTATTTTGTTAATGGAAGGCCATGTTCTCCACTGAGCTCAGCTCCCCTCTACTCCCCCTCATTTTCCTTTGCCTTCTCTCCTCTGCTGCCGGCCTTTAGTGCAGATAGCTGAGTGCAGGCTGAGCACCCAGGCGCTCGCTCCTGTTCACTCCACAGCTGCCAGGTGTGTGCAGCCCACGGCTCGGCTCCCGGGGCTCAGTGAAGGCTCTGTCTCCTCCGGGATGAGCGTGTTCTCCCATCCGCCTCAGGAGCAGCAGAGGCCTGGCCGTGAAGGAAGGGATATTTTAGCAAAGCAGGGATGCCCTGGGCCGCTCAGCTGCAGTCCCCGCCCCGCACAGGTGACCTGGGTACTGGGGAGGCGTCCTCGGCGCTTGGCGGCTCAGGTCTCAGAAGAGATGGAACCCTGTGCCTAAGGTACATACACTGGGCTCCAGGAAAAGGTGTTTTTTTAATCCTTACCTGAAGATATGTTTTTATGGATTTTTAGAAAGAGACAGAGAAAGAGAGAGGAAGGGGGAGAAAGAGACAGAGAAAGAGAGAGGAAGGGAGAGAGAGAGAAAGAAACATCGATGTGAAAGAAACATCATACGTGCCTTCATATGTGCCCTCATATGTGCCCCAGGGCCCTGACTGTAAGCGCTTCAACCGGGGATCAAACCCACAACCTTTTGGTGTGCAGGGTGATGCTCCAACCAACTGAGCCACCGGCCAGGGCTCAAGAAAAAGCTGTGATTTTTTTTTTTTTTTTTGGTTAATCCTCACCTGAGGATATTTTTTCCATTGATTTTTAGAGAGAGTGGAAGGGAGGGGTAGAGACAGAGAGAGAGAAGCATGGATGTGAGAGAGACACATGGATTGGTTGCCTCCTGCACATACCCTGAGCCGGGCCGGGGATCAAGCCTGCAACTGAGATATGCGCCCATGACCGGAATGAAACCCTTGACCCTTCAGTCCACGGGCCAACACCCTAACCACTGAGCCGAATGAGCTAGGGCCAGACAAAGGTTTTGAATGAACTGAAAAGGAATGGAGGCGCGCAGTCAATGAAAAGTTAAAGAGCCCCTCACTAGGATGTGGGTGTGCGGGCCGTGACGGAGCTGCCACCCCTCCTAAGCTGGGAACTGTCACCCCGACACTTGTCGGTCGGACAGCCCAGTAGGATGGTCCACAGAGCATCTTCCAGGTCCCTTGAGGGCTGCAGGAGATCAGAAGACTTAAAGCTGGCTGGAGGGAGCTCTGGAAGGAGATGGCAGACCTGCAGGACCCGGCTAGCCCCCTCCCATCTCCTACCTCCCCGTCTCAAGCACTGAGTTTGTCTCCTTTCGCCCCCAGCTGGTTACTGCAGGACCCTGAGCTGAGACTGAGGACAACCGACAAGGGCTTTGTCCAAGCGGTGGATCGATATTTTGATCATCTTATGGCCAGAGTGGTTCCTCTCCAGGTAAAACCGCCTTCTTACATTTCCTTCCTTCTGACATTCGCTTCAGGGAAACAGCTGGTTCTACCTATCCATAGAGCAGGCCGGGCCCCAGCTCTGAGAGCTGAAGCTGACACCCTTGCCTTTGATCTTGAACTCTAGACCCTCACCTTAGGTTCAGCCTTCGCCCCAGGGCTTCTGGGAGCACACGCATCACCCCGGCCAGGATCCACAGAGAGCAGAGAGCGTGGGTGTATGGTGGTGGCTTTGAATGTACTTGATGATCTCTAGGCTCACTGCCCTTTCTACCGCTTATTTCTACTCCTGAGTGATCTTGGCTGTTTTCAACAGTCACTACACACACATGGCAAAAAGGCTTGAAGAGGACAAAGGAGATTATGGTAAATACAAGTCTCCCCTCGTCACCTTTCCCAAAGCCATTGGTACCTTTTCCGGAGACAGGCAACCAATTTCACCAGAGTTTTGTGTGTCTTTCCATAGATTTCCTACACACATGGAGGCAGATTATCTATGCATACACTTACTTACACTTGCATATGTATTCTTTTTAAAAATATATATATTTTGCCAAAACCGGTTTGGCTCAGTGGATAGAGCATCGGCCTGCGGACTGAAAGGTCCCAGGTTCGATTCCGGTCAAGGGCATGTACCTAGGTTGCAGGCACATCCCCAGTGGGGGATGTGCAGGAGGCAGCTGATCGATGTTTCTCTCTCATCGATGTTTCGGACTCTCTATCTCTCTCCCTTCCTCTCTGTAAAAAATCAATAAAATATATTTTAAAAAAATATATATTTTATTGATTTCAGAGAGGAAGGGGGGGGAGATAGAAACATCAATGATGAGAGAGAATCATTGATTGACTGCCTCCTGCACACCCCCTACTGGAGATGGAGCCCCCAACCCTGGCATGTGCCCTTGACTGGAATCAAACCCGGGACCCTTCAGTCTGCAGGCCGACGCTCTATCCACTGTATACATTTTTATACAAAAATTTACAATTCTCACTGGACATTTTCCTTTTGTTACTTGAAGATATATTTAAAACCTGCCATTCTTTTAGATACATATATATTTTTATTGATTTTTAGAGAGGAAGGGCGAGTGGATGGGGTGGGTGTGTTAGCAGGTGAGTTTGTGGGTATGAGCTCTCCTATTGAAGTCGCTCATTAGCATGAGAAGGAACGGAAACACAGTGTGGTTAGGAAGACTAGGGCACTGGGACTCCTTGTGCCGCCGAAGGGCCTGCAGGTAACTGCCCATCAGACGGGAGAGGAGAGAGCGTGCCTCCAGGTCAGGAAACAGCTAGGAGCAAAGTGCCCGCACCAGCTGGCTCAGGGTTCCCAGCCCCCCGGGACCCCACTTCCCCTTTCTCTGCCCCCTCAGTACCGCCAGGGAGGCCCCGTCATCGCCGTGCAGGTGGAGAACGAGTACGGTGCGTTTGCCGAGGATAGAGCGTACATGCCGCATCTTCACAAGGTGAGAAACCCTGGTTGGTCCCCGTGTGTTCATGCTTCCTTCCTCGTCTGCCTCTGGGTCTGCTGCGGGCTCTGGTGGGCTCTGTGGGTTATGCGGATACAGGGACCGAGTTCCGCTTCTCTGACTCTACAGCACGGTCAAGGTGATTAAGATGCACTTGAATGACTTTATTCTGAGATAAAATATGATGTTAAAAGATCTCCACGACCCACAAGTTTCACGAGAGCTGGGGGTTGGCGAGCAGTTAAGGAAATAATGCTTCGTGAACTTGATGATGATAATGTCTGTCACCTGGCCGCTCTCTGACCTGTAGCACCAATAGTCGCTCTTCCTGGGGGGATGCCTCAGGCCAGGGCATAACTGCCATCCTGCCCATGTCCTTGTGGGAGGGTCAGCTACTCCCTGTCCCTGACGTCCCACATTCAGGAGCCTGATTGGCTCTCTTGTCAATGGGATCCCTCCCCCGGGTTGCTAAGCCTGAGGCAGGGTGAGCTCTGTCCCCATGGGAACCTCAGGGTGGCGTGGCCTGGCAGGCGGGCAGTTGCCAGCTGGGCAGGGCAGAGCGATCAGGTGAGGAGAGAGGGAGGAGGCAGGGCTGGGCTCCACAGGCTTCTGCAGCTTCGAGGGCTGTGAGACATCCCCTCCCTAACGTTTCGCAGGGGTGTCACATCAGACCCCTCAAATCAATCTCATTCAGCGAGTATTATTTTCCTTGATTACAAAAATTTGCTACTCAGCTCTGCTCCCAGTCCCAGCTGTGGCTCGGTGCCCATGCAAGGGACACATAGGGTCCTCCGGCCCTCTGGTCACCCTCCTGCTTCTGAGGCCCTTAGCAAATATGAGTTTTTAATGAGGTCCCGCGTCCCCAAAGCCATGGTGGGCTTCGTTGTTTCCTCAGAGTGTCCAGGTAGGACCCACGTCTGTGAAGCTTCTCTCTGATCTTCCCCAGGCCCCATAGCACCCGCCTCTCCCCTTCAAGCCCAGCTTCCAGAGCCTTCTTTCTCTCAAGGTCAGGTCCTCCCTCTGCACTTCCCCTTGAGGCTGTGATGGGGTCAGAGCCCAGACTCGGTGGCTTTTGTGTCCCTGGGAGAAACACCAGCCAGAGAAAGAGAGAGAGAGCGAGCTGTGGATGGTCGGACTCTCAACCCAGACCTTCTTCTCCGGCTCACACGCTGTCCCTCTTGGCCCAGGGTATTTATTGGCTAATTTCCTTCTTCCCACGGGGGAAAGGAGCGGGGGTTCACTCTGTCCAGTTTTCTCAACAGGCCCTGCTGGACAGAGGGGTCGTGGAGCTGCTCTTGACCTCTGACGCGGAGAAAGAAGTGCTCCAAGGCAGCATAGAAGGAGGTAGGCACTTAGGCGTGTTTTCAGGGAGCACGGAGCTCTTCACCCGCTGGTTTGAGTTCTGAACAAGTGTCAGAAAGAACCAAGAATAGCTCTGAGGCCTCTCTTTGCCATGCACATTGAGGTGGACCCTGGCGAGGTGGTACCGCTATGAGAGCCCAAGATCAAAGCGAAGAGTTCCCATAGCAACGCTATCATGTCCCTTGATCCTACTTTCCTTCAACAACAGATGCCAGGGAGCCCTTCTGTCCGCAGCCCACCTTTCCACCTTTATTTACTTGTTTGTTTATTTTTTACTTAAATGTATTGGGGTGACGTTGGTTTGCAAAACCATACAGGTTTCATGTATACAACTCAACAAAACATCACCTGCACGCTGCATTGTGTGCCCATCACCCCAGGCAAAGTCTCATCTCTTTCTGTCCCCATTTCCCCCCTTTTCCTATCTCCCCTTACTCCCAGGTCTAATTCCTAGGTCTAATCAATTTGTGTGACTTTGGCCTGTTCCATTTCTCTGCACAAAATATGGTTAAGTTTAACTGCCCTTCTTCTGTAACATTGTCCTTGCAAATGCCCAGTGACAGCCCTTTGCACGTTGCAACATGGGATAAAAGTAGTATCTCATTACCTCACTACTCAGCACACTTCCTTCTGTGTGCAAGGCATGGGCCTCTGTCCCTCCCCTGGCAGCACTTGCCCCAGGGCCTCATGCAGCATCTCTCCCTTCTTTCTACAGTGCTGGCCACCATCAATATTAACTCATTTCAGGAGAATACTTTCAACTACCTTAAGAGAGTGCAGGTAAGGATGTCTTAAAGAGGAAAAGTCATAGCCCCTTCACCTGCCATGACCACCCCCACCCCC
>NW_006300017.1:1796154-1797692 GCF_000327345.1 Myotis davidii
CCCCCCCCCCACCCCCCCGCCGGCCCCAACCTTTACAGCTGGTGTTCAATGAGGATAGGAGGCTTGACAAAGACTATATAGCTTTCCCTCTGAGGCCTCACCTAGGTTCCACAGTGTTTTGGGGAGTTTATCGGTTTCGTCAGGGGGAATAAGGAGGAAATTCTGCCTCTTCCCTTCTGTTCGTGGAGCACCTAATGGAGATGACCAGAGGAAGGGGCAGAGGTTACGTGAAGTCAATCAGAGGGAGAGGTTGCTCTCTTTTCTCTGAGAGAGCAGAGCTCAGAAATGAGCCATGTGCATTGCTGACGGAGGAGACTGCTCTGCAGGCCTAGGCTGGCTGCGGGCAGCAGATCCCGGAGCCTTATGGGAGTTTGGCAGGGTGGGACTAGCGTAGCTCACCAGGCTAGTGCTCTATGGAGGGGAATGCAGTGTTGGAAGAGGGACTCAGCACAGGAACATTGGCGGCTGTCCCTCCAGCCCTCTCCCGAAAGCCACACAACCCAGTCTCTCCCTTGATGACTCAGGTCCCCTCAGAGCTGCTGTCCCTCTGCTGAAGCCCAGGGTGCGTGCCCGTGAATGAGATTTTGTGTGCGGGTCCTTTAGGAGAGCACCTGGGTTTCTAGCAGACGCCCATCTCATCTGGGCAGACAGAATCCCTGCTGATTATCACAGCCCATGTTATGTGGGCTCCTCTTCCCGGTACTGGGCTCCAGGCTGGGGAGCTCAGCGTGGGGTGGAGACCCCTCGCTCCTCAGGGGGAACCTCTGCTGCTGAGATATCCCTCCAGAATCTCAGTCGCCACACGTGGGTGCAAGGCCTGCCCTTTTTTGCACCTCTGCCCCTCCTACCAGTCTCAACATGGTTTCTTCTGCATCTCTTAGTTATAAGACTTCTATTCGGCTAGTCTTCAGATGGTTCTCCAGGTTGATTTTTCTACAATTTAGTTGTGATTCTGATGTGGTCCAGGGAGGGGGTGAGTGGAACTCCCTCTTACGCGCCATCTTGGATTCCTCCGAACGATGTCCTTAATCGACAATAGAATTCTGTGGCTGCTAGTTTGGCTCACCCTGGGCTTGGGTTGTGTCTCTGACCTTACCAGCATGTGGCCCTTGAGCTTCAGTTTCCACGTGAGGACTTGCAGTCAGGTCTTTGTGATTCCAAAGCTGATTCTCTCCACACCGGCTTCGCGAAGGACAAGGTTGGAATGATAGAAAGTGATCGTGATGTCTAGGGAAACGGAGAAGCAAGAGGTGTAACGGGCTGACTTGGAAAAAAGTGAGAAGCCCAAGTTCCTCCAACTCTCATCCGTTGTATTCAGTGTTTCCGACTTATTTTTTCTTTTTGTCTGACTGCGTGTGTCATTTGGTTTGTCTCTAGAGCGATAAGCCCATTATGATTATGGAATACTGGGTCGGTTGGTTCGACACGTGGGGAGGTAAACACATGGTGAAAGATGCGGACGGTAAGTGTTTCTCAGTGTTTGGACCAAGGAGAGGTGCCCCGGGTCATGAGTCATTCACACACTTCCCTGCTAGCCC
>NW_006300017.1:1797888-1811448 GCF_000327345.1 Myotis davidii
AGACGCTCTAGCCACTGAGTCAAGCCAGCAAGGGCCACTCGCCAACATTCTGAATCATCTCTGGGGATTACACAGGCCATTGCTGCAGGGATGGCACATGCGTGGCAGTCATTATCAGAAGCCGGCAGTGATGGTTGAGAGGGTAGATCCTGGAACCAAGGGCCGGGATTCAGTCCCACTCTCAGCCAGAGCCCCGTGACCAAGGCAGCCTTCCTTCCCTTCCGAGTGTGTCCTCATCCCAAAGGGGGGATTAGCGTGTTACTTACCTCGTGGGGCTGCTGTGAGGATAAATTCATCAATCCACGTACACCACTCAGACTGGCGCCTGACCGACGTGCTTAATACAAGTATTTTGCTACTAAAGGTATTTTGCTATCGCTATTATGAAAACAAGCTCGCTGGTACCCGGAGGAGAGAGGACCAACTCTCCTTCAGAGGCAACTGAGAAAAGCCTGCATTGGCTTGAAAAATAGAACCCCACCCCCGCCCCCACCAGCAGAGAACATGTTTCTGGTCTCTTATATGTCAGGCATTATGACTTGTTTCTTATACATATATTCTCTCAGCGATTAATTCTCTCACCAGTCCTATGATGTGGTGCATGGGAATAAAGCCCTTCTTTGAACAAATAAGGAAGAAGAGGCCCTGAGAGGAAAAACGGGCCATTCAAAGTCATACCAACCGTGAAGAGCTAACCATAACGAACATCTATAATAATAAAAGCATAATATGCTAACAACCATAACGAACATCTATAACAATAAAACCATAATATGCTAATTAGATCGGACGTCCTTCTGGACAACCTTATGGATGAAGGTGGGGCTGTGAGGACCGAGTGCCCCTTACACAAATTTCGTGCATCGGGCCTCTAGTATATACATATAAACAATCCAAATGAACTTATAGAGATGAAAACTACAATATCGGACATGAAGAATACACTGGCCAGGATGAAGGATAGATTGTATATTTCAGGAAAATATTAATGAGCTTAAAGATATAACAATAGTAACAACATGAAACAGTGAACAAAACTGAAAAAATGAACAAAGAACAAATAAAATTTAAAATAAATTCAAGAAGCTAAATAAACATGTAACTCAAGTCCTAAAAAGGATAATAGAAAGTACAGGAGGAGAAAGTACATTCAAAGAAATCAAGACTAAATATGTACAGAACAGTAGTTAGACATGATTATAACATGATTCCCCCTGGCAAGTCTAGTACCCACCGGGCACCATGCACACCAGTAGTTATTACAGCATCATTGACTATATTCCCTAGGCCAGTGATGGCGAACCTATGACCCGCGTGTCAGAGGTGACACGCGAACTCATTTTTTTGGTTGATTTTTCTTTGTTAAATGGCATTTAAATATATAAAATATAAGTCTTTGTTTTACTATGGTTGCAAATATCAAAAAATTTCTATATGTGACACGGCACCAGAGTTTGCTGTGACAGGACTGCTTCTACCCATTCATACCTCTTAATCCCTTCACCTTTTCACCCAGTCCCCCACCCCGCTTCCCATCTGGCAACCGTCAGTCTGTGCTCTATGAGTCTGTTTCTGTTTTGTTTGTCCATTTATTTTCCTCTTTAGATTCTACATGTAAGTGAAATCATGTGTATTTGTCTTTCTCTGTCTGACTGATTTCACTGAGCATCATACCCTCCAGGTCCATCCGTGTTGTTGCAAATGGCAAGATTTCATTCGTTTTCACGGCTGGGTAACATTCCAGGTCTATACGTGCTACCTGTTCTTTCTCCAGCTGTCTGCAGATGAATATTCTTAGGCTCCGTATCTTGGCTGTGGTAAAAACGCTGCAGTGAACAGAGGAGGTGCATCTGTCTTTTCAGATTCGTGGTTTTCATTTTCTCTACTTTCTTATATTTCTTCTCCACAGATGTTGTAAAAACTGTGTCTGAATTTATCAAAGCTGGGATCTCCTTCAACACGTATATGTTCCACGGGGGAACCAACTTCGGTTTCATAAATGGGGCCACGGATTTTGGGGAACACAGCAGTGTCGTCACCAGCTATGGCAAGTGATCGTCGGTTTGGTCCCCCTCCAGCAGTGGGGGTGCTGGAGGCTCCGAAAACATATTCTGGCACCCCTGAGTTCTTGACCTCTAATCCATGCTGAGAATTGAGGATTTTCTGATCTATTTATCTTTCTTCTGTGATATTCATAATGCCCACAACAGGCTCTCATTGCAGTAGATGGGGCTGCTGAGGACCTAAAGTTCATGTACATTGACACCTTGACTTGAACCGAGAGACAGAGAGAGAGAGAGAGAGAGAGAGCGAGAGAGAGAGAGAGAGAGATTACTGGTGGTGATTGCTAGAAGGGCATCAATGGGCACAGCTGGGCAATCCGGATGGAAGGAAGAAGAGAGTGAAGCAGAGGATGAGCCAAGTGGCCCGGCAGCCTCAGAGTCCCAGGAAGGGCGATGGGAAACACTCCTAGCTAGATTGGCATTGGTCCCATAAGGCCTAGCCTGGGATGGACCGGGCCAGGGGTGGGGACCATGTGTCTTCTGTTTCCTTCTGGTGGCCCTGCCCCATCTCTGCCAGAAGCGCCGAAACGGGGTCTGCCTGGCAGGGTTGCCTGGCCAGTGACGTGCCCTGCTGTCTTGCAGACTATGATGCTGTGCTGACAGAGGCTGGGGATTACACCGAAAAATACTTCAAGCTTCGGAAACTCCTTGGATCCGTCTTAGGTACCCAGCCACCATTTTTACTCGAGGGCTGGCTCTCCTCGTGTATTGGAAGGGCGAGGACAGGGCAGGATTTCCCCTGTGGGCACAAGCTTCATGAAGGGCTTCAGAGCCAGGGTCACAAGTTCGAATCCTGGTCTTCCCGCGTAAAAGCTGTGTGGTCTTGCATGAGTGTTTTTAAGCCCTTTAAACCTGTTTTCTTCCCTGAAACGTGAACACAATGATACTCGTCTTCTGTAATGATTGTGAAAATTACTGTTCGTAAAGCTCTTAATATAATGTATAACATAATACCCGTATAGACAATAGCAAAAATCATTCTATGTAATTTTATTTCTCTAAGGAAAGTTAACTAACCATCTACTATGTGCTAGAAAGTAGGTAACCACTGGCCTTGCCGAAAGGTATAAGGCAGAGGTCTTGCCCCCTAAGGGCCTTCCGTCTACACAGCCAACACTACCCCTTCAGGGTCTGTATCTGTCAGCTCTCCATGCATACAGAATGGCTGCAACCTCATTCTTTCTTTCTTTTTCAAATCCCTCCCCCAAGGATATTTTTCCATTGATTTTTAGAGAGACTGGAAGAGAGAGGGGAAGACAGAGAGAAATATTGATGTGAGAGAAACACATGGATTGGTTGCCTCCTGCATGAGAGGAGCCTGCAACCGAGGTACATGCCCTTGACCGGAATCGAACCCGGGACCCTTCAGTCTGCAGGCCAATGCTCTATGCACTGAACCAAACGGCTAGGGTTGCAACCTCGTTCTTGACAGTTGTTCCTCACTCTTGGAGAAGTGTAGCCATGCGCCAGGAGAGGACCCCTTTACTGGTTGGGATACGAGAGTTTATGTATCAGGACGGGGAGGCTGGGAGAGGGCAGTAGCTAGTCCAGGCATGTCTTGCCCATGGCCCACTTTCATTGCAGCATCTCCCCTGCCCCCCTTACCTGAGCTCATTCCGAAGGCTGTGTATCCTTCTGTGAGACCATCCCTGTACTTGCCACTGTGGGATGCCCTACAGCACTTAAACAAGGTGAGTACTGCCGGGCATTAGGGGGAGAAGGCCTTCAGCCACACAGAGATAAATTCTTTCAAGGCTTTTCCCTGGACAGTGTGAAAACGAATTCTCTGCATGCTGCCCCAGTTTAGAACTATGGGGTCAGACCACACGCTCCTTCCCGGTGGACTGTGAAGGGGCTGCTGGGACTGGAAGAATGAGTGGGGTGGGGAGAGGCTGAGTATGAGAGGGTCCTGTTTCCCAGCTCCGATGAACCCGTTTGGTGAATGCCTTTGTGGGCCCACGTGGACCCTGTGGGAAGGGCTGCTGAGCCGGGAACCGGGAAACTGAGTTTCTGATTCTTTTTCACCATCCACTAGGCCAAACCTCGGAAGTTCTACAGGTCCCTGCTCTCCCTTTAAAAGTAGACAACCTGCCCTATTTTTTTTTTTATTAGTTAAGGTATTACAAATGTGTCCTCATCACCCCCATTAACCCCCAACAACCTGCCCTATTTTAAAGAAAAGTTTGGAAACTGTTTGAAACATGTCAAGTCTTGAATTCAGATTGATTTTACCTCTTCTTATCACCGTTTTAGATAAAAAGAAGTGCCTGACACATTGCAGAGGCTAAATACATGCTTATTTAGTGCATAATTCTTTCCTCGACTTCAGTGATGGTAGTACACAACTTATCTGCTCTGTTCATCAGTGGATGATGACAGCCATTGCTCCCTGTCCCATGCCCCCGCCCCGCCCCGAGTCTCCTGCTCAGTGGAGATATAAAGCATCAGCACATAGATGTTTTAGCGTTTCTCATCCAAAGGACTTTGGGGATCATTAGGAGGCAGAACAAAAAAGACAAGGGCCTTAGGGGAAGAACCCTGAGTTCTCAGCACATGGCTCGCGTTTCCACCACGGCTCTCTCACAGCCCGTCATATCCAGCGCACCCGTCAACATGGAGAGGCTCCCCATCAACGCTGGGAATGGTCAGTCCTACGGGTTCGTGCTTTACGAGACACCCATCTGCGCCGGAGGCCGGCTCCGTGCGAACGTTCGAGACACGGCACAGGTAGGGGCCAGCAGGCTGTCTGTGGCGGTAAGCAGGACATGTAGCCCAACTCTGCTACTGGGAAGGGTGGTTGTACGCTGGTCAGCTGTGCTGTGTGGTAGTAATTTATTTAAAAATATTTTTACTGATTTGAGAGAGAGAGAGAGAGAGAGAGAGAAACATCAGTGATGAGAGAGAACCATTGATCGGCTGCCTCCTGCAAACCCCCTACTGGGGATCAAGCCCCACAACCCGCTAAGTGCCCTTGACCGAATGGAACCTGGGGACCCTTCAGTCCACAAGTTCGCCCCACAACCCGCTAAGTGCCCTTGACCGGAATGGAACCTGGGGACCCTTCAGTCCACAAGTCGACGCTTTATCCACTGAGCCACGCCGGCTAGGGCTGTTTGGTAGTCATTTAAAGCACCTACTATGTGTGAGGCACTGAGAACCCAAGCTCACACCAAAGAGACTGGCTTTCTGCTTTATCACAACCAAGTCCACTGGGGCCTCGCTGCCAGCTGCCAGCCAAGTGTGAGCACCGAGGCTAGTGCCTTTACAATGACCTCCTCCCTAAGCCAGAGCCTCTCTCGGCCCTCCCCTCAGGTAGGTCTGCCGGTCTGACCCCAGCTCTTGTTTTGCAGGTGTTTTTGAACGAGACACATATAGGGACCCTGGATGGTGGTAAACAGAACTTGCACATCCCTAAAGTCAAGGTAGGTAATGCAGGAGTCTCGATGCTACTGGACCTCCGACTCAAATGTAACCGCTCCCTGGTTCTGAGATGACTGCCTGGTCTCTACCACGGCCCTTTGGCATCGCTGGTGACTTAGGGCCCCAGCAGCAAGTGTTTGTCTAGAGCTCTGAGCATAACCGCCTCTCCCAGGCCCGAATACACCAGGAGCTGCAGAATACAAGCTTCGGTGTGAATGGAATTTCCCCTTTAAGCCCTGAGCCAGCCATCAGCCGCGGGTCTGGTCTCTATCAAAGCACAACTGCGTCTCTCTGGCCTCCCTAAGGCAGACCAGCGGGAGAGAGGAGAGGCTGGGTGTGGGATGGGGGCACACAGGGTCCTTAGAGAGAGGGTGGACGGCCGGGCTTGGGGGCGTCCTGTCTCCCACTTGCTTGCCTTTCCAGGTGGGACTCAGAGGAAAGGGGGTTCTAGAGTATCCCCCTGTGTGGCTGTGTGGGTTCCGTGAACTGGTCTGTCCCCAACAGGGATGCCAGCTCCTGAGGATCCTGGTGGAGAACCAAGGACGAGTCAACTATTCATGGAAAATTCAAGACCAGAGGAAAGGTGGGCTCTAGGCCTGAGACACAGGCTGTCCGTTCTCTTCGTGGTCACTCAGACCCTCAGACGGGGGCTGAGTTGGAGCTGGGAGGGAAGAGGGAGCCACGTAGGTGGGGGCGGAGGGGGAGATTTAGGATCCAGGACTGAAGGTGAGGACTCCTCCCCTCTCTGTTGTCCTGCCTCCTTAGTTTCTCCAGGGCAGGGGTGGGTGGCTAGGCTGGGTGCTGGCTGGTCCTAGAGCAGGATCCGGGCCCATCTGGGGAATTTCAGGAAAAGCTCTGATTTTATAAAAAATATGTTTTTATTGATTTCAGAGAGGGAGAGAGAGAGAGAGAAACATCAATGATGAGAGAGAATCATGGATCGGTTGCGCCCTGCACGTCCCCCTACTGGGGAACGATCCTGCAACCAGGGCATGTGCCCTGACCTGGAATCGAACCATGACCTCCTGGTTCATAGGTTGATGCTCAACCGCTGAGCCACGCCGGCCGGGCAAAAGCTCTGATATTAAGTGGGGGCCTTCCTCGGTCGGCCTTGTGTATGAAAACATAGGAGAAACCTTCTGTCGCAGCGAGTCAGACAAATGTTTGCCCTCCTGGCTGGAGCCTGGCACAAGATGTCTGCTGCCTGCTTTTCTTTGTCCCAGACACTAAGAGAGAGAGAGAGAGAGAGAGAGAGAGAGAGAGAGAGAGAATCAGTGGCTAGCCGTGGTCTTTCTTCCCTCCCCCTGCAGGAGTAACCGGACCCGTGACCATCAATAGCATCCCCCTGGAGGGATTCACTATCTATTCCCTGGAAATGAAAACGAGCTTCTTTGACAGGTATGTTCCCACTTATTCCTGGGAGACTTGGCGGGGTCAGGGCACTCAGAGATTTCAAACTCTTCACTTGGCAGACGAAGAGCCCGGGATTCTGAGAACGGAAGTGATTTACTCGGGATGATAGAGTCTTTAGAGTCCGGACTGGAGACCTAGAACAAGTCTCCCGTTTCTCACTTTAATGCTTCACGTCTGCACGTCCCATAGAAACAGAGCCCTAGTCCCTGCGTGGGAAACCCGGGTCCATATTGGGGCTAGAATCGGCAAAGGGCTTTCCTCTCCCTCAAGGCGTGGCCCCTTTTCCAGGCTCCGCTCTGCCGCCTGGAGGCCTGTCTCCAATAGCTCCCTGGGCCCTGCCTTCTACCTGGGCACCCTGCAGGCTGGCCCTTCTCCCAGGGACACCTTCCTGAGGCTGCTGGTGAGTGAGCGCCCTCTTCTCTCTGCTCTCTCAAATGCCTAGTCTTTCTTTTTAAAATTTTATTTATTTAGTTTAGTTTGTTTTTCTTCTGTTACATCTATTGTTTCTTAAAGAGTCTTGAAGCAAAGTCATAGTGTTCCAGGCAAGAATACTTCCCTTCCTTCCTCACCTCCAACCCAGTCATCCAGCATCTAATTTCTAATTTATCATCTTTCTAATTTATCATCGTTGTTCCAACTATTGCCCATGGAGAGGGAGGTTGGGGAACTGGGCGGAAAAGGTGAAGGGGTTAAGAAGTAGAAATTGGTAGTTACAGAACTGTCACAGAGATGTGAATTATAGCCTAGGGAATGCATCCGGTAATATTGTAATAACTATGTGTGGGGCCAGGTGGGTACTTAAAATATCGGGGTCGGCGGAAACTTTATCAAATATATGATTGTCTAACCACTATGCGGTATCCATGAAACTAATACAGAATAATATTGAATGTAAACTGTCTATTATTTAATAAGGTTCCCCGTTATCCACTTTCGGTTCCTCTAAGCTTGCGAGGCTACGAAAGTTCTGCTCAGTTTCCCAGCACTTCTTCCTGTCTCTAGTGGAAAAACTGTTCCCATGTCTTCTTGTTTCTCAGTTTTCTTCTCCCAGATTTTGGTCCTGTAATTATTCATTGCATTGCAAACAGATTAAAAAATGGTGTCACGTTTATAGCTGTTGTCAGCAGAAGCGTCCATCTCTGTTAAACTAGGACTTATTTCTGGAAGACCTGCTTTTAAAAGCATCTATAGCATTATATATCAGAGGGCAGGAACAAGAGTCACATTAGCATCGAAAGGTTGTTCATGCTTTCCTCTGTCATCCTTAGACCAGGTACAGTAGGGTAGAACTTCTAGAACAAGCATGCCAAACTCACAGGCTAACACGGGCCAAATAAACAAGGTTTAAGTGTATATGGGCCGCAAAAAAGCAAAAGCTTCATAGAAACGTAGGTTTATTTCAATAGAGACATGAATGCAACACGGTTATAATCATCAGTCATTAGCGAACGTTGTAGTTCATTATTAATAATTATGTATAACAGGATATTGTAAAAATTAAGTTATGAAATTTTTATTAAAATGTTTCTTACATACCGTTATATTGGCTGGGCCACAAAAATATTCGTTGTGGGCCACGTGCGGCCTGCGGGCCACGAGTTTGACATGCTTGTTCTAGAACATACCCCATTGTGAACTCACTGTCAGGGCCACGAAGCATCTCAGTCTTGTTCTCACTCCCCAAGCACCTTAGATTGTACGTTGCCCGTGTGAATCTGTCCCCCTGCCTCAAGCCTCCATCCCTCCCAGGACTGGAGTTATGGATTTGTGTTCATCAATGGCCGTAACCTTGGGCGATACTGGAATATTGGACCACAGCAAACACTTTACCTTCCTGGGGCCTGGCTGCATCCGGAAGACAATGAGGTGAGTCACCCCAACCCCTGCCTTTACATCTCACACATTTTCAGATCTGCCTTCATCCCCAGGATGCAGATCACAACATCTTTCTCATCCTGTATTGAACAGGCTCACCACTTCTCACTGTGAGCCTTTCTGTTCTTCCCAGATCATTGTGTTTGAAAGAAGCAAGAGTGGTTCGTCCATCCAAACTACAGATAAACCGAAGCTGTAAGACTGTGTTGTAACATTTTCTTTGGTGGATTGTTGGAGTTCGTCTACCAGCAGGTTTTCAGGAGGAAGATGTATGTCTAGAATACCAAACACACTGTTGTCTGCAATAGCAAATATTGGAAATAATATTCAACAGGGAAATTGTTATATATATTGTAGTATAGTCATATGATGCCTATTTTTAGGTCTTAAAAAAGCCTTCAAATCTTCAGGGACTGGATTTACGTAGTTAAAGCTAAGTCCTTAGCAGGTTATTATTCTCCAATTAAATGTGCCTTTTGGCAGATGTGAATAAAATAAAAACAAGCTGGATGTATCTCCACTTCTTCATACTCAGTTGGGAGGATGTGAAGGGTCTCTGGCCTAAGAAAGAGTAAGAATTACTGCTCTCTCCATGCCGGAGTATTTCTGTCTGGCAAAGTCCTGGTGTGTATGTGTGTACTGGTATGTGGTGTGTGTGTGTGCGTTTGCGTGTGCGTGCGTTGTAGGAGGGGGAATGCAGGAGAGAGTGCACAATGTCTCCTGGCATTTCCCGGCAGCCTGCGTGTTTCCAAGGTGACCTGGTGCATCACCTCCAATCAGAGGAGGAATAGACATTTGGTTGTTTGGTCCTGACTTATCTGACAGTGAGGCCTGGCCCTGAGCACTCTGTCTTCTTGTCCCTCAGCTCTCTGGGTATATAGTCGCAGCTCTTGCTGGTAGTGCCCAGATATTAGTGAGATGAGACGCATATGCATGAATAAGACAACCAATTTTTACAAATGACCCCTATGACAACTAATCACATTCTTATAATCAAAATATAGCATTTGGCCTAAATTAAAGCCGATGTCCTATAGCAAAAGGTTGTGACCTTGGTAGAGACAGTGCCTACAAGCTGTAAGAAATGTCGCAAATAATCTGGGGTCTCAAGGGAGGAGGAAACCTCGCTGTTTGGGATGGGGGACAGAGGAGTAAGATTATCTTCTCTTCCAAGAATCTGAACGGCTGGTTTACTGGATGAGAATTCTGTCATGTACCTACACAATTCCTACATCACACTTCATTTTCCAGGGCTCTAGACTCAAACTCAGGAAATCTATGGATAAACTACAGACTAATAGAGGAAACCAGAAGTAATCATCGTGAAGATCATGAGAATGCATTACATTTCAGGTGCAATGATTACATCACTTCCTAACGCACTGAATGACAAAGGGTGTTACTAGATATAGAAGGTGACTAACAGTGATAAAGATTCATGTGAACAATGTAATAATTCCAGAGTTGTCTGATCCTAAAAATTTAGCCTCAAAACATATAAAATAAACGTATTTTTCTCTACATAGAAAAAGGTAAGTAGAAGTGCTGTACTCGAGAAAAGTTTTTGAAATTAAGGTATAATTTATATTATAAAATTCACACTTTAAAATGACAATTCGGTGGTTTTTAGTATAGCATAGTCAGAGGTTGTGTAATCATCACCATCATAAATCCAGAATGTTCGCCCGGCCAGCGTGGCTCAATGGTTGAGCGTCGGCCTAGGAACCAGGAGGTCATTGTCAGATTCCCTGTCAGGGCACATGTCTGGGTTGCGGGCTCAATTCCCAGTGTGGGCCGTGCAGGAGGCAGCCAAACAATGATTCTCATCATTGATCTTTCTATCTCTCTTCTCTCTCCTCCTCCCTTCCTCTCTAAAATCCTCTCTCCCTTCCTCTGAAATCAATAAAAATATATTTCAATCAATCAATCCAGAATGTTTTTGTCATTCCAAAAAGAAACCCTAGACCCATTAAAAGTCCTTTCTGAGCTTTCTTCCGGCCTCACTGGCTGCTCTTCCTAGCCCATATTCGCTGTTCCTCCTCTTTTCTCAATATTGAATGCCCCAGGGCTCACTTGGTTCCCCTTCACTTCATTGGTGATCTCATCCAGGCTCAACTCTCTGTCAGAGCCTACATTTACATCTCCATCCCAGATTTGTATATTTAACAGCTCACATACTCTCTCTACTTGAAAGTCTCAAAGGTACCTTAGACTCAACAAGCCCGCTCAGAGCTTCAGATATTTCCCTCCACATTCCTCAGCGTCGTCTTCATCTCAGATGATGGCAGATCCAGTTCTTTCAGTTTCTCAGGCGCCACATTGGGAATCATCCTTCAGTCCTCTCTCTCTCTCTCTCACCCCACAAGCAATCCCAAAGTCACAATGGTCCTCTTGTCTCTGCTTTCGAAATAGTTCTAGAAATCCACCTCCATTGCTCCCACCCTTGTCTGAGACATCGTCTCTCACATGGCCTCCCATGGATTACTGCAGCAGCCTGCGCCCTCACTGGTCCAGTTCCTTCTACTCTTGCCCTCTCCTGGTGATTCTCAACACAGCAGCCTGAGTGATGGTTGAAAGCACAGTTGGTGTTGTGTCATAAGCCTGCAATGGCCCTGCCTTTCATTCAGGTCAAAGCCCTGCTCTGACCGGGCCCCTGTCTTTCTCCCACCTCACCTCCAGCAGTTCTTGCCGCCCCTTCTCTTCCCACACTGGCCTCCTTGCAGTTCCTGGAACACAGTGTCATGAGTGCCTGAGTGCCTCTGCACTAGAGGTTCTCTCCGCTTGAAGAGTCCTCCATCCGGATACCAGCA
Organism: Myotis davidii; assembly: GCF_000327345.1. Lineage (NCBI taxonomy): Eukaryota > Metazoa > Chordata > Mammalia > Chiroptera > Vespertilionidae > Myotis > Myotis davidii. The sequence goes on from NW_006300017.1 coordinate 1,809,470, forward strand.
TCCCTGGCTAACTCCCACCTTCCAGGTCTTTTTTCATTCACCGCTCAGTAGGACCTCCTCTGTGTAGGCCCCTTCCCACCAGACTCCCACTGTTCCTTCCTTTCTCTACTTTCTTTTTGCTATGGCATTTATCATCTTTGGGTATATTCTACAGTTTATGCATTTGTTTGTTAATTTTTTATTGCCTTTCTTCTGCAGCTAGAATGTAAGTGTCAAAGGGATCTTTGTCTGTTTTGCCCACTGATGTATCCGAGCACCTAGAATAGTGTTTGGCATATAGTGGTCATTAAACATTTATTGATTCCTTCTTAATGAATGAAATGTTGAATTAGATCATTGGCTTTTCATCTTTCCAAAGGTTGAGGCTAAAGAGTGATATTTTTGGACTATCAAGGTCAACGATGGCATTCAAGTACATTCCTCCCCAATGTACAGAGGCCCCTTCCAGTCCCATTGACACATAGATTGTACCACTGCTCAGCCATGTCACCAGGAGTAAGGGCGAATGTGTAGGGTGTGTGGGATGGGCCTCCTCAGGTAAAAAGGGGGGACTAACCTTTGACACTTTCTCCTGTCTCCTGGGTGAGCTCTTATCCAAATTAGAAGATTGTCATCATAGTCTTAACAGCTATCAAGCAATTATGTGTCTTAAAAGATGGAGAAAAGGCTAAGGCACCGATGGCCTTGGAGAGTGTTAAGAGAGCGTTAAGAGAGCACTAATGCTTCCGGGCTTGCCTCTGAGATGCTCTGGCCCTGCTAGGAGAATCCTGTGCAGAGCCCCAGCCTGTCCTTGCTCATTGTGGCATATCCCCCCTCCTTCACCCCCTTCATTTGTTTGTTTTTGCCTCTCCTTGGTTTAAATTTTGCTACTTGATAAAATATTTGCTTAATGCTAGAAAAAGGGCCCTTTGCACTAAACTGTGTCATTGTGCTGAGAAGTAAAATCGAGTTTTGTTACTATCAGCATTACAAGTTCAAAACTATGTACAAGTGTAGGAAATGCTTTCTTTTGTTCTTTTTTAACCGTCACCCAAGGACATTTTTATTGATTTTTACAGAAAAGGGAGAGAGAGAGAGAGAGAGAGAGAGAGAGAGAGAGACCGATGTGAGAGAGAAATATCCATCAGTTGCCCGGTAGGGAACTCAAACCCGCAACCTAGGCATGTGCCCTGACCTAGAGTGGACCCTAGGTCCTTTCTCGGTACACGTGGATGCTCCAACCAACCCAGCCACACCGGCTGGCCAGGGCGGAAGCGGTTTTAAAACGTGCAATGGAGGCTATTTTCTAGAAACCCTGATGCTCCAAAACACACAGCCTCCCTAGAAAATGTTTCCGATTCTCTTTCAGTAATATTTGGATTTTGTTCTTGAGGTGAGTTGAGTTTGTGATCGTTAGAAAACAAGTTTTGCCTAAATACCACACAATGTCCTTTGTGATAGAATTCTGTACAATAATAAGTTTATTCGTCTTTTTCTAATATGTGAGGGGTTTATTTGGAGTGGTTTTTTTTGTTTTGTTTTTAATAAAAAAATGTAAGAGTGCTGCCAGTCAGGAGGAGAAAAGGACTAGTGGAAACCAAAGGCAGGAAATATTTCCTTGCTGCCCCCTAGGCACCTCCTCTCCCCCATGAAATTCAAATGTGAATCACACTAAGCCATAAAAAATGTCCCGAGGAAATTCTACAGTGTCCTGGCTTTTCACATGATAAGTCACTGCTGCACATTCTTCTCTCTCCACAATGGAAATGGTTTTGAAAGATGGTGTGGGCTTTGCAGGAGGAGCCTTCCATGCATGCTTGCGCGGGGGTGGGGGGTGAGGGCTGGCCCGAGGTTCAGCCGCGTACAGGACTGCACAGCACGTGCTCAGTATTTCTACATGTGTTTGCAAATCAGGTGCATGTAAAAGAGTTTCCAAAACTTGGAGCACCTCTCTGAGACCGGGGAAGGCAGGCCAGAGCCAGGGAGGCCCCCCGCGGAGC
>NW_006300017.1:1811489-1813855 GCF_000327345.1 Myotis davidii
GGGAGTGCCCCGCGGAGGCCCTGCCGCGCGCTCGGACTCCTGCTGCTGGTGGTCCTGGGTTTCCTGGTGCTCCGCAGGTGAGGGAATCCGCCCGGCGCCGCCGGTCTGCAGGCACCCCAACCCTCCACACCTCGCGTTCTCTCTCTCCCGTCTAACCTCCCGTCTGGCCGGAGCGAGGCAGACCCTGCAGGTCACGTTACCTCGACCCGCGAATCCCGAGTTCCCACAGGGAACAGCCCGCGGGTCTGTTCCTTTTTGTAGCTCCCCAATATCCCTGCGCCCCGGTGCGCCGCCAGGAGCTCTGGTTCTGCTTCGAGACCCAGACCTCTGGGGGCCACGAGGCGCTGCCCTCCCTGTCCCCAGGCGCCTGCGCCCTAGAGCCTCCCCACTCCTCTGCGTCCGTGTTGCGGGCTCTACTTTTCTCGTGGGAACTCCCAGCCCTCTGGAAGGTTGGCAGGACCAGCCTTCAGATCCCTCTCCTATGTCCCTCATCACTGCCCCGCCTCAGGGGAACCCCCTTCTGCTGTTTTCCCAGCTCCCCACATTCCCCACCAGTTCTGCTGGGAGGCTTGTCTGTGCAGCAAAGGCCAGAGCGCCAGTGGCCACAGCCATGGCCGACTTAGCCTGCTCAGCACAGTCCGAGAACACTGCCCCAGGGTCCCTCCCAGCTCCTCCGCCCTGGATTGATTTGCCCCTTTCCCGGATTGGTACTAGTTTGTCTTCTTTCTCCACGGTCCCACCACTCACCAGCCGCCAGCTCCCCTTACACAATGTCTGTGGCCAGTGATGGCGTTCAGTGATGGAATGCTTTATCCACGGCCTGTGTGGGTGCCCCTGCCCGGCGTTTTTCCGATCTGAGTCTATATATAGGATGCTGCAGCCCTGACCACATCTTTCAGGTCGATGCCTGGCACTTTCCATATTCAAAACTTCAGGTGTGACTGGGAGAGCAGGCCGCCCGCCCTGAACAAATGCCTGGGCACTGAACTGAGTGTTGGAGAGGCCGGAGGCTGAGCCATTGGAACTGGGGCAGCTTGATCTTTCCTTCTTCCCCATCACCCTTCCTGGTTTCGCTGAACCTCGCTGGGAGGTAGAGGGAAGTTTTGGATGGAGTTAAATACCGGAACGTTTTTTGGCCACCACAGCATCCCAATCAGAAACGCTTTCCACTTGCACCTTTTCAAGACGGAACCTGTCTTCTTTGCTTGGGAGATGGTGAGGATGACCTTTATGGTGTGGGAGAAGAAAATGGTGCTCTCCTCATTCTGGGGCCCAGAAAACTTAAGAAGCATTTCCACAGTTTTTCAAGACTTAACCCCCCCCTCCCTACCCCCTCGGCCAATCTTGTGATGATATCTAACCCTTTCCTCTTTGGAGATGATTGGTCCTGGCTCTGGTAGGATGCTCAGCCGTCCTCCCAGTACAAGCCCAATGCAGACCCCCAGAAGAATTAACTCAAAGCAGAGGCAGCAGGAGCCTCTGGCATACGGTACAGCAGGGCATCGAGGAGCCCAGACCCCAGAGAGAAAGGCCAGGGGTGTTCGTTCAGGTAGCAAGTAGTTTGCTCGTTGTTGGAGGTCAAGGATATATAGCAAGCCATGCAGGGGATCCAGACAGGTCATTCTGACGGCCAGCACACAGGGGCTTGAGATGGGCCAGGCAAGGACACCCTAAGAGTCCACGGGAAAAGGTGTGGGAAGGAGGCTGGGTGTTTGTTGGTGTCTGGAGGGACAGGAGATGAGCTGTCAGACAGATGAATTAACTGTGTTCCTACCTGGGTGTGGTGACCGCAGGAGGAGTTAGTGGAAGGCTTCTGGGGTTGCCAGGGTGGAGCAGTGGAGAATGAATAGCTGTGGAAATAGTTTGAAGTGTTTTTCCTGCCATCTCTTCTTTCTTTTTATTTATTATTTGCATTTATTTAAAAATATTGTTTTTATTGATTTCAGAGATGAAGGGAGGGGGGGGGGAGAGAGAGAGAGAAACATCAATGATGAGAGAGAATCATTGATCAGCTGCCTCCTGCACGTCCCCGACTGGGGATCGAGCCTGCAACCCAGGCACGTGCCCTTGACTGGAATCAAACCCGGCACCTTCACTCCGCAGGCTGATGCTCTGTCACCTGAGCCAGATCAGCTAGGGCCATCTCTTCTTTCTCAGCAGACAAGATGGAGGCCAGAGAGGCTCCAGGGCCAGCTCTCAGGGTCCTTTAGAATATGTGTCTTTCGGGCGTCTTTTTGGTTGTATCACCCTCGTGGCCACCAAGGACGGCCTCTGGAGGCCAGAGGAGAACATACTCATTGTCGCATCCTCTTCCTGCTTTAACTCTGGCTTTGACTGGGCCATAAACTGAGTGTGTGTGTGTGTGA
>NW_006300017.1:1813940-1817973 GCF_000327345.1 Myotis davidii
GGGACCTGGCTACTCCGCTGGCAGCTTTGGGGAGCTGAGCTGTCAGGTTCTGCCCCTTTTCTGTACCCCAGAAGGCAGGGATTTGGGTGGAGGAGGGGCTGCGTGGCTGCAGCTTTTCCTTTCTCCATGAATGTCACCTTGGGCGGGTTCATGCTCGGTCAGAGCTGTTTGATTACACCATATCCAAGAACGAGGTTCAAGGTGATTTTTGAGGAAGATTTCAACCTTCAGTATCTTAGCTTGAACAAGGGTCTTTAAAAAAAAAACAAATGAACTTGCTGGAGCTGGTTTGGCTCAGGGGATAGAGCGTCGGCCTGTGGACTGAAGGGTCCCAGGTTCGATTCCAGTCAAGGGCACATGCTCGGGTTGTGGGCTCGATTCCCAGTAGGAGGCTTGCAGGAGGCAGCCGATCAATGATTCTCTCTCATCGTTGATGTTTCTATCTCTCCCTCCCTCTCCCTCCTTCTCTGAAATCAATAAAAAAATTTTTACCTTTATTGCAGTGTAATTGCCATGAGATAAACTGCACGTTTAACATGTACAGTTTGGTAAGTTTTGACATACGTACCCACCTATGAAATTACCACCGTCATGAAGATTGTGAAGATACCCATCAACCCCAGAGATTTCCGTGTGCCCCTTTGCGCCTCTCTCCTACGCCGCTGCTCCCCTCTCCCCAAGCACACCGATCTGTTGCTCGCCACCACCGTCTGTCAGGTTGAACTTTTTAGTGTTTTATAGAAATGTGATCCTGCAGTCTGCACTCTGACTTGGTTGGGCTTCCTCCTTCCACTGGGCATTTTCCTTCGAGGTCTGTGATGCATGCAGTCATGTGACCCATGTCTTATAGCCAGCCGCCTCTCATTCCCTTTCCTCCTCGCACGCCGCAAGAATGCCTGCTTGATAGCATCAAGGCATGGCTCCTACTCAGGACTTTTTCCTTAATATAAATGCACCCCTGAGCAGTAGTGGAATTCATTCTGCATCTCTCATACCTGAGACGTCAGGTGGTGAAGGTCAGGAGAGCGGAGAGCCGCCAGGAAGCAGCCCTCATGGTGCCCCTCAAGGGCAAGTTCTCGGCTTCCCTGAGCTGCCTCACTCACTCTGGATTTCAGCAGCAGAACCCGTCAGACTTCTCCTCCGTGAAGGTGGGTGACTTAACAATGGGACCCGGTCGCTTGCTTTGATCCAAATCACGGGCTAGTCCTGACTTCCCAGGGTACAGTGGACAGATTGTGCCTCACTTCCGGAGATTCTGTGAGGTCAGGGATTTTATGAGCTTTGCTCGTAGAACTCTGCTGGGCTTGAGGCCTGAGTCACATCCCGGGCATGTTTGAGCGCTTTGAATGCTGTCCCTTTCATCTTACAGGAGTGGCTTTTTTTTCAGCACCTGGGACGTGTCCTTTTCGGCAGGAGCCCTCCCTGACACAAGTGGGGAAGCGTGGCTCGCTGGGCCTAGCGCAGTCAGGGAGGGGGCAGGGGTGTCTGAACCACCCTGGCTCTGGGAGTCTCACAGTGCATGCTGGCCAGGGTCTGAAAGGGACCAGGGACTGAAAGGGACCAGGGAGCAGAGCATGGCCATTATTGGGGTATTATTTGTGGTTACAGGGTTTGGGATACCCCGGAGCTTTGGAGCAAAGAGCCACAGCCTGGACAGCAGGGGTATCAGAAGTTAGCCAAAGAGTTCTCTCCATCTGAGGTCAAGGAAGAGTAGCAAGTGAAATAAACACCTCGTCTTTGAAGTGACTCAGAATTCTGTAATATTGTCTTGACAGCAGAGCTCCTTTGGTGTGGGGATATCTGCTGCTTCCTCTCCACTCAGCTGTATCTTGGGCTTAGATCAGCGGTTCTCAACCTGTGGGTCGCGAGCGCTCTCTGATGAAGATCCGGGAGATGCTGGAGCTTAGAGAGGCCTTTGGAGAACATTCAGTATCTGAAAAGGGCTCTGGAGTCCAGCCCCCCTCCCTCCTCCCCCCGCGATGCGCGCTCAGGACGTACTTCTGACCGCAGGGCACGCTGACTTCCTAGGGGAGGAGGGACACTGAGTCCAGGCCATTGTGAATCCCTTGGTCTCCAGTTCTCAGCTTTTCCATTTAGACCAGCGGTTCTCAACCTGTGGGTCGCGTGGCGGTCGAAGGACCCTTTCACAGGGGTCGCCTAAGACCATCCTGCATATCAGATATCTATATGACGATTCATCACAGTAGCAACATGACAGTGATGAAGTAGCAACGAAAATAATTTTATGGTTGGGTCACAACATGAGGAACTGTATTTAAAGGGCCAGAAGGTTGAGAACCACTGGCTTAGATGGATAGCTCTGGATAGTAAAGGCCATATTGCAAAAGAGGCCCCCTTGTGTAGGACCTCTCCTGGGGTAGACAGGGGCGGGGGTGTATTTTTAATAGGGGGTGATACTCACTGCTTCTGCACTCCCACATCCAGCAAGACAGTGGGATTGCCCCTTTCAAGAGCACATGTGCTTCTCCTGCGAAGTTGATTTTGTGAGCAGGTCATGTATGAAAAGGATGAGCTATTCAGATAATACCCAGGGGCAAACACCAGGCCATTGCTTCTGGCCTAGAGCAGTACTTCTTACTGTCTGTGGGGAAGAATCATTTTCCTTTTCTCCTTAAAATTCCAATCTGTTACTTTAGGAGACGCAATAAAAAAAAAATTATAAGAAAAGGAAGATGAAAAGATATGCATACCTGGCTTCTTAGGATTCGCTTCAATAGACATACAATTCCTCTCGTTGCTCTAACAGAGTCCGTGTCTGTGCCGATTTCAGCACGGACCAGCTGCAGGCAGTTTGTGGGGAATCCCCCTTGGGGTTCCCACACGTCTGTGTGTATCGGCGCTGATTGAAAGGGGGAAGCCGGGCCTTAAGCCAGACACATGTCGCGGCGGTACCACGTTAGCCAGTGTTACAGAACGAATGGAAAGACCAGAGCAGCTCAGGGTGCCTTTTTATGCAGAGGAGCCCAGCTGGGCAAGATGCCCTCAAGTGCCAGGGACTGTCATGAGAAGTGGGTGCCGAAGAGGCAGCCACCCAAATTTGCTTTTGCACCAGATTCGCACCCGGCTGTTATCTGTCTCCACGTTTCCTAAACTTCCTCGCGGGAAACTCTGGCCGCAGTTCCTCTTGTCGGCCTTCTCTCGCAGTCCCCAGGAGACCGGAGCACGGAACCACGGGGCTCCCCATGGCCAACCCCAGGGATGTCAAGAGGTGCCTTTTCAGGGACTAAAACTTCTCAGTCGCCTCCCAGGTGGGGCTGTCAGGCGGGTGATCTTGGCCAGGACGACACTTGACCTTTAGATGACAACCAAGACCTGGAAATTTGGTTCGTGAATAGATGCCGTTTCTAACACAGATGCCTCTTCACAAGTATTTGCACCTCGAGCCGGGCAGCTGTGGCCAGGAGGTGGCTCAGAGGTACTATTCGAAGTAGTGGCTGCTTTGATGTTTAGTCAGATGGCTTAGGAGTCCTGCTCTCCAGTCCTCCCAAGTCCCCCCAAGTCCCAACCCTGAAGACAGCCTCTCAGCCCACTAGCACTCCCTTCCCACAGCTGTGTGTCCGCGTGTCCTCTGCACCAGCGGTCGCCAACCTTTCGGACCTCACAGACCACCGGCTGGCGACCGCTGCCCTGCACTGTCTCCACGTTCAGGGTTGTGTTTGCCTCGGTCCTCAGTGCAGCTCAGCTCGCTCTTGCCTTGCAGCCGGGCCAGGTGAGCCAGCGGAAGCCGAGAGGAAGCCCATCTCTGCCGGTGCCCCTGCCACTGCCGCCGGGCGCCTCCAGGCTTCCCGACCGCTTTTCCTCCCCGCAGGCTGCACTGGCCCCGCCTGCTCTCTCCCTGGCTGAGACACCGGCAGTCCGGGCTGCACACCAAGGGCCAGAACTTCATGCTGGAGGACTCCACCTTCTGGATCTTCGGGGGCTCCGTGCACTATTTCCGTGTGCCCAAGGCGTACTGGAGGGACCGCTTGCTGAAGATGAAAGCCTGTGGCTTGAACACCCTCACCACGTGAGT
>NW_006300017.1:1818231-1827163 GCF_000327345.1 Myotis davidii
CAGGGTGCCAGGATGGGTGAGCCCGGGCAGATCCTACTCTGAGCAGCCCACATTGCCCTGTGGTCCTGTCTTATGCTTCCCCCACATCTTCATGTCTTATTGGCCTTCTCCCCCCCACCCCACCCCCAAGAGGTAGGTGAGCTCTCTGTCCCCCTGGACTGGCCCTGGGTTCTCTAAGGCCTTCCGTCTCTTCACTTAGTTCTTGGTCCAGCCCTGACGTCACTGAGACAGTGCACCACGGAGAGAGTGCACCATCAGAGAGTTTTTTTTAAAAAGTATATTTTTATTGATTTCAGAGAGGAAAGGAGAGAGAGAAAAACATCAATGATGAGAATCATCGATTGGCTGCCTCCTGCATGCCCCCTACTGGGGGTTGAGCCTGCAGCCTGGGCATGTGCCCTTGACCCGAATCGAACCCTGGACCCTTCAGTCCGCAGGTCGATGCTCTGTACACTGAGCCTAACCAGCTAGGGCAGTGGTCGGCAAACTGCGGCTCGCAAGCCACATGTGGCTCTTTGGCCCCTTGGGTGTGGCTCTTCCACAAAATACCGACTTCTGCGCATGGGCCACGCAGTTTCAGTCACACTGTACGCGCGCACCCGCACGTGGTATTTTGTGGAAGAGACACACTCAAGGGGCCAAAGAGCCGCGTGGGGCTCGCGAGCCGCGGTTTGCTGACCTCTGAGCTAGGGCAACACAGGGGTTTTAGGGATCAAGAGGGAACCCGGGGGATGAGGTGGAATAAATGAAGAGCCCATCCATGCCTGTACTCTTTCCTGTTACAGCTACGTCCCCTGGAACCTCCACGAGCCACAGAGAGGCACATTTGACTTCTCTGGGAACCTGGATCTGGAGTACGTGCTGTTGCTGCTCCTGTGACCTGGCCTGGGCCTGGGCCTGGGGGCAGGGAGGGGCTGGCGGGGGTTGATGAGGGACCATCGCGGCCTCTCAGCTCTGCTTGGAAGCTCTTCTCAGGGCCCTGTGCCAGCTCTGCACTGGGGCCAGGTGCTCTCCAGCTGGGACCTGCTGCTCCCAGGTGCCCAGGCCTCCCCTGAGCCCACCCTCCTCACTGCAGCCCAGAGGAGCCTGGTCCCCTGTCAGCCCTGCTCTGCAGTGGGGTCCCTCCCCCCTGCTGGAAGGGGGCTGCCCCTGGAGGCAGCAAGATGGTTGGGGTCAGGTTCATGTGAGGACCCCATCCCCTGTCTGACACCCGCCCCCACCCCCATGACCCGGTGGGCTGTGCAGATGGTCCTGGGCTGGGAGCTGGTGAGAAGCCAGCTGCAGGGGTGGGGGCTCGGCCTTCTCTTCACTCTGCCTGTCTCTGGTTGAGAGGAGGGCGGGCCAGCAGAGGTTCTGGGCAGCTCGTCCCCAACCCCCCGGCTCGAATGCCCTCAGAGTGGCCGCCTTTGACCTTCCTAGGGCCTTTGTCCGGATGGCCGCGGAGGTCGGGCTGTGGGTGATCCTGCGTCCGGGCCCCTACATCTGCAGCGAGATCGACCTCGGCGGCCTGCCCAGGTGAGCAGGCTGTGAGGCCTCTGGCCACAGCCCGAGTTGTCTGTGTGCTCATGTAAAATGTGATCACAAATATAGGTTTAATTTTGCGTTTAAAGAATGTATATTTTTCTGTTTTGTACTGAAGTTCCTTTTTAGAATAAGTAGCCCCCAAAGGGGGTCATTTCACTAGTAAACGATGTCACCCCCACCGTCCGTGTCTAATCCGATGTGGTTTCCACGTGGCGAGCACGGCCCAGGGCCGGCCACCCCCAGGGGTGCGCTCCCCGAGGCGTGCGCTCCACCAGGGCTCTGCTGTGACTCGGCCTCAGTTGGGCCGTTTGTCTGCCCTGGACCTCACCTTCCTGTCTGCAAAACAGGGGGAATCAAACCCGCCCGCCTGTGTCTAGGGGATGTGACCAGCGTTTGTTTGTTCAAGTGTCAGAGAAACACATGATGGCTTTCGTGTGCTCTCTCATCTTTGCATTTCAGCCCTCAGGAGTTATCTGAGGATGTGCAGTCCCCACCGGGGCCAGTGGGGGGCTGTGTGATCCAGTTTCTACAACTGGACCACCTGCCACCACGTGCATGCCTCCTCCCCCTCATTATTGCTTTTAATTTTCAAAAAAAAGATACATTTTTTAAGAGGGGTCATCGTTCCCCTCCTCACTGTGCTCCGGATGGTCAGGTCTGCTCCCCCCCCACCCCGCGCTGCCCCTGGGGCGGGAGGCCGAGCCTGTTTGCCAGGCTGTCTCCTGCGGGACTGGCTTCTCCCCAGACCGCAGCCACCCGTCTCCGTCTTGTTTTGTTTTGTTTTGTTTTTCCTCTGGTTTCATTTGCTACCCAGCCCGGCCCCAGGGGCACAGGCAGCCTCTGTCTCCATCTCCTTCACTACCCAGGACCACCTCTGTGTCCCTGTGCCATTCATCTCGGCCAGAGCGCCCTCAGCCAGGCTGTGACCCCAGCCAGAGTGGCCTCCCCCACCCCTGGGGATTAGAAACCTGTCAGCGAGAAGCCTCTGGCTGAGCCGGAGCGGGCACAGGAGGACAGGGGTTAAGTCTCCGCTCAGAAGCAGCGAGGACTCCAGCACTCGGCCCTCCTGTGCAGCGCCTGGCCGTCCAGGCCCGGGTGGCAGAGGCGGTGGGCCCACGGACAACCCTGGCAGGCGGCGCGCTCCTCTGGGAAACGGACGAGTGCCCGTGGGGATGCCCAGCCAGACCTGTCTCCTGGAGATGGCGGGGAGCCGTCAGTCCCATGGAGACCGCTCTCCCTCATCCACCGTGACCTCACATTAAAGGGATACTTTCTGACCCTCTTCAGGACTTCTGAATCAGGGCCTTTCGTAAGAAAATAGAAGAGTTTTCTCCGAATTTCAGATGAGATGGAAAGTACTTTGACTGCAGCTCTGGAACAACGTCCTGTGTTCCTTGGGGAATGGGGACCCCCCCAGACAGGTTGTAGGAAGAATGAATCTTCTTGCTTCCCTGCTTCTCCCCCAAGCCGAGCTCTGAATAGCTGATCTGATGATGCAGATGAGCCGGGTCAACGGGAACCGCAGCCAGGCCAGAGCAGGGCCGGGAACCGCAGCCAGGCCAGAGCAGGGCCGAGCAGCCGGGAGGCAGCTTAGCCTCGCACAGCACAGCCTGCCTCCCGCTGCTTTTCTGGGTGACGCTGGAGGCTGCCTCTGTTCTGCAGTCCCAGCCTAACGCCTTTGGCTTCACCCCCGATACAGAGATTGCAGAGTAAATGCTTGAAGAGCGGGCCTTGCAGCCAATGAAAAGCTTTTCTCACTCTGACTGGCAGCCAGACCTGTTGCCACCAGGCTGGTGTCCCCTATCGGGGAGCAGGGCTGAGTTCGGGGCTGGGCCGGGCCGCACGTGCTCCTCTCCGACGGGTGGAGGGTGTGGGGTGAGGGCATCTCGGGTCTCATTCCTGAGCACTCGGTCACGGCTTTCCTTTCATGCCACCATCGCCCTGCCCAGGGTGGCCCACAAACAGTGGAGCTAATGCCCACCTCCCTCCCCCTCCTTTTCTATTCAAGCTGGCTGCTCCGAGACTCTGGCATGAGGCTGAGAACGACATACAAGGGCTTCACCGAAGCAGTGGACCTTTATTTCGACCACCTGATGTCCAGGGTGGTGCCGCTCCAGGTAAAAGCACCTGCCTTCCTACGGGAGTAAACAGCCCTCGGGCAGCTCTCAGACCAGGGGCTCCCAGTTCCTTCCAACACAGGAGCTCATGCCTTCCTGCTGCCTGAGACCTGTCATCGATGTACTCATTGCTTGATTATTTTGTTTATTTATTTATTTTATTTTATTATTTTATTTATTTATTTATTTAATATTTTATTTTATCTTATTATTTTATTCCATCAGCCTCTACCCTCCTCCACCTCTCCCCATCCCCTCCCCCCTACAATCACCACATGTCCTGGTTCAGGAGGTCTTTCTTTTTTTAAAATCTTTTTTGCTCAGTCCCTCCACCCCCACAACTCCCCGCCCTCCCACCAGAGCTCATAGTCAGCTGCTCTCTGTCTATGAGTCTGTCTCCATTTTGCTTGGCAGTTTAGTTTGTTAATTTAGATCAGTGATGGCAAACCTTTTGAGCTCGGCGTGTCAGCATTTTGAAAAACCCTAACTTAACTCTGGTGCCGTGTCACATATAGAAATTTTTTGATATTTGCAACCATAGTAAAACAAAGACTTATATTTTTGATATTTATTTTATATATTTAAATGCCATTTAACAAAAATCAACCAAAAAAATGAGTTCGCATGTCACCTCTGACACACATGTCATATGTTCGCCATCACTGATTTAGATCCTTAGATATCAGTGAAATCATAGGATACTTGTCTTTCTCTTATGGGCTTATTTCTAAGAGAAATTTCTCATTTAGCACAATGCTCTCCAAGTCCGTCCACAGTGTTGAAAAGGGTAAAATGTTCTTGCTTTTTTTCCGGCCGAGTAATACTCCGTTGTGTGAACGTACTGTAGCTGTTTCATCCACTCACTTACTGATGGACACTGGGGCAGCTTCCACCTCTTGGCTATGGTGACTGACGCCCGCAGTGAATATAGGGGCTGCATCTATTCTTTTGAGTTAGTGCTTCGGGTTTCTTGGGATAAATTCCCTGAAGTGGAATCGCTAGATCCTAAGGCAGTTCCATTAATTAATTTTTTGCGGTAACTCCATACAGCTTTCCACACCAATCTGCATTCCCATCAGCAGTTCGTATTTATCACAGCTTAAACATTTTTGTCTAGTAAGTCCAGTGTGTGTGTGTGTGTTTCTTTAAAGACTAGTAGGTAAAGCATGTGAAAACGTCAGGGGGACTACAGACTCCTGGAAGCCTTGGGGCAAGAGTGTGGAGGCAGAGGGGTACGACAGAACCCTTAAGGCCACAAGAGGCAGCTAGGTGAGACCCTGGGGAAGTAAGACATGTAAAAGCAGCGGGAGACACATGCACACACACAGTTTAGACAGGACAGATGCCCCGGAAATATCTGAGAAGGTCTTAAGCCTTCATCCTGGCTGATCTCAAGGCTTAGGAGCCCATTAAATAGTGAAGACGTTCCCTCCAAATATGCAAAGACAGAGACATGACGGCTTTTTAAAAACCCAATTTTCAGAAAAAAACCCACACAAGACGAACAAGAAACATGGAGACACGTCTCACTCAAAGGAGCAGAAATCTCGAGAAATAGTTTGTAAAGAAAGACACACACACCTGAGGTCCAGATGTTGCCAACATACCACCCTGTTTCAGCTCCGAGTCAGAGGAGACAGGCACTAGTCCGCTGGACAGACCACGGACAGCCCAGAGCACTGACTGCCATGCTGCACCACAGAAGGGTGGGGCAAGGGCAAGCAAAACATGCAGTTTCATACCCTTTTGAATGGCTTTTGCTTAAGTATTTTTTATTGATTTCAGAGAGGAAGGGAGAGGGTGAGAGAGATGGAAACATCAACGATGAGAGAATCATGGATCGGCTGCCTCCTGCACGCCCCCTACTGGGATCGAGCCTGAAACCCGGTCATGTGCCCTTGACCGGAATGGAACCTGGGACAACCCTTCAGTCCGCAGGCTGATGCTCTGTCCACTGAGCCACACCGGCTAGGGCAGAATGTCTTTTTCTTGATTGGGCGTTGATGTATCTGTCTAAACATTGGATTGGCTGCCAGAGCTCCTTCCTATACCAGTGGTTCTCAACCTTCCTAATGCCGCGACCCTTTAATACAGTTCCTTGTGTTGTGGTGACCCCCAACCATAAAATTATTTTCGTTGCTACTTCATCACTGTAATGTTGCTACTCGTATGAATCGTCATGTAAATATCTGATATGCAGGATGTATTTTCATTGTTACAAATTGAACATTAAAGCATAGTGATTAATCACAAAAACAATATGTCATTATATATGTGTTTTCCAATGGTCTTAGGCGACCCCTGTGAAAGGGTCGTTCGACCCCCAAAGGGGTCGCGACCCGCAGGTTGAGAACCGCTATCTGTTACAGTTGCTTTGGCCAGTATGCGGTGGTTTATGGGACGTTCCCGTGGGGGATCACAGGCCTGGGGCTCTCCACTCTGTCTGGCTGCCGCCCCTCAATCACACGCCAGACCTTTGAGACTTTGGCTTCCCAATGGGACGTCACGCCAGTACCTGGTGAGACGTGGAGTGAAATGAGACCATCCGGTTCCCGCTACACGCTGGGCGCCGGACTGTTTCTCTCTCCCCAGTACAAGCACGGGGGACCCATCATCGCTGTGCAGGTGGAGAATGAGTATGGCTCCTACAACAAAGACCCCGCCTACCTGCCGTACATCAAGAAAGTAAGTGTCCTCGCGGTTCTTTTCTCACACTCCTTCCTCTCGAACGTCTGCCAGGCTGTGGTGTCACAGGGGGTCTGACGCTTTTCTCATAGTAACATCGCCTCTCCCTGTACCAGTTCTTCACTAGCACATTTTTTTCTCCATGCTTTTTAAAAAAAAATATTTATTTTTATTGATTTCAGAGAGGAAGGGAGAGAGATAGAGAGATAGAAACATCAATGATACGAGAGAATCATTGATCGGCTGCCTCCTGCATGCCTATAACAATTTATTAAATAATATGAAGAATCCACCTCCCTTGGGAAGTCATCTATCATCTATTAAAGTATCTTCATTCCTTAACACTGGGGATCGAGCCTGCAACCCGGGCATGTGCCCTTGACCGGAATCAAACCCAGGACCCTTCAGTCTGCAGGCCGATGCTCGGTCCACTGAGCCAAACCAGCCAGGGCTTTCTCAGTAGGGTTGTCGCACATTTGCCCTTTGTCGATCAAGTTTAACTGGGGACGGCAGCGCCTCATGGTGTTGCAGGGCCGAGAGTGAAGGACTTGTATGGACTGACTGGCCCTGAGCTGCCCTGGGCAGATGGCTATGCTAGAAGCGGCAGTCGTCCATCCCTGACGGGACAGTCAGCCACACCGTGGCCGGGAAGGGAACATGTGAAGGGAACAGCTTTAGAAGACAGTTACCGTCCATGTGTTCCCCCTCCCAGGCCCGGGATGCTGTATGCATGTGGTGGCACGTGCGCAGACTTTACTAGGTATCAGTGAGCGACGGGTTGGAGTGGTGAGGTGGTGGGTGTTCAGGCTCGGATCAAAACTCGCCTGGCCTAATGGATTCAGCGCCCGCAGCTTCTGTGGTCCCGAGAATTAGGGCCCCTCTGCTCCTTCCTCACCAGCGTCTGGGGTCAGACCTGAGCGTCACTCATCACCGGGTATCCCTCTGCCTCCTCTGCGTCCAAAAGAATTGGGTTGAAATCAGCAGACTTGTCTTTATCCGACACTTCACCCGCTTCTCCGAGGCTCTGCGTCTGCACAGCCCAGAGCCCGCTGTGCCCGGAGGACAGCACGTACCTAACGCGCCCAGGGAGGCCTGGGGCTCGCCCGGGCTCCCCTGTGTCAGCCGTTGTTCTGATGGGGAGACGGTTATTGTCCCTCAGCACGGGGTGTGCCCCTTCTGCTTATTTTCACCATTTGATTCACAACCTTCAGGAAGCACTGACTGTTCTCCTGGGCATGTGCAGCATGCCACGGGCACATGCCAGGGGCACGGCTGGTGCCGGAGCCCACCCTGCTGGGGGTGGGGAAGGGGTGGGCTGCTTGCTCTGGCAAGGGTGATGGGGAGGTGTGGGCTGTCCCTGAGGTCCTGGCCTACTCTGGGGTCCCTGCAGTCTCTTGCCCGATGGCAGTATGGCATCTGGCCTCGCTGAACCGGCCCCTGCGTAGTCCTGTCTATGGATGCACAGTAGCCATTCCGGGCACCTTGTGGGACCGGGAGCGGCCGAGGGTGCCTGAGCCAGGCAGCCCTGCCCCTGCCGCGCTGGACTCCAGCCGACGGAGCTCTGCCCACCATCGCGCACATGCACAGAACGGGTGTCTCTGTTTTCTGCAGGGAAATAACATGCTTTATCGGAAGCTTCTCCTTCCCTTCCTGCCGCCTCCTTCCCAGCGGCGTGGCCGGCAGGGGCTCCGAGGGGGGGGGGCAGCGTCCTTCTGCGTGGCACTGGGCCCGGAAGCGCTGGGGCGTCCGTGTCCGAGGCGGACTTGCTGTTGCCAGCTCTGTCATTCGATGATGTTTTTCTCTCATTGATGTTTCTAGCTCTCTGTCTCTCTCCCTTCCTCTCGGTGAAAAATCAATAAAATATACATTTTTTAAAAAAGAATATATATTGAAGTTAATTAATGCAAGAAAAATCATGAGCTATATAGTTTGTATTTTAAACACCCAAATTCATTTGAAATGTATGTGCTCTTCACATCAAGACCCTAAAAGGAGAATAAAATGTAAGTTAAAACTTATTAAATTAACACACTTTCATTTGCTCTATAATTAAAGCCTCAGAAATAATTATCTGATATAGGTATTATCATCCTTATTCTCCAGTAGGTTGACTAAAACTCAGATGTTGGGTGATTTATGCACGGTTAGAAAGCCAGTAATTGATGGAATCTGATTTTGAACCCAAGATTTGAGAGAGCAAATCCAATATTTTTCTCACTGGGCCATGTTGCATCCTTACGCAGCACTCAGTGGTCTCTTGCCCGATGGCAGTACGGTGTCTGGCCTCGCCGAGCTGGCCTCTGCATAGTCCTGTCTAGGGACGCACAGTAGCCATTCCGGGCACCTTGCGGGACCGGGAGCGGCCGAGGGTGCCTGAGCCGGGCAGCCCTGCCCCTGCCGCGCTGGACTCCAGCCGACGGAGCTCTGCCCACCATCGCGCACACGGACAGAACAGGTGTCTCTGTTTTCTGCAGGGAAATAACATGCTTTATCGGAAGCTCCTCCTTCCCTTCCTGCCGCCTCCTTCCCAGCGGCGTGGCCGGCAGGAGCTCTGAGGAGGGGGGGACGGGGACCCCCCCATTGCCCTCCCCTAGGCCTTGGAGGAC
>NW_006300017.1:1827275-1829457 GCF_000327345.1 Myotis davidii
GTTGGAGTGGTGAGGTGGTGGGTGTTCAGGCTCGGATCAAAACTCGCCTGGCCTAATGGATTCAGCGCCCGCAGCTTCTGTGGTCCCGAGAATTAGGGCCCCTCTGCTCCTTCCTCACCAGCGTCTGGGGTCAGACCTGAGCGTCACTCATCACCGGGTATCCCTCTGCCTCCTCTGCGTCCAAAAGAATTGGGTTGAAATCAGCAGACTTGTCTTTATCCGACACTTCACCCGCTTCTCCGAGGCTCTGCGTCTGCACAGCCCAGAGCCCGCTGTGCCCGGAGGACAGCACGTACCTCACGCGCCCAGTGAGGCCTGGGGCTCGCCCAGGCTCCCCTGTGTCAGCCGTTGTTCTGATGGGGAAATGGTTATTGTCCCTCAGCATGGCGTGTGCCCCTTCTGCTTATTGTCACCATTTGATTTACAACCTTCAGGGAGCACTGACTGTTCTACTGGGCATGTGTGGGGCCCACCCTGCTGGGGGTGGGGAAGGGGTGGGCTGCTTGCTCTGGCAAGGGTGATGGGGAGGTGTGGGCTGTCCCTGAGGTCCTGGCCTACTCTGGGGTCCCTGCAGTCTCTTGCCCGATGGCAGTATGGCATCTGGCCTCGCTGAACCGGCCCCTGCGTAGTCCTGTCTATGGATGCACAGTAGCCATTCCGGGCACCTTGTGGGACCGGGAGCGGCCGAGGGTGCCTGAGCCAGGCAGCCCTGCCCCTGCCGCGCTGGACTCCAGCCGACGGAGCTCTGCCCACCATCGCGCACATGCACAGAACGGGTGTCTCTGTTTTCTGCAGGGAAATAACATGCTTTATCGGAAGCTTCTCCTTCCCTTCCTGCCGCCTCCTTCCCAGCGGCGTGGCCGGCAGGAGCTCTGAGGAGGGGTGGACGGTGACCCCCTCATTTCCCTCCCCTAGGCCTTGGAGGACCGAGGGATTGTGGAGCTGCTCTTGACTTCAGACAACAAGGACGGTCTGAGCAACGGGGTCATCGACGGAGGTGCGTGGAGGCGGGGGGCGCCCGGCCTGGCTGTGCACGCTGCCCGGGCAGCCGCTGCGCCCACGTCGGTCCTTCTCCCACTGCGTGGCACTGGGCCCGGAAGCGCTGGGGCATCCGTGTCCGAAGCGGACTTGCTGTCGCCAGCTCTGTCGTTCGATGATGTTTCTCTCTCATTGATGTTTCTAGCTCTCTGTCCCTCTCCCTTCCTCTCTGTCTCTAAACGTCAATTAAAAATGTTAAGAAACACCACCTTCAATTTAAAAACTATAACACATGATTGGGTAGAATAGAAAATCAGCCCTCGTCTGAGAAATGCACGGGGAGTCTGTATTTCGGCCGTCAGCCTGTCCTGGTGCTTGAGGTGCAGAGTCAAGATCCGACTCCAGGCTCCTTCAAGAGGGCGATAAGCAGAAATGCACTCCGGCTGGGAAAGCGACATTGATCAGAAGCGTGGTGAGGTCTGTGCTGAGGGCTGACGGTCCAGGTGAACAAGACCATCTGGCATCAGAGGAACCAGCTCTGATCCGGGCTGGGAAACGATGTCCAGATCAGTTCGCTTGTTCAGCTGGTGGATTGAGAAAGGTCCGGGGCAGTTCGGCAAGTCCTCCTGGCTTCGCGACAACACTTCACCTTCTCTTCTCTCCTTTCCACCCCAGTGCTGGCCACCATCAACCTACAGTCGCAACACGACCTGCAGTTACTGACCATCTTCCTCCTAAGTGTCCAGGTGAGCCCGGCCCGGGGAGCTGGCCGCCGCTCTGCGTGCATGTGGGGCTCTGAAGCGAGTTCGGTGCGGCCTCTTGGTCAGGAATTCTATCCGCTGCTCTTCGCCCTGCAGCTGGCGTCAGGGTGCCTCTTGGGGAGGGGGACCCTGGCACTGCCAGCTTTTCAGTTCACAGCCCGCCTTCCACGCTGCAAACCCTGACCCTGTGCACTGGGCTGCCACGCCCCGGCCAGGGGAGCCCTGTGCCCTGAGGCGTTGCAGTTGGGCCTGGAGTCATGTCCTAAGCCGGGGGTCCTCAAACTACGGCCCGCGGGCCACGTGCAAATACAAATATTGTATTTGTTCCCGTTTTGTTTTTTTACTTCAAAATAAGATATGTGCAGTGTGCATAGGAATTTGTTCATAGTTTTTTTTTAAACTATAGTCCCTCCAACGGTCTGAATGAGGGACAGTGAAGTGGC
>NW_006300017.1:1829526-1834392 GCF_000327345.1 Myotis davidii
GGTGCACGGCCAGCCGGAACCACACTGTGCAGGGCAGTGACCTGGGCTATTGGAGAGCCCCCCAGCTTGGCCCCAGCAGCCTCAAGTCAGAGTTTCCTGCAAGGCGGAGGCCACGCCTGGAGGCTAAGCTGGGGCAGATGCCTCTGGTTGCCTCCATGCTCTGCCTTTGGGGGCCTCGGGGGCCCAGGGGGGCAGCTGGCAGGACTGAGGGCATGGCCTCGCCCTGCGAGGGGCTTTCCTCCGTTCCCCAACCTTGACCAGCTAACTTCTCATTTTGTGGTGCCAGGGGGTTCAGCCCAAGATGGTGATGGAGTACTGGACGGGGTGGTTTGACTCCTGGGGGGGCCCCCACAACATCCTGGATGCTTCCGGTAAGTGCTTACAATCCCTACGTCTAATGGGGGTGGGAATAAGTTCTGACGTCCCCGTCACTGAGCCTGCAGTTTATTTGCATGTCAGAGTTGGCTCTTGATACTCCAGAATCATGTGTCTTGACATCTGAAGTGAACAGTAGGATTTTTATTTTATTTTATTTATTAAAAAACACATTTTTATTGATTTCAGAGAGGAAGAGACGGGAGAGAGAGAGAGAAACATCAATGATGAGAGAGAATCATTGATCAGCTGCCCCCTGCACGCCCTCTACTGGGGATGGAGCCCACAACTTGGGCATGTGCCCTGACAGGGAATCGAACCCGGTGACCTCCTGGTTCACAGGTCAACGCTCAACCACTGAGCCACGCCGGCTGGGCAACAGTAAGATTTCTAAATGGCTTTATTATGATTTTGTAATGAGATGAGGAACACACGCCCGTGGCAAACATCCAGCAAATATAGAAAACGCCTAAAGAAGAAATAAAAATCCTAGAGCCCAGACAGTACAGTGATGCGCACTGTCCAGGCAGCTGTCGCTCTGCCCCTGTCGGCAGCCCTGTGTGCACGTACAGACGGGTGCGGACAGATGCCGTCACGTCTGTTTCTGCGCAGGACGTGTCGCCTGCTGGTGCTGGCGAGTGACACAAATGGGCAGCTTTCTGTCGTGTTCGGTGTAAATTCCTTCGCTGTTTCCAAGAGGCCCACTGTATGGTGTCTCAGTCAGCTACGTGCCCAGTCTCTTGTAGACATGCACTGAGGTGGTTTCCAGTGTGTCCTGTGAATCCAACACCATGGCACTGAGTATTCTGGAACATCCAGTTTTGCACACTTGGCCTGTTTTTCCCAGTGACAAGTTCCTAGCAATACCCTGACTGCACGAATGCAATTTTGATAAATCTATTTACTAAACTGCTGCCCAGGATTGCAGCAATTCTTAACTCTCCGTTATTCAAGGAGAATACCAGTTTCCCACAGATTCGTCAACACGGAGTATGAAATAATTTTCATGTTTGCCAATCTGATAGGTCGTTCTTATTTTGCATTTCTTTGACCAATGCTGATGTGTGTGTGTGTGCACGTGTGTGTGTCTATTTATTAACCATTTATATTTCTCCTTTGATACTGTCTTCATGTCATTGGTCCATTCTCTAATAAGGGGAGCATTGGGGAGGAAGTCAGCACCATATCCCTACCTATGAGCCCCCCTGCTTGTGTCTCAGTGAGGGGGCGTAACGTTACGAAGCATGTTGAGGGCAGGCGGAAGCTGCCCTGGGTCATAGTCGATGAAGGCTTGTCTGTGATTTTATTTTTTTAAAATATATTTTATTGATTTTTTACAGAGAGGAAGGGAGAGGGATAGAGAGTTAGAAACATCAAAGAGAGCGAAACATCGATCAGCTGCCTCCTGCACACCCCCTACTGAGGATGTGCCTGCAACCAAGGTACACGCCCTTGACCGGAATCGAACCTGGGACCCTACAGTCCACAGGCCGGCGCTCTATCCACTGAGCCACACCAGTCAGGGCTTGTCTGTGATTTTAAAAACAACTGCAAGGCCCAAGCTCTGGAGCTGGGATCCCGGTGACTCCTCTTCCTCCTCGGATGACGCGGGCGTCGGGGAAGGAAGGACAGCCAGGGGGTTGAATTGGGAGGGGGGGAGGGGAGACGGTGAGAGGCGAGAGTGCCTGGGGGACATCTGGCTTGTCTCAGACTCGGGCTCACTGCGCATGCCCCTCCCCGCTCCCTGTAGAGGTTTTAAAAACCGTGTCGGCCATCATCGACGCCGGCTCTTCCATCAACCTGTACATGTTCCACGGAGGCACCAACTTCGGCTTCATCAACGGAGCCATGCATTTCCATGACTATAAGTCCGACGTCACCAGCTACGGCAAGTGTCCCCCAGGGCCGACCCTTATCGGTGTGCCCGGGTTTTTACCGAGAGTCCTTCAGGGACAGCCCTGGCACCTCGAATGCATTTGGCTCAAGTGCCCGGGAGAGGGAGGGGGAGGTTTGGCGTGGACGTTCACTTTTCAACCTGCAGAGCAGTGGGAGGCCGGAGCCCACTGGCAGGCCACGAGCACTGGGGAGTCGGCGGGAGGAAGTGAGAGAGGTCCCCCCTTCCCCAGGTGGAGAGGTCCCGCTCAGGCCCTGGAGGTGCTGTGACCCCCTGCCCTCCAGAAGGCAGGAAAGACACCGGGACCTGTCGGGCTGTGCTGTGGCCATGGGCAGTTTGGCGGCATTTTGCAGTATTTAGTCGTATTTAGAGTCTTCTGGCTGACAGGTCACCCCCGAAGTGTTCTGCCTCCCACTTGCTGGGACGAGGGCCATGCTGCCCGACCCCAGCGTCTCCCCTCTCTCTTTCTGCCGAGTGAGCAGTGACAGGGCCCCGTGTCTTGCAGACTATGACGCGGTGCTGACCGAGGCCGGGGACTACACAGCCAAGTACGTCAAGCTCCGAGAGTTCTTTGGCTCCATCTCAGGTACCTGGCGAACAGCAGCCAAGCACCAGCGTGGGCCCTTGCTCTGGTCGAAGAGCCCCTACAGAGTCCCTTCTTCCCTGCCCGCCTCCCCTGAGACGGTCTGTGTGCGAGAACCCCTCAAGGCCGGGACGGGCCGGCTTGGGAGGCTGTTTGCATGTGGCTGTGTCTTGCCCGGGTTGCCCGTTTGCAGGTGCTGACTTCTGAGGGCTTGAGAAAGCTCCTGTGCGCCCCCCCAACACACCCCTCCCTCGGCTTTCCCTTCCCAGTGGGTCTAGGCGTGTCAGCGGGTCGGCCTGTCCCCGGCGGTGCTCGGACTAAGGAGCACATGGGGCCATGGATAGGAATGTGGAGGGGGGAGTTGAGGGGAGAAAAGGGGGGCCGCTGGAGGAGGTAGTGACTGTTTGGTCCTTTCGGGGGGGCCCTGTGGTCTGTGTTGCAGGCAGCCCTCTGCCTCCCCCACCCGAACTTCTTCCCAAGACGGCGTATGAGTCCCTGCGGCCGGCCCTGTACCTGTCGCTGTGGGATGCCCTCCAGTACATGGAGCCGGTGAGCGCTGCCGCAGGGGGGCCGGGCCAGGGAGCCCTCCCTGCAGCTGTCCGGGAGGAAGAGAAAAAGGGAGCAGGAAGTGGGAAAGCCCAAAAGGAACCTGAAGGGAGGCTGGGCAACGCGAGGGGTTCCGTTTCCGCAGGCTCCGCGGGAGAGAGGAGGGTGCCCTTCCCGTAGCTGATGCAGAGAGAGGGTTGTGTGACCTGAAATGATGGTGGGTTGAAAAGCTACAAGGCCCCGCTTAGCAGGGCTTTATTCTTTTTCTTTTTTTCCACATCTTCTTCCTCCTTCACATCCCCCTTCCCTGCGACTCTGGAGAGCCATGAGAAATCAAAATAGAAAACGTTGTTAAAGGCCCCTGCCCGCCACTGCCCCCAGGGCACTAGCCCCCAGGTGGGGGCTGTCTGCTTACCCTGCCCTTCCCCAGTGGGTCCAGAGGAGGTCGCTGCCTTTCCCCCCACCCCGGCTAGCCCTGTGCCCCCTCCTGTCTGTCCTCTGTGCAGCCAACCATCTCTGAAAAGCCTGTCAACATGGAGAACCTGCCAGTGAACAATGGGAATGGCCAGTCCTTCGGGTACACGCTGTACGAGACAACCATCGGCTCACCTGGCGTCCTCAGGGGTCTCGTGCGTGACCGGGGACAGGTAGGAGCGTCTCCTCTTCCGCCCTGTGCCCCGGCAGGGACCGGGCTGACAGCATCCCTCCCGTTCGCGCTCGCGTGCCCCGCTGGCACCAGTGTGTACAGGTGGGCCTCGCAGTGCGGCTCTCTCTTCGCTTGGCAGAGGCTCCCCCCCTCCCTCCCGTCAGCCCGATGCTCTGTCCGTTTGTCCGGCAGGTGTTTGTGAACACAGTGTTCATTGGCTTCTTGGACTATGAGCGGAAGGACATCGTCATCCCCTTAATCCAGGTCCGTTTCCTGGGGAGCTGGGCGGTGGGTAGCGCCAGCCTCTTCCTCAGCAGGTTTGGCGGGAATCAGAGCGGAGGACCTGGGAACCAGGGGCTCCTTCACCGGAGCTGTGCGTGGGGAGCGAGCGGGCAGAGCCTCGGTTTCTGATCGCAGGGGCGCTGCCCCTCCCATCCTGGCCGCTCAGGGAGGGGCTGGAGTGCTCAGGGGAGGACACGGTCATCATCCACCCGTGTTCCCGTGTTCCCGGCAGGGCTACACCCTGCTGAGGATCCTGGTGGAGAACTGCGGGCGTGTCAACTACGGGCATAACATCGATGAGCAGCGCAAAGGTGGGTCACGGCGCACGCTGGGCGAGGAGCTGCTGGCACTCAGCGTGGGCTGGCTGTCCTTTCTCCGCCCAGCTCCTCAGCAGGCCTCCGGGCTGGCTGCAGGGAGGGGTCATGGGGAGCCGTTGGAGGGAGGGGGTCATGGGGAGCCATTGGAGCGAGGGGGTCATGGGGAGCCGTTGGAGGGAGGGAGTCATGGGGCCCAGTGGAGGGAGGGGGTCATGGAGGCCCA
>NW_006300017.1:1834881-1837355 GCF_000327345.1 Myotis davidii
TGAGCCATTGGAGGGAGGGGAGTCATGGGGAGCCATTGGAGGGAGTGGGGCTCAGAGGCCCCTGGAGGGAGGGGGTCATGGGGAGCCAGTGGAGGGGGCAGGGAGGCACTGCAATGAGGTGGAGGTGGTCCTGAAAGGCCCCCCTGGGTCCTGACCTCCTCCCTGTGTGTGCCGTCCACATGCCCGTGGTGAATACACAGTGAGCACTGAGCTGGGTCCTCTCAGCTCTGTCACTGCCCTCGGCCTGTTCCCTCACGCACGTCCCGGTGCCTGGCAGGCACGGGGTTGCTCATTCTCAGCCCCTCAGCTCTTTATGGGGGAGGCTTGCTGCCCCGTTGGGGGCATGCACTTCAGGAGAAACCTTGAACTTCCCAGACACTGCCCCTGTGTCTCACCCTCCCTGCCTCCATCCCACAGGCTTAATTGGAAATATCTACCTGAATAATTCTCCCCTGAAAAACTTCAGAATCTACAGCCTGGACATGAAAAAGAGCTTCTTTCAGAGGTCGGTCCCAGCCGAGGGCGGAGTGTGGGCTCCCAGGGGACGTGCAGAGAGAGCCGGCGGCCCGGGAGCTGCCCCGGCCTCACCCCTCCTCTCGCTCAGCTGTGAGCAGACCAGGGCCCTGCCATGTGCCCAGGTGGGGCAGTGCCCGCCCTGGAGACGAGGGCGTTTCCACGGCACCACCCGCTGCCATTCCTGGGCCCCGTGGACTGGCGCCTTTGCCATGGGAGGCGGGGTGGGGCCCGGATCTGAGAAGGTACCCCCTCCCTTCCTTGTCTTCTGTTCTGTCCATAGATTCAGCTCCAGCATGTGGAACCTGGTCCCCGAAACACCTGTGTTCCCCGCTTTCTTCCTGGGCGCCTTGCCTGTGGCCCTTTCCCCCTTGGACACCTTCATGAAGCTGGAGGTTCGTAGCCGCCCCCGGCCCAGGTTCTGGTCCGTCCTCAGCTGCTCTGAGCCCCAGCCCGGAGGAGGGGCTGCTCCCCACAAGGCCTCGCCCTCTCTCACCTGCGCCTGGACCTGGACCGTCCGGCTTTGGGCTGCCCCCTCTGCAAGGGCCTGGCCTCCCGGGGGAGGGAGCGAGTGGGCCCCCAGCAGAGGGGCCGCCCTGTGGAACTTCTCAGGGCCCAGGTTCCTCCGTCCAGGGTGGGAAATCAGGGCTGTTGGGACAGAGAGACGGGGCACCCCACCTGGTCATCTCCTGGCTGTCACATTGGCCGGTTGGAAGCCGAGAGAGGAGCCCAGAGCGCGTCTGCCTTCCTGGGGTTTCCCTGTGCCGGCTCTGTGGCTGACTCACACTCACTCTGCTCAAAGGGCTGGGAGAAGGGCGTTGTCTTCATCAATGGCCAAAACCTGGGGCGCTACTGGAACATCGGACCCCAGGAGACACTCTACCTCCCGGGGGCCTGGTTGGACCAAGGCATCAACCAGGTGGGAGCACTTGCAGCCCCTTCCCTTCTTCCCAGGCCCTTTCCCACTCCCCTCCTGGCATCACAGCTCCCCAGGGAGGGAGGGAGGGAGGCCCTTGCTATAGTCTGTTGGGGCCGGAGAGGGCGAGTTCTGGCCAGCTCCCTCTCGGCTCTCCTTGGCACTGGGGCGTTGTGGGCCCCTGTTCCTTCCGCCCAGTTCCCAGCCCCTTCCCTGAGGCTCCCTCTCTGACTCCAAGACACACCCGGCTGCTGTCACCCCAGCGCTTCTCTCCCCAGGTCATTGTTTTCGAGGAGAGGGCGGCAGGCCCTGTGATCCAGTTCACCGAGACACCCCACCTGGGCAGGAACCAGTACATTCACTGAGCCGTGTGGCGGGAAGCGGGGGGCGCCCGTCCTCACGGCTGCCTGGAGGTCTGATGGGCTGCCCCCCAAGCCCATGGTGGGGAGCCCATCGGGAGCGTTTCCTCCGGGAGCCGAGGGCTGTACCTCTGCCCACTGCTGTGGTTCAAGACCCCGAACCTGCTGAAGAAGAGGCGGGGCTGGTCAGGGGGGACGCCCTTCTCACCTGAGGGGGTTCTAGACTGGGCTCCGTGGATGGTACTGTCCTACTCCCTCTCTCCGGGGAGAGGGCAGAGGGATGGATGTCTGGGTTGAGAGTGTCTGGTCGGGTCTCCATGTGGTGACACCTGGGCCCGGGGAAGGCCTGGCCGGCTGGGCGTGGCTGCTGCACCCAGCTGTGCCCTGCGGATGTTCTGGCCCGGCCCCCCTCGGGGCCCCTTTCTGATTCTGAAATAGAGGCCTTGGCTCCATCGGTAGAGGATAGTGAGAGGTGTCTCTCTCCTGAGTCGATGGTGGTTTCTTTTTTCTTAGAAAATATTTTTATTGATTTCAGAGAGAGGGAGAGAGAGAAACATCAATGATGAAAGAGAATCATTGATGGGCTGCCTCCTGCACGCCCCCTACTGGGGACGGAGCCTGCATCCCGGGCATGTGCCCTCGGCCAGAATCGAACCCGGGACCCTTCAGTCCGCAGGCCGACGCTC
>NW_006300017.1:1837704-1838072 GCF_000327345.1 Myotis davidii
ACTACCCCTTCATTCTCTCAATGGGAAGAAATGTCCTCAGGTGAAGGTTAACAACAATAAAAATAATCCCCCCCCTCGCCTCCTGTGACAAAGCTGCAGGGAGGAGCGGCAGGCTTCCTCGCAGTTGTCAGTCTGTCCGCAATGCAGGCACTTGCTCTGGGGCCGGGCTCGCTGTCATGAGTTGCAATAAAGCCGTAGAGTTGAACCCTCGGTGGTGGTAGTTCTCTGACCCCGTCTGGGCTGCTGTCCCCTGGAGGCAAAGGCAGCGTGTGGCCGGGTACAGGTGCGCCCAACCCAGCCGGCACTCGGCATCCGCACTGATTCCTCACCACCACCTCCTGATTGGCTGTCCGTCCCTCGCAAACACC
>NW_006300017.1:1838405-1838909 GCF_000327345.1 Myotis davidii
CCTCACCCGAGGATATTTTTCCATTGATTTTTAGAGAGAGTGGAAGAGAGAGAGAGAAAGACAGAGAGAAACATCGACGTGAGAGAAACACATCCATTGGTTGCCTCCTGCACGAACCCCAACCAGGCCGGGAAGGAGCCCAGGCTGGGAAGGAGCCCAGGCCGGGAAGGGCCCAGGCCAGGAAGGAGCCATCCCGGGCATGTGCCCTCGACCAGAATCGAACCCGGGACCCTTCAGTCCGCAGGCCGACGCTCTATCCACGGAATCAAACCAGCCAGGGCACCAGCCAGGGCAGCGGTTGTTTCTTCGCAGCCTCCCCACGCCTTCCCTGGGGTCGTGGAAGGAACCCCGTTTGAGAGACACACGTTTCCTTCCTTCCTCCCCACTGTAAGCGCATCCGACAGGATGGCAGGCCGGGCTGAAGAGAAACGGACATCTCAGCCCCTTGTTCTCCTGAAACGGGGAGCAGGGCCCGTTTCACTCAGTGATGGGGGGGGGGGGGGG
>NW_006300017.1:1838965-1845372 GCF_000327345.1 Myotis davidii
CTGAGACAAAGCTGCAGGGAGGAGCGGCAGGCTTCCTCGCAGTTGTCAGTCTGTCCGCAATGCAGGCACTTGCTCTGGGGCCGGGCTCGCTGTCATGAGTTGCAATAAAGCCGTAGAGTTGAACCCTCGGTGGTGGTAGTTCTCTGACCCCGTCTGGGCTGCTGTCCCCTGGAGGCAAAGGCAGCGTGTGGCCGGGTACAGGTGCGCCCAACCCAGCCGGCACTCGGCATCCGCACTGATTCCTCACCACCACCTCCTGATTGGCTGTCCGTCCCTCGCAAACACCTCCAGAACCGAACTACCCCCCACCCCACCACTGCCACTTCCCTCCAGCTCACCAGCGCCTGGACCTGGCTCATTGCCGAGCCTCCCCCAGCCCGCCCTCACTTCTCTGCTTCTCGTCAGCACAGACGTGGAGCGATTCTTCTAAAAGGCCATTAGGCCATGTCTGTCCTCTGCTCCAGACCCTCCAGTGGCTTCCCCCTTCATTCACAGTAGAAGCCAAAAACGTCACCCGGGCCCCCAGGACCAACCAACAGGTCCTGCCCGTCCCAACTCCCACCACCGACCCTTCCCACCTTCCCAGTCGGTTCCCGTCACGCTGGCTTTGTTGCTGGTTTTTAAACTCGCTAAGCTCTCTCCTACCAGGCACAGAGGTCTCTGTTCTGGAAGGCTCTGGCCAGACAATGGCACGTCTGCATGCTGCTCTTCTGCTCAGGTGTCACCTTATCTGGGGGGCCTTTCTGACCACCCTGGGTGGGGCTCAGGTCTCCCCCACAGCGGCCCTCTGTGCCCCCCACTCGGCCTCATGCTTGTCCTCAGACCAGATCGCATCTGAAATGCTGTCCACCCGCGTCCCCTCGTGAGGAGGGGACCTCCGTGAAGACTGGTGCTGGCTCCTGGAATAATGCAGCCCGTTGTAGGCACCTGGCAGATACTCATTCGGTGGAGGGTTCAAGCAACCCAGGGTAACGCAACCAAGCCGGGCCGAGGAGGGTTAGGGATGTTAAAAACCGTATCTGACTTTTAATTTTAAAAACAGATGAACGACAGTTAATGAAAACAGACCCGAGGGTGTGGCTGCCCCGGGCTCCGCCCCCCACCATCTCTGTTGGGGACGCCCAGCCCCCCAGCCTCACGCCTCTGTGGTGGGAAGTGTGGAAAGCAAACGGTATAGTCCTGGACCACATTCTGATTCATCACAAACTCATCCCCAGCAAAGAAGGAAGCTGCAGTCCTCCAGGACTACAGTGATACATAAACCCACATGCAGCTACAGTGGGGCCTTGACTTACGAGTGTCCCGACTAACGAGTTTGTCGAGATACGAGCCGTCTCTCTCTCTCTCTCTCTCTCTCTCTCTCTCTCGCTCTCTCTCTCGGCCGATTTTTTGCTTTGAGTTGAGAGCTAAAATTCAGGTCATGAGCCAGCTCCAGATACCCCACCACTAGTTGGCGCAGCGAACGTCACAGTGAACGCCACAACATCAGCCCAGCATCACGTGTCTCACTCGTTCACTCTTTGATTTGACGTACGAGTAATTTGAGTTACGAGCTCCGTCACGGAACGAATTAAACTCGTAAGTCAAGGCCCCACTGTACTAGAGGACGTGGGGCGAAACAACTCAGTCCTGCCAAACAAAGTAATACAGGAGAGGGAGCAAGGGAAAATGCCTCGTTCTGTTCCGTATCAATTTCCTGAAGATGAGCCCTGGGTTGTTTCTGGGGTTTTTTGGTGTTTCATTTTGTTTTTGTTTTGTTTTTGGCTGAGAAGGTAGCCGTAGACTAGCCAAGCTCACCTGAGCACCGGGCTGGGGGGCAGTGGAATGCCTGGGCCTGGATTCACGCATTTGACGGCCGCCTGTGCCCACCTCGTCCCTTCTCTCCCACACCACGCCACGTGATGCCGAAAGCTTGATTTCCAAAGCAACCACTGAACATGTAAGAGGTTGGGGGGATGCCCTACAAGGTGGCTCGGGGTTCCCAGGGATAAGATCCCATTGGGTGGGCTCATGACTACGTGGAAAATTGCGTCTGTTTCCAAACAGGCAACCGATGCTATATTTTTTGAATGTTTAGGTTGCTGGACTAAGTCCAATTCCCTCCCCTCCCCCCATGACCCCCTCCTCCAAGAGTGGGTTCTCTGTGGTCCTCAGACCGGTCCTGTGAGTTTAAATGAAGTGTTAGCGGTTAAAAAATAAACACCCCTTCCGTAGGCTCAAGCCTTTCCTTTTCCCTCCGCGCGGGAGGAAAATTGTGCTTCCGACTTTCAGGAGCAGGAGGAGTGGGGTCGCCGCCAGAGGGCGCTGTCCCTGGCCAGAAAGCTAGGGGCCCGTCCGGCGGCGGGAGAGCCGGACACACGCCCCCTGGCGGGGGGAGCTGCCAGCGCATGCACCGTTCTCGGGCGGCTCGCTCTGCAGGCTCCCCACCTGGGGAGAAGGGAGATTTTTCTTTCCCACGTTGTGTTTAAAATAGAATGATTTCCAACGTCGTGTGTGCTCGAGTATCCTTTCCCCTCTGTGTCCAAATGATCTCGGTCCCTTCCCAGAAATATCTCTGCTAACACAGTCCCCCTCCTGCCCCCAAACCAGGGGCAGGAAGGAGGCTTGGAATTGCCCCCACCTCTCTGCCCCTGAGGTCTGTGGCTCTCAAGGCTTCAGGAAGAGGGCTCCTGCCCTCCCCGTCCTGGCCCAGGCAAAGGTCCCTGGCGCCCAGTGGGCGTGGGGGTGGCAGCGTGGGGGACGGGCCCATGTGGTCGTGGTCCAGGCCAACCCGTGGCCTGTGCTGGCTTGAGGCCCATCTGCTTCTCTGTGCTGCAGGGTTGAGGGGCCTGGGGGGCGGGTGGGGAGGAAGGAGCTCCTTTCCCACCACAGCCCGGGGCACGGGGGAGCCTGGGGGCTAGGCCTGCTCCCTCCTGCAGGGCTGACCGCTGCTGGGATCAAAGACGGACTTATGCTCTGGAGACAGGGACTAGAGAACAGCCACAGAGACACGTGTACTTGGGAGCAACTCTCCGAGGAGGGGCGGGTGCTCCTGGTGCCCGGGCAGGGCCTGCTGGATGGTGTTCAGAATCCTCTGCCCGGCTGGCCTGTGTGGCTATGCTGGACCCAGGAGCAGGGAGCCAGGAGGGCCACCTCCACGTGACCGCCGAGTCTTTTCCGACGCCCCGCTGTCTGGCATCACTTGAGCCTGGGGTGTAAGAACCTCCGGGGAGGAGGGCGGGGGCCGGGCTGGCAGCGGGGCCCTGCCGCGCTGGGTGGAAGGGAACGACACGTCTGGGGTTTCTGTGCTTTAGGCTCTCCGTCCTTGGTCCTGGCCTCAGGCTGGGCTCTCTGACGCCCCAGGATAGAAAGGAGGCTGGTGGCCATTCGTTCGGAGTTTGCCTTGGAGGACCGTCAGCCACGGGGAGAGGATGGAAGGCAGGATCAGGGTGTGAGAAGAGGCTCCTGTGAAGGGGGGGAGGAGCCATGAGTGAGGCGGGTGTCTGAGCGGCCAGTGTGGCCAGGCGACTCAACTCTTAGCCCCCAACAGGCCTCACTGGGGAGCCGCCTGGCCCAGCGGCCAGGTCCTCCGTGGCACCCTTGCGGTGAGGCGTGTGAGGGCAGGAGGCAGGGAGCTGGGCTCTGTACTGATGGCTCTCGGCGGCACTGGCCCAGCTGATGTCTTAAGTTCGGGGGACAAAACAGGCAGATGACACCCTGGGGTCCCCGATGCACAGGGGACTTGCAAATGTGACACAGAAGCTGACACTGAACTCCGGGCTGGCGTCCAGCTGTGTCCATTGTCAGCTCCCGCCTCCGGGATGACATCCTAGAAACACACGCCCAGAGGAGGTTCCTGGCGTGACCAGTCACCCGGCCCAGTTCATCTCATGGAGCTTTTCCCGCACATTATCCCTTTGCCTCTGAAATGTAGGCAGACCCCGAGGCCCACATCCAGAGAGGACGTTAAAGACTGAAACAGCAACAGCAACGCCTACAGAGGACGTAGAACGTGCCGGAGTCTGCTCTTGGGGCCCCCAACAACCCATTTCACAGATGCAGAAACGGAAGCCTGGAGCAAGGAAGGTGAAACCGTGAAAGTGGTAGGCCAGGCGCTGATCCAGGCTCTGGGCCCCAGGTTTCACCATGGCACCGCCCCCACCCCCCTGCCCCCCACGGTCACGACTGGGGGACACCTGGGCATGTGCGATGAGGGGAAAGCAGTGGTGAGGGTCCTTGTCACGGCGGCAAAGAGGAAGCCACAGAAAGAGCCTGGAGCGAGCGCACGGCAGTGCCTGCTATGGGACAGGTGTCATGACCGGAATAATGGTGGTGACCAGGCAACGTCTGGAAGGAGAGGCCCCCCCAAGGGTGGCGAGAGGGCCCAGCTGTGTGGGAGAGGCTGGCTCTCGCTAATTTCCAGACAGGGCAAGGGGGAGGGGAAGGGGAAGGGGAGGAAAGGGCCAGGGGACACCAGCTCGGCCTCTTCCCCTCATGCTGGCATTTCCCTGTCCTCCCACAATGGAAGACCGAGAGGAAGTCTTAGCAGATGGATTCTGGGTCCACGCTGGGTATGGGCCTGTCCCGTGCGCCGCGGCCCTCGGCCAGCCGTACCTGCGTCCCGGGGCTCAGATCTCCACCGTGGGGTCCGTAAAGCCCTTTTTGCCCTCGTTCACCAGCACGGGCTTCTCCGTCCGCGTGTGCCAGACCAGGATCTGCGTGTCCAGAGGAGACAGCATGGAACAGGCCCCCTGGCCTCCCCCTGCCACCTCCTGCTCCCGCCCAGACCCTGCAAGTATAGCCCCTGCCCCTCCCGTTCTGCCCCCGTTCCATCAGGACGTTCTCCAATGTACTTTATTTCTACCGACGCCTCCCTCTTGCTGTTTGTACAGAGGGTGCATTCAAAATAGCTGTTGGGAACAGAGTGTGCACAACTACAGAAAAAATAGACAGATAAACCGGAAGATTCCTCCTGCTTCTTATTCTCTCCTGCATTTCCTTTTTTAAAAATAAATACTGTCTTTATTGATTTTAGAGAGAATCATCGGTCGGCTGCCTCCTGCATGCACCCTGACCAGGGACTGAGCTGCACCCTGGGCATGTGCCCTGACCGGGAATCAAACCGGCGACCTTTCAGTGCACGGGACGACCTTCAACCCACTGAGCCACACAGCCCAGGGCTCCCTGGAGAGGGAGAAGGTTGTTCAGGAGCCTTCAGCTCAGCCAGGTGACCGCCCAGGCCCTCACTGCAGAAGCTCAAACTAGGAAGTGCATGTGCCTGTGCGTGTGCGTGTGTGTGCGTGCACATGCGTTTGTCCACGTGTGCACACATGAACATGTCATCGCAGGGAGGCCGTGAGGCCCAACTCTTCTGAGGTGAGGGAGGGGACACGCCTGGCTGGGCCTCACCGGTCACCACCCTCCCCATCTCCTGCTGGACAGCAGTGTGGCTGCCGCATGGGTGACAAACTGCCTTCGGGGCCAGTGTTCTCGGAAGGCGCGGCTCTAGGCTGGCTCTTCCTGGCAAAGCTGTTGCCAGGCCTATTTCCCATCCCCGACCTGCAGGGAGGGTTTGGCGGGGCGCGGGAACCCCGCATCAGGGCCGTGGTTCCCCGGGCCGTACCTTGGTGCAGTTGGCGGCCTTGGGCTCCAGGTCGCTGAGGGTGACCAGCTCCCGGAGGAGGCTGCTCTCCTGGTAGCCGCCCTTCACGCCGCGCAGCTTGAAGTAGGCCTGGCTGCGCTGCAGGATGAGCCGCAGGTTGACGGCGAACCCGGCCATGTCTATGGCAAAAGGCCGGTGGGGGTCGAACACCGTCTTCCAGCCGACCACCTTCCCGGCCGCGTTGACCCGCGGGGCCTCGTACCGCAGGCCCCCGACGAAGGCCACGGGCCACACGGACACCCTCCGCGTGCTGCGCATCTGCAGGGGACGCAGAGTCAGGCCCCTGGGTGCCACCGGGAGCGATGCCCGTCCCCGCGGGAGGCGACGTCAGCCACGCACACTGGTCTCACGGGTCATCAGAGGCCACGTCGGGGCACAGCTGGGCACCTGCAGGGACCCTGACCCCCCAATGCACGACCCTCCCTCCCCTTCACCCACCGGCTGCCACCTTTCTTGCTAAGAAACCTCTCTTTCCAATTCAGAGTCTGACCCTCCTCTCCTCCCCCCAAAACTACCGAGACTCACAAACCCCCAGGACAGGACCCTGGCCCACACCTCAAGCAGGCGAGCCACTGAGGCAGGGCCAGGGTCCTGTGGCTCCAAGCACCCATCCCCTTTAACCTGGGGACCGCTGAGGCCACAGCCTGCTCTCCGTCCCTTGTCCGGCCCCTGCAGGCGGCACCGTCTCCACCCTGGCCCTGCCTGTGACCTCTCTGTGCGCCCCTACCCAAAGGACCGCTGTGGGAGCATCCCCCATTTCCCGCCA
>NW_006300017.1:1845795-1859220 GCF_000327345.1 Myotis davidii
CTGGGCGGGATGCGCCCATCTGCCTGGTCACACCTGCCCCCTGCTCCCAGGAGAGCCATCAGACCCCTGCCTGGCGCTGTCTGTCTCCCCACTTTCCTAGCCCCGACTCCCCACACAGCAGAGGGGACCTCGGCCCCCTTCTCCACGGGGCAGCGCTGTAGCTATTTGGAAGCGGCTGGCCAGGTCCAAGGCTGCACCTCCAGTTCCTGTATTTGTTGGGTTTTATGTGACCACGTGTCCGACCCTCACCGTGCTGGCTCCCTCCTCACCTGGCCAGAAGCATCCAGAACCGCTGGGACTGAGCAGGGCCAGAGTGTAACTGTGTGGAGCAGTGGCTTCAGCCTGTGGCTCTTGGCTATGGCCTGCGTCCCAGTCACTTGGGGTGATGGCTGCCTGCATCTTAGTCACTTGGGGTGATGGCTGCCTGCATCTTAGTCACTTGGGGTGATGGCTACATGTGGATTCCCAGGCCCTACCTGGGCCCTCGTCCTCCTTCACACCGAGATGGGGTGGGTGCCTCCATGTTTATCTCGCTCCCCGTGTCATACTGTGGGCACGTCGGTGGGAGAACTGCTGCCCTAGAGTGTGAGTCTGTGGGTGCACGGAATGCACCGGCGGGAAGAGCTTGGCAGCAGACTGAAGGCATGGGGGGGCAGGTCAGATGTGGGACACATGGAAGGTTTGGGGTGTAGGAACCCCCAGTGTCAGAGGGAAAGGCAGCCCCGTGGAGGGGGAAGCTGGGGACTCAGAGCCCAGTTCTCCTGCGGGTGCTTCCTGGGACTTTTCCTCGGGCGGGGTCACCAGGTCAGGGCTGCCCACCTGATGCCCTTGTAATTAGCTGGTTATTCGTAACAGGACAGGAGCAAATGGAAGGCCACCAGTATAGGCATGGCATCTGGGCAGCTTCCCCAGGAGTTGCAGTTTTACATGCCCCCAGGCCCCGCAAAGGGGAGGTAGACGCATGCCCAGTAAAGCTGGGGGCACTAGGGAAGGTGCTGACTGCCAGTCACGCCTGGGAGCAGAGGTCATTGGCCAGAATGGGCGTGGCCACTGCCAGCAGGAAGATTTTGGGTACCTAATCCCCTGAACAAAGAAGTGAGCTCTCTTGGTCTCCTCCTCTGCTCTGGGGGAGTGTCGTTGCAGGGGGCGCACTCTCCTGGCTCCCCCGCATTCGCCCACACGGCCCTCGGCCCTGTGCACCCCACCCGCAGTGGATGGATGGACTGCAGCCAGCCTGCAGCGGAAGCTCTGGACACTGGCTGTGCTTCTAGCGCTGCCGACCCCCCATTGGCACGCCTTCCAGGACTGGACGAAGGGGAATGGGACTTTGGAAACCCAGTGATGGGGAATTCCATACAAATAAAAACCACTCCTCCTCCTGGGCCAGTCTCGGGAAGTATCGTTAAGGACCCCACCCCCAGCACTCAGTGGGGAAAGGGACCCCCCTCACTTGCACAGATAACATAACTAGGAAAAGAGGGGTGAAGACTATACTCGTGAGCTTTTAAAACACAACACAGGCCGGGACCCTCTTCATCCATCCCTCTCCCCGCACTGAGGCCGAGCGCTCCCAATCCTTGCCACCCTGGAATCAGACGCCGAGTTCTGCGCACCTGAGTGAGTGTGTGTGTGTGTGTGTGTGTTAGCATTCACCTGATTCCCAAAGGGGCCAAGACCCCTAAAAGGGTCAGGTTGTTGGCCTGCATCCTCCTTATGGCTCCTCCCAGCTGCCTGGTAAGTGGAAATGAGAACTCCCCCAGCATGGGCTGTGCTCACTCACATTACTGACACCAGGCCAGGGCGAGGGGACTCACCCTTGTGCGCGGTGAGCAGGGGCGCGATGGTGCTCTGGTGCCACACGGTGACGAGCAGCGTCCAGGGCAGCACGATGAGGATGATGGCAAGGATGTCCCGTCTCTTCGGCATCTCCAAGGCTGGCTGGGCCCACAGCTCCTCATTACCTGAGCGGCGGCAAGGTCCGGAGATGACAGATGACAGCGCCAGGGGCGGGGGCAGCGCGCAGGGATGAGCACAGGGGAGAAGAGAACAGGAATGGGCCGGACAGGCCAGGCACAGGGACGACAGAGAAGCCGACGCTGGCTAGCGGGTCTTACCAGCGCTCACAACCCACCCATTGCGAAAGCAGGTTTGCAGAGTCCAGCTCGGCCAGAGTTTCAGAAGGGGTGGTGGCTCAGGGCACAGTCAGGAACCCTGCCAAGTGCATACCTGCAAGAGAGAGCAGAAGAGGATGGCCAGAGACCTGGGGAGGGTGGGGGGACGGCATCCAGGAGGGCCAGGCCTGGCCCTGGCTTGTCATGTGGAGCCCGGACTGCCTTCTCCGGGCTGCTCAGCAGGGAGCAGAGGTTAAGGGCACAGACTTCAGACACACCTGCATTGGTTTAAACACTGAACTCTGCCACCAACAAGCTGTTGTTCCTTTGCCAAGTCACGGAAACAGTCCGTGCCACAGTTTTCTCATCTGTGAAATGGGTACCATCAGCATGTACTTCACAAGGTGGTTCTGAGAATTAAACAAGTCAGCACCCCTAGAGCCCTGAGGACGGCGCCTGGCGTGTACATACTGAATCTGCGACGGTGCTGGCCACATGTTTGGGCCGGATGGTTTCTTCAGAGCCTGGATAAAGGGGGCAGCCCTGGGGTGTAAATGAAGCAGTGACCTTATGCCACACCCCTAGCCCAGTCCCCAACTCCAAGACCACGGAAGGGGCTGCAAATGGGCTGATCAAGGTCTCCATTTGGCTGGCTGAGCTCAGGCCATTTGATGGACAGGGGAGCATCTAAAAGGCCTGGCTGGGAGATTGCCTCTGGGTCCTCCGTGACTCCAATGGAGCTTTTTCAAATGCCCTTTATCTTGGGGAGGGCCCTAAGTTCTGGGTGGAGAAAGCCAGGCAAGGCGAGCTGTGTGCGATTCGGCGAATTCGGCGTGCACGCCCAGCTCCTGTGGCACACACATCGCCGCCCGCACGCTTCCTCTGGGCAGCCTCCACATTCCACGCCTCTACCTCTGGCACTCGCTCAACCTCCCGCTCGTCTGCTGGGCTGTTGTTAGTAACGACAGCTGTGAGATGACACCTATGGTGTCCGAAGGTGACGCTGGGCAGTTCCTGTTCAGCATCACAACAACCCCGGCTGCTCCGCGCCGTGTCCTTACCGCTATTTCACGTGGGAAATGCAACAGTGACTTGCCCAAGGCCAACGCCAGGACATGCAGACGTAAACCCAGGCCCTTCGGTCTCCTGCAACCAGGGGCATGGGGGAGGCAGCATCCAGGCCCCCGAGCCCCCAAACCTGATCAGGCGTAGACGGGGGTGAGCCCTGGCATAGAGCCACCCTCCCCTAGGAAAGCCACCCCTGCTGCTGTCCCAGAACCTTCCAGAAGCGGGGAGGGAGACGGGGGGAGGCAAGGATGCAGGGGGCTGTTCTGGTCAAGACATCTATGCAAGGAAAGGGAGGGGGGATGAGGGAGGGAAACTCTAAAAATAAACGTAGCAATAAACCCAGTTGTGCATTAATTACTCTGGAAGCCATTACGGCCTGAAAATCCCATAACTTTAATGGCGGCGATTATAAGCATCGTAGCAAAATCGTGGAGCTAATTACCAGGTGGTTATTCAGCAGAACAGCCGGAGCCCCAGTCTCAGAGAAAGCCAGCTGGCCCGCAGGGGTGAGTTTATGGGAAACGGGGCCTGAGCCTGGGGGTGGGGTGTGTGTGTGCGGGGTTAGGTCCTGGGGGAGCCTAGGGCTGTGGGGGCTCATGGAGGGCGGCCACAAAGTTTCAATCGCACTGTACGTACATGCCCGCACGTGGTATTTTGTGGAAGAGCCACACTCAAGGGGCCAAAGAGCCGCATGTGGCTCATGAGCCGCGGCTTGCCGACCACTGAGCTGGGGCATCACAGCCTTTTCCTCCCCAGGCTTTGGAGGAAGGGCGGCAGCTTGCCTGTGGCCGCAGGCTCAGCCCTGCAGGCTGCACCCACATAGACCCTGCAGGCTGCACCCACAAAGACCCTTTTGGGCATGTATTCAGGTACACATGTGTGTGTGTGTGTGTGTGTGTGTGTGTGTGATGGTCAGTTACAAGCAGGCTCCAAAACCATCCAGACATGTGTCTCTGACATGATAAAGCCATGCTAGCAAACACGTTGGGAGCAGCAGTGAGTTGGTTGAAGGAGTCTGCTATAACGTGAAGAGTCCCTCCAAACAATGCACCCCTGTAATGCTTGTTTCAACTTACACAGTCTTTAAAGAGGCAAGAGTTTCCCCATGTTGCACAACCCGAGGCCATTTCCCCTGGAATCCTCACCACTCCTTGCTGGCCGCTCTCAGCACTCCCGAGGAGGGGAATTTGGGGGGGAATTTCCGGCGTTCCTGGCCTTACCCCCCACAGTGCACCCTACGACCTCTTTGTTGATTTCGTGAAAGTGACCCAGGACCTGCAGGACACTTGGTGTGCCATCTGCATGCACTATCCTTTAGCATTTTTATGACTTTTCCCACCTATCTCCACCTACCTAGAAGAATTTTTTTCCCAGACTCACCGTGTGGAGTCTTTTGAGAACACCCAACTTAGTTTTCATAGAAACAACATATTTCTCTCTTTCCAGCCCACGTTTCGTGGTTTGATACTATTCCGCTGTGAGGGTCACAAGCATGGCCTTTAAAAACGGGTTGGGAACTAACATGAGGAACCCTGGGACGGGACGCCAGGCCAGCCTGGGACTCACTCAGCTGGTGTGAGCAGGGGTGGCCCCTAGAGGGGAGAGGCAGCATTACAGGGGCCCAGAGGATGGAATGGATCCGGTCTGTGTGCTGCCCTGGGTCAAGCTGGTTGGGGGCGCTTCTGCTGTGTGCCTGTGAAGGAAGAAAGCTGGCCTCCCTCATCTGAGCGCCCACATCCTGGGGTGGGTGGGACAGACGCTGAAGCCTCCTCGCGCAGGCACAAGCCAGGCCCAGGGCTCCACCGTTCAGCCCAGGAGGGGTGAGGATGGGGAGGGGGCTGGGCCAGCACCAGCCTCTGGGCATGGGGTCAGGGAGGTGACAACAGGCGGCAGAAGGAGGGGGACATTTTAAAAGAAGATGCGGGACGGAGTCAAGGCTCCAGCTCCAGCTCTGGACGGCTCTCCGGGCGAAGGGAAGTGTGGATTCGTCCCGGAGATCCGCAGGAACTCCTACATGGATCAAGGGATTAGTATCGATTCTTCTGCCTCTGCTCAGGAAAAGCCCCGTGCCAGAGCTAATCAGCTCCCGGGCCAGTCAATCCATACTTCATTAACCCGGCCCTGTCCTCCCGCAACCCGGCCACCGTCCTCCCTGCACCCCGGCCTGGCCCTGGCTTCAGCCAGGAGCTCCTGCTGGGCCTGCAGGGCACCGGCTTGGCCTCTCTCCACTCACCAATCCCCCAGCCTCCTGCTCAATTCCTCTCCCCCCACCCCCATCAGCTGGAGGGGCAGGGAGAGCAGGGGACAGGGATCCAATAGCTCCCTCCACTCTGAGAAGTGAAGTGAGGTCTGCGAGGGATGCTCAGTTGGAATGGCGGGCCTTCTCAGTGACATCCCGGTGCTGGGCCAGCAGGGTTCATTTTCTCCACACCCCCGGGTCCTTTCGTCTTCACGACACCCCGGGGAGGCAAGCAGGCGGTCTCCTTTCACAGTTGGGGAAACTGAGGCTTAGAAGGGCTGCGTGACCAGCTCCAGGTCTGGAGGCCATCTCCACCAGGGCCACTCAGGCTCGGCCTTTGGACTCTGAATTGGTGCAACCCCACCTCACGCAGCCTCCCCCACTGCAGAGCCAGCACGTGGGCTCCCGGGCCACCCTCAGGGCCCGGCTCCCTGAGCCTGCTGGGCCTGTGGGCTCTGCCAGCTGGTGCCAGGCAGAGGGTTCCAGGGAGGGGCTCCCCACCTGCTCTCGGGGTGCAGCACGGATGGAGAGAAAGGCCGGGCCCTGGCGAGGTCCACACCCCGCCTCTTGGCCCGGCCACTGCCGGCTCTCACTCCCGGCTACTTCTGATGGGAAGGGCGGCAGCTTCCGTTCATGGGCGTCAGTGCTGCTCCAGAAGCTGCGGTGATGACCAACGTGGAAGGGCCTGGAGGGACTTGCCCGGCCTGGGGCCCTCTACGTCCCCAGCTGAGCTTTGGCTGCCTTCCAGAAGGCAGGACGGAAGCCAAAGACCCCCAAAGTCCCATTTCACCCCCAAAAGGAGAGGCAGTGAGGAAGAGTGGCGGGGTACTCAGAAGGGACCCCTTCCTGTCTCAGGGACTCATTTTGGCCTTTTTCTGCCTCCGTTTCCCCATATTCAGTGTGGAGCTCTTAGGCCTCCTTTACAGTCTGGCAAACTCCAGGAGGACCTTAAAGTCAACACGGCTCCGTTTCCTTATCTGTTACTCTTACCGGCTATTTTGGGGATCAAATGAGGGAAACATCTAGCTTGAGGCCTGGCACCCAATTAGCACAAAACAGGCTCGCTAATGTCAAATAGGACAGCGGTTCCAACAACCTCCACCTGGCTTTAAAAGTCAGCTGAGTCCAAGCGCCGGGAGGAGAGGGGAGGGAGAGGGCACTTCGGCTCCTTCCCGGTGGGACCGCACTCACGGCCTCCGGGCAGGTTCCTCTCTCCAAGGGCGAGGCTATGCCAAGGCCGGACTCCGTGGAAAGCAGGTACATTGGCAGGTGTCAGCGCGCTAAACTGGGTGTGTGTCCGTGGCCAAGGCACCAGAGAAGGGAGATTTCCCGCATGTGGGGAGGCTGAGGCCCTGAGAGGGGGACTCTGGCCCGCTCCCCCTGCCCAGCTCAGATCTTCAGGCCCAGCTGCTGCCCACTGGCTGGCACTCCACTGTGGCCCCAGCACAGCCCCCTGGGGGGGCACTGACTGCCCTCCCTTTTTACAGATCTGGAAACCAGCTGGGGACTGCAAGGTTTTGCCCCAGGCAGATAGCCTGGGCCTGCCCTGGTGTTGGGATACCTCCTGCCCTCCCTGCCCCTGCCCATTAGTCCTGTGTCTCGGCCCAGAGACTGGTGCTCAGAGAAGGAATGGGGTGGGGGGTTCAGAAGGTCGGGGGTCATCTTTCCTGACCCCAGAGCTGTCAGAGCATGGAGTTTCTCCTCTCCTGGCCTTGGGGCTGAGAGCCCGCCATCAGCAGGGGGCTAGGCCCTAGCAGTGGTCCGCAAACTGCGGCTCTTGGCCCCTTGAGTGTGGCTCTTCCACAAAATACCGACTGCTGCGCATGGGCCACGAAGTTTCAATCGCACTGTACATGCGGGCCCGCACGTGGTATTTTGTGGAAGAGCCACACTCAAGGGGCCAAAGAGCCTCATGTGGCTCGCGAGCTGCATTTTGCCGACCACTGGGCTAGGGCAACAGACCTAGGGCCCATCATTTCCTGCCCTTTCCCCAGCTCCTCCATCAGCTGTTACGTGCAATCAGCTGACCCCACTGCCTGGATGGGACATAGTTAACGAAGGGTGTTGAAGGGGGTGGGGGTGGGGGGAGAGCCCAGCCTAAGAAGGCCTGCGAGCCCAGGGTGGGCAATGTGTGCCCCCTGTGAACACGCAGGTGTGAAGGTGATGAATGGAGGCCCCCCCACTCTCCATTCCCGAGAAGGTAGGTTATACTGACACGGTTTTATAGGCCGTGTATTATATACGACAACAGCAGGGCGGCCGTGGATCGCCGAGATGGAACCTGAATACGCAAAGGCACATGCTGAGGCAGCCTTGCCACAATCACAGGGTTTCCGGGGTCACCCAGGGCTCCGGACCCCGGGGGGTGCTCTGAGAGTAGGGGACAGATTTCTTTCTCAGGGTCCAGGCAGGTGGAGCAGAATGCAGGGGTCACCTGCACCTGGGATGCTCCTGCCCTCACTGAGCCTCCGCCAGCTGAGTTCCTGCTGGGCCTTTGAGGTGCACTCACCGGGGACTGTCTCCAGGGTCCAGGCGCTGAGGATGCCCAGCCAGCACTGGACGGTGAGGGAAGCGATGGAGGCCCACGCCTGACAGCATCCCCTCCAATAAAACGGGGCTCCTTCCTCTCTGTGCCCCTGATGCCTGGCACCGGCGTGAACTCTGAGCTGCTGGGGAGCGGCTGGGCCCCGACCCTGAGATAGCCCTTGAGTGGGAAGGCGAGTGGGCAGAACCACTGTTATTGGCACCTTTTTGCTCTGGTCTGGCATGGGCGAACCTGCCAAGCGGATAAATGAAATGCGGTTTCTGTGTCCAAATACCGCTCAGCCCGAGGAGGGAAGACAAGCCTGACACGGGCCGCAGCCCGCCTGGACACGCACGGCACGTGCACGCATGGACGGCGCCTGAAGTGGTCGCCCCGGGGAGACGGAGCAGATGGGGGTGATCTGGAGCCGGGCAGCGGAAGGGGCATTGTTTAACAAGCATCGGGTTTCCAGTGGGCAAGACGGGAGTTCTGGGCAGGGGTGGCTGCCCGACAATAGGAATGTGACTTTACTCAATATCTCTGGACACTTAAAGATGGTTAAGGTGGTAATTTCTTTTTTTTAACCACAATGAAAAGAACTGCCATCCAGAGGTCTGGTTAGATCCCCCCAACAATGACGCACCCCTCAGGGCCAGGACACGGGATTGGGGCTCAGAGGTTTCTCTGCAGTGGGGCTGGGGTAGACACCTGTGGGTGGTGTGGGGTGGGGGGGCTGCTGGGTGCCCTTTCCTGCGGGCTGTCATTTGGGATTGTCCTCACGAGAAAACAGGAGCAGGGCATGCCTAGGGGAGCACCGCCCGAGGGTCCAGGCATGCTGCTAGGCATGAGCAGACATGGGTGGAGGAGCATGCGTGTGTGTGTGTGTGTGTGTGTGTGTGTGTGTGTGTGTGTTTATTATAATGCTTGGACTTAGTCATAGAACAGTCATGATTTCAAAGAAAAGCTCTGAAACCAAATCATACATGAATACACATTTACTTAAAAATCATCCCGTCGAATATTATATAGATTAGCCTGAGTTTACAAGGTATGCTTATTTTACATTGTGTCTTCTTTGTCTCACTCACAAAAGTAACCTTTCTGGGACCTGAATATTAAAACAGAGAAGATAGAATACGTGTGCGTGCAGGTGCACGCGCGCGCGGCCTGGGACACACAAACACACACACACACACACACACACACACACTCTGGGCCATCGGTGTGTCTCCCAGTCCCGGGCCTGGGAGGGTGGAGGCTGAGAACAGCCAAGACACGTGCTCCCAGAGGGAGAGATTTACGGGCCTGAGAAGAAGTTCGTATCGACAAGTGATGAGTTAGGCGAGCAATACTTCAGCTTAAACTCAGAGGCTGACGGAAAAGGAAAATCACACACCCAGAGGCTGTCCATCAACGTAAGCAGACGGGTGGCATGAGCCACCGGCTGCCCCGAGCGCGGGTCCGGGCCGGGATGGTCAGCCCCGGGAGCACTGGCCAGGCTTCCCAGGAACAGGGTTTGTCTCTCACTCTGTGCTAGGCCATGAGGGGCAGGGGGAAGCCAGCAACAGCACGGGGGACAGAGCTGGGGGAACAAAATCCACGCCCAGAATGCTCCATGAAGGCGTGTCTCCATCACTGTGCCTCCCGGGGACACAGCTCGAACACCTGGGAGCAGGCGTTTACCTCCAGGGCATTGGGACGCTGGTCCTGGGGGCACCCTTGAGAGGATCCGCAAACAACTAATGGGGACCCAGAGGACTTCAGGCCTCAGCAGGGGCCAGGTGGCTGCAGAACCCAAGTCCCCAGCCAGCAAGGGCCCCGACCGACCGCCCCCAGACTGCAGGCTGCCAGGCGACCCCGGGCAGTGCGCACGGACACTCTACAGCTAACGATCGCTGAGTTAATGAGGCTCCGTGTGTAATACACGTGGGCCTGTGGCCTGAAGGGGCTGACCTTCCATGGGGCCATTAGAGATCCTCTAAGTGGTTTCCCTGGGCCAGTTGTCAGAGGAAGAGAGGGAAGGCCTGCTCAAGCCCAGTGAGAGTGCCCTGGGGCTGTCAGCCTCTTACCCCCCGCCCCCGACCCCGGGGACCTGCTCCTGCTGCCCTCTGCCCTTGTGTGTCCTGCCAAGGGGACAGACGGCCGGCGAGAGGGAGGAGCAGGGAGTGGGGAGACGTGGGTTGTGTTCTAGAACACGGCACTGACGTGCTGTGTGACCTGAGACAG
This sequence comes from Myotis davidii, assembly GCF_000327345.1. Classification (NCBI taxonomy): domain Eukaryota; kingdom Metazoa; phylum Chordata; class Mammalia; order Chiroptera; family Vespertilionidae; genus Myotis; species Myotis davidii. Next base: position 1,855,964 of record NW_006300017.1, read on the forward strand.
GAGTGGAACCTCTCTGACCACCAGTTTCCTTACCTCTAAGGAGAAGGAAGCAGCCTTGAGGCACAGGATCCTCATTCTGGGACAAGCCTTGCAGGCTGGACGGTCACCTGTGCCCATTCATTAGTGTGTGATTCCCGATGGCACATTCTCCCCCTGAGACCCACCTCCTCTCCCCTTCTGCCTTCTAGCAACATGGCTGGTGGGTCCCTTCCTTCTCCTGCGGCGGCGCCTGCGGCGTTTTGTGGAGAGCTCACCAAGGTAAGGGGTAAGATCTGGGTGGGGAAATGCTCACGTGATTTACGCTCCTCATATTTGGGATGAGGAAACGGAGGTTCTGCAAGATCCCCTCGCACAGTGCGTTGCTGATGCAGCTGAGCCTGGAACCCGGACCAGCCAGTGGATCCCGAAATCCTGCCGGCCAAGCGAGGGCCTTCTCCCTCCCCGGCTGCTTCCCTCTGCTGAGCTCAGGGCAGTGGCTCCCTGGCATTCCCCCCCCTCAGAACCAGGGATGAGGTGAGCTCAGGCAAGAGCCCCTCAAGTCCTGCTCCGTCCCCTTCAACGAGATGCTGGTGGTCGCCAGATCTCACTCGCTGCTTTTATTTTGAATGTATAGGGACTTGGGAGGCGCTTTCTGGTGTGAGCAGTTCCAATAAGACAGAATTGTCATTGAATCCATGACAAAGGAGGTGTGACATGTTCCTGGGGGGGGTGGGGGGGTGAGTGGCACAGGGGTTATTGTCTGGCTGAATTCCCATCACAGGTGGCGACACGGAGGAAGGGCCAGGGATGGGAGCAGGATCACAGATCTTAATTGTGATTGGTTACTGTCAGCCATGCCCGGCATAGGCTGGACCCTAAAGTGTTTATGAAGAAAACTGTTAGATAAATGAATAAAAAAGTTGCTAAGCAAAGCATTTTGCTATTTATTGCTGGCTCTGAGTGATGACCATGATTAACCGTCATGACTCATTCCTTCCTCATAAACATCCTATTAGTGTCCCCATTTTAGAGATGAGAAATACGGGAGAGGCTCAGTGATGCCCCCGGCCACAGGGTAGCAGGCGGCAGAGCTGGGGTCAGTCCTGGTGGGCTCCGGAATCCACACTCACAGCCACCCTGCTCGCCCACGGAGAGTATAGCCCAGTGCTTATACTAGAACTGTCTGTGGCGTCGGGAATACTCTGTGCCTGTGCTGCCCAAGAGGGTCGCCGCGAGCCACGTGTGGCTAACTGAGCCCTGAAAATATGGCTGATGGGGCTGAGGGACGGCCCACCCCGGGAGGCAGAGGGGCCCATCCCCCATTCGTGTTGGGCTCTGAGGTTCTGGATAATGAATGGTCCAATGAAGAGCCCAGAATCTTGAGACGAAAGAGACTCATGGCTCAGAGGCCGGACTGCTCAGTGGCCTCATTAAGAAGAGAAGTGAAGGAGGGCGGTGAGAGGGTGCGTGTACGCCGGGGAGGGTCTCAGAACTGGTCCCAAACTTGGGTCTGGTCCCCTCTACTACCAAGGTCCTGCCTTCTGTCTCTGCCCCCTGGGCTCCCTCCATCCCTCTCTGCTTCCTGGAGCGACAGTAGGGGCTCAAGTTTCCCACCTACAAGGAGAGAGAAACCCCGCTCCTGGTCTAATCCTGAGCCGTGGGACCCACAGCCCTGTGGGCGAGGTTTAGACCCGAATGCAGTCCACTCCTTCCGTCTGGGACGCTCCAGTTTGGGCTTATCTGGCAGAGCCCTAACCCCTGCCAGGCACTTGGCCGGGAGGCTGCGGGCCCTGCTGTCAGCTGGTGTGTGCAGGGAGCGCAGGCTCATTTTAATACTGGCTGGAGCGAAACCTCATTAGAAAAGTAAATTTGCTGTAGCTGCAAAAAAAAAAAAAAAAAAAAAAGCAACCCACACAGCCCTTCCCAAGCTAAATAGGAAACCTTGACTTTGGATTCTTTGACGCTATGTTCCCGGCGCTGCCTGCGACACAGTAGGTGCTCAATCGGTGTCTGTGGGAGGGAGCGGAATGTGTGTGATCTCTATCCACCCTGATGTCCTTCAGCAAGATAATGAGGGGCCACCGACCTGGGCTCCTTGCAAGTGGCATGAAGTTTGTAGACAAGCGTCAGCTAATCAGTCGGAATAATGACACTCGCCACTAGCTAGACATGAGCACATGGTTGCTGCTGTCGTTCGGCAAGGGGACACGGAGAGGGTCCCGGTGACAGAGGCGCGCCCCGGGGGGCCTCCAGAAGGCCCGGGGTCTGGAGGTGTGGCGAGCAGGTTAGATGGGTGGGGTGGCGGGAGAGATGGGAGAGCCTGAAGTGAGGCCGATGGGATGGCCTCCGGGGTTGGCCAGGAGATGGCTACTCCAAATTCTAGAGCCATCCTGATCTTGGAGGAAGCTGGGAGAGGCTATAAAAAATACATTAAGTTAGCATGCCTCCCACATTCACCTACTGCAGGCCTTTGAGAACCAGGACTTATTAGTAGAGGCTCGGTGTCTCATTAAGTCTACGCACCCGCACTGGAAGGAGCTGAGGCAGGACCCTGGCCTGGCCGGGAGCCTGTGTTCTGCAGGGTACCACTCCCCTGCACCCCCATGCTCTTCGGCAGGGTCCCCGAAGCTCCTCCTGCCTGGAGGCCTGTGGGGGCGGCGGTGCCCGATGGAAGGTTTTCTTTTCCCTTCTTCCCAGATGCTATGTCTTCCTTATCCTGCTGTGTCCCAGGACAGGGAGGGGTTGGGGGGCAAGGCCAGGAGTTGGGAGCCCTTAGCAGTGAGGAGGAGCCTGGGAGCGAAGGTTTCCCCAAAGACCCCCGGTCTCACAGCCTGGCCCCCTCTGCCTTCCCTCCAGACCTCCCTCTGAACTACTCTGGCCTCCTCAGAGCCACGGAGAGAGCTTCCCTTATGAGCCGCCTGCTCCACCAGAGGCCTCCCTGCCCGGGCGATGACGGCTGCTATTGGGGGTCTGGGGAAGGAGGGCACGTGGGCTGATCCCCGATGCACCCCTGGGCGAGCCGGACTTCTGCCTCTGGGCCTCGCTCCGTGGCGTTGCTCCGTGAGCGCGCTTCTGTGTCTTTTGTGGGTTGCCTCACGTGGGCTCCTCTGCCTGCCTCAGACTCTCAAATTCTTCCTCTTCCTCAGTCCTGCCTCTCTTCCCCGCCCCCCCGAGGTCTCAGCAGAGGGGAGCCCTTGGGTATCTCTGTGCCAGCTCATCCTGCTTTTCCAGCCAGACTAAACCAACAGTCTCCCCTTTCCCAGAGCTGCCCCCCCCCC
>NW_006300017.1:1859264-1861012 GCF_000327345.1 Myotis davidii
CCCAGGCCGCCTGCTCACCCCGTGCTCCAGGAGCAGTGCTGCCCACCTGGTCCTTTGTAACCCACTATGGGAGACCCTAAGCCAGCCCCAGACTAGCCCCCAACCCCCAGGCATCTTTCCCCGGAGACCTGGTCTCTGGTCCAGGCCCCAGGCTTGTCACTGCAGCTGTCCCAGGTCGTTGGTTGCCCTGCACCAGGCCATCCTATGCCTGCTCACCCAGAAACCTATATGAACATATCTGACCCGGTACCTATGAGTCCAACATGCCTGAACATGGAGTGAGCCCCAGGCCTCCCCGGGTCCGTACAGAATGGCGCCCAGCAAGCCACTTGGCCCTGAGCTGAATGAGGCACAATCCCATGAACCCTCCCTGTTCCACTAGCCCTAGGAAGGCCTCTTGCTCCCCCCACAATGGGTGGAGGGAATGGCACACAGCTCCAGGCCGCCGGGAGTGCCTGGTGAGGACAGGGCAGAGTGGAGAGACCGAAGGTCTCATGGGGAAGGGTCTTCATGTGAAGAAGAGGGAGGACGTGATGTGAGCCCAGGAAGGCTCATGCTCACCACTCAGCAGGTTCTGGGAGGACCTGTCTCCATCGCTGTGGTGGCTTTGGGCAGAGGTAGGGAGACGGGAGGCACAGCGGAAAAATCTCAGAAAACCGCAGAACAGCTGTCCTGTGAGGCCACGGTCCCTCAACCCCAGTGACTTAGGAAGCCGCATGCCCCCCATTTCCACACACACACATACGTCACTTCACAGGGCTACATGCCCGCGGACATCCCCTCCCAATCAATCCTTTTACACAGTGTGGGCCATGGAGGGTCCCAGCGGGTACCCCTCCAGACTGGTACCCATGCAGATCGAGTTGCTCCCAGCAGCACGGGGCTGGCATCTGTCAGCGAAGGCCACCTTCAACTCCTGGGCGTTAGGGGTGCCAGAGCCCTCAGCCCCAGCTTCTGTAAGACTCCATCGCACAGTGCGCGGCTGAGGGTAGGCCTGGCCAGGCGAGGAAGGGGAAGGGGGGGCCAGTCAAGGCCGTGTGTGTGTGTGTGGGGGGGTCCTTGACCTCAGCTGCTTAGTACCAGGCTGTCACCCCCTCTCCCTGTCCCCGTAAGATCCGGTGGCTTCCTTCTCCTTGTCTGCTGTGCCTCTCGGCTTCCCCTTCGCAAGTTGCATGCTCTGACTTTGGAGGCATCAGGACCTCGGGTCGGAGCCCAGGTGCGGAGGATAGGGCGGTGAACTTGATCATGCCTCCGGCCCCCTTGCGACAGTGAAGGGCCCACGGACCCTTTGCCACCCTCGCCAGCCCTCAGCCCCTCCGCCGTCCTGGCAGAGCTGCAGAGTTTGGGCCCCCTGAGCCTCAGAGCCCTTGGGGATGACCCAGGGAGCAGGTGCAGCAGGGGGGCTGGGCCGGGCTCAGCTGGGCCACCAGGAACCACCTGCTGAGGTGGGAAGGGACCAGCGAGCTAAGAGCCTGGACCAGTTGTTGGAAGGAACTGAGGGCCAGCTCTTCCCTAGACGCAGGGCTGAGCAGGGCAGGCATGACTCACCCCGGTTTGTTTGGGAGCCCCTGGGTGGCATGCGGCGGCTCCAGCCCTGGCCCCTCTCAGGCCCCCTTTCCAGCTGTCCCCATTGCGTGTACACACACACACACACACACACACACACACACACACACGCACGCCCGCGCGCGCGCACCCGCGAGGACATGGCGTGGATACTGATGGGGACGCATAAAGGGGCTCTGTGC
>NW_006300017.1:1861509-1876759 GCF_000327345.1 Myotis davidii
AACGCGCGCCTGGCCGCTGCCTGCACCCCCATCCCACCCCGCCTCCATCCTGGCTGTTCCTGGGGCCCAGCTTGGCAGCCCTTCTCAAAGGGTGATTGTTTCCGGGCTGGCTAGTTGGGGGGCGGGTCTCTGGGACCGAGGAGCTGGGATGCGGAGCGGAGCGGGAGGGTGCGGCTCCCTCCTAGGCTCCCGGCACCCCGCAGGGGGAGATGGATGCAGGGGTACCTGTGTGTGGTGGGGATGGGGGTCCACAAGCGTCCGGCCTGTATGGTCGCCCCACCTGTAGGCACCACTGTCTTGCCAAACACATGCCAACCTGCTGAGTGCCAGGCTCAGCCCACAGGAGCCTGGGTATTTCAAAGAGAAGGCAGGGAGACAGCGCGTGGGGTGGGAGGGAGCTGGGAGGGGACAGTGGGGGAGCAGAGATGGAGCACAGGGCCCTGCAGGCTGTCCGGGAATTTCTCAGGGCGCCTGGGGCAAATTCCATGCACTCTCCTGCCTGCGTGTGTTGGGTGGGCTGGGGGTGCGTGACCAGGGAGCCAGTGTGCATGCACAGGCGTGTGCATGTCTGTATGCGTGGGGTGCAGATGTAGCCGTGGCGTGTACCCGTCTCTGAAGACACTTCCAAATGCTCTTTTGTCAAGTTGCCAGAGACTCAGAAGCCACACTCATATAGTTGCACACGCTGGCGGGCCCTCCTGGGTGTGCAGATATATGAGATTTATTTCCCAGCTCCTGTGCTGGGTTCTGGCCCCAGCCGCTTGGGGATGGAAGTGTTTTCAGCAGCTGAAACTATCGCACAAGGTCTGAGACTTCGTCCCTTGCCAGGTGATGGACTCTGGGCCCGCCATCAGGCATTGCTGAACTAAGGCTGTCCCAGCGGGCGATGCGTTTCTTTGTCCTGAAGGCTGGGGCCCCGTCCCTTCATCTTCTCTGCCTGGCTAGGACCAAGCTGGGCCCTGCTCTTTCCAGTGAGCAGCTGTGTGTGTGTGTGTGTCTGTGTGTGTGTGGTGGGTGAAGGATGGAGGAGAGGGAGGGGCAGTGGCTTTAGAACCTGCCATTTGGGTAAAGACCTCAAGGTAAGGAAGGACCCCACCACCCACACCATCCCACGGACCTCTGACAATATGGTGAGTAATGACTGCCTCCAGGGACAGCTGCCCTTCCTTCTCACCCCTCTTGTGTTTCCCATTTCATAGCCCTGGTTGCCCCAGTAAGGAAGTTCTTCTGAATCTGACCCTGGTGCCTCCTGCTAAGGTGCAGGACCGTTCCTCCACTCTCGCAATGAAGCGGGTCCCCTCCCCCTATTGGGGTAATTCTTGTTTCTTTAGACCAGCGGTTCTCAACCTGTGGGTCACGACACCTTTCACAGGGGTCGCCTAAGACCATCGGAAAACACATATATAATTACATATTGTTTTGTGATTAATCACTGTGCTTTAATTATGTTCAATTTGTAACAATGAAATTGGGGGTCACCACAACATGAGGAACTGTGTTAAGGGGTCGCGGCATTAGGAAGGTTGAGAACCACTGCTTTAGACTCTGCTCGGAGAACCTGTCCTGAGACCATGTTATCCTCGCCTCCAAACTCCCCTTCCCACTAGGACTCCCCACCCCCTGGAGGGAGGGAGGGCAGGAGGAGGTGCAGGCAGGGAAAGGACACCCTGGGAGCCCTGCTCAGAGGGAGGACCTGGCTGCCCGTTTGCATGGAGCACAGACGGCCTCTCTCTCTCTGCTGCATCCAGTCCTGGTCAAAAGCCACCAAACGGTGGGGCAGACATGACCTTGGAGAGTTTCTAGTTGCATCTAAAAGGAGTTTCTTTTTTTACAAACAGGGACACCATGGCCCTCAGAGGGACCATGAGCAGTGTGTGTGTGTGTGTGTGTGTGTGTGTGTGTGTATGTATGAGAGAGAGAGAGAGAGAGAGAGAAAAGGGGGTGGGGGCTCGCACCCATTTCTCCCTCAGGGCACAGCCCCAGGTGCAGCTCAGGGAGGAAGCCAGTGAGGAGGCCTGACTCCAGGTGGATTCTGAAGGCACTGCCTCCTCGGTAGCAGTGAAACCAGCCGTGGGACCAAACAATCCGGTCCTGTCTGGCCCGGACAGGCTGTGGCCAGCTGGTCCCTCTGCCGGTGTTCCCAGGGGGCTCTCCCTGCAGCGGATAGGAGGGTGACTAAACAGCAGTGCTAATAACACCCCCGTCTAGGATCAGGCTTGCCATTTAGCCCCAGACTGTTTACACAATTTCTTAATGTTAATTTTTAGAGGCAACTTAACGCAATAATGTGGGATTAGCATGAACATGATAAGGCTCAGTGAGGAGACAACAGCTGCCATTCGTTTTAGCGGGAAGTGTTGGCAACACCCCAAGCGTGTGAGCACACGCACATCCACAAACTGTGTGCAGTCCCAAAGCATGTGCCCAGAGGCAGGCGCACATGCAGCACACACATTCACACCCTCCTCTGCCTTGCGTGTGCATATGGGTGCACACGGGCGTACTTGTGCCCACCTGCACACAGACAGACACATGTGCACACACACACACACACACACACACACACCAGCCCCCACAGGTGGTGGCCGTCACTGCCGCCTTCCCACTCCTTTTCTTTGTCTCCCTGTGGGCCCCTGAAGGCCCGTGGGAATCCTGTCCTTCCACTTTCTGGAGTGAGTGCATCCCATGGCTTAGCCCCTGCCCGGAACATCTGGAGTAGCCCTGGGTTTCTGAGTGACTGCACCTCCCCTCATCTTTCGTCTCCTGCCAGAATTGAGCCCCTCTTCTCAGAGGCCCCCCCCACCCCCCCGCCAAAGCCTAGGACCAAAATGTTTAGTATGCAAAGGATCCTGTCTTCTGAGACAAGCTGATGTGTGTTTATTGTGTAGTTAAGCGGGACGGAGCCCAGCCTCCCCCCCCTCCACCCCCCGCTCAGGTCTTGGACCAGCTCCTACCGTCTGGTTCCCAGAAGGGTTCCGTAAAACAGTCCTCTGCTATGCAAAGCCCACGAAACATCTGGGAGAGTCTGGAGGGTTTTCCCAACCGCCGGTGCCCTAATTCACTATGAAGAACCAGTGGTCTACTCTGATCCGCTCACGGCTCGCCTGTGGGTCCCCTGGGCCCCTGCCTCTCTTCAGCAGCAGCGCTGGTCGGCTTCTGATTTGCAAGGATGCTTCCTTTCCTGACCAACCTTCCTCCTCCGTGCACCCCCAGAGAGGCACCTGCGCACAGCCGGGCTGCTCCCTGCCTGCCTGGGCCCCAGCGCCTGTTGTAACTAATTGTTGGGCTTGCATTTCTAGGGAGCTACCCCCCTGGAAGGCACAGCAGTGCTTTTGCTGATGTGAGTGAGTGCAAAGGTTCAAGAAGACTCCTCCCCGCACACTCAGCAGGCGGGCTCCCGCTCTCACTAGAGAGAGGCAGGAGTGAGAGGAAGGAGGGCAGGGGGCGCTCCCCCCCACCTCAGGGCCCAGCCTTGGAGTCTGGAGGCACACAGGACATTCTCCCACGGGGCTCCCCCTGGATGCGTGTGCACGTGCTATGTGGGGTGGCCCCTTCCTTAGGAGGTCTCTGGTCAGAGCTTCGGATCTCAAACATTCTTGTTTCTCCAAAACAAATTAGAAATGGCCCTTTGGCTGCCAGGCCCCTCAGCCCCCCTCCATCTCCCCTCGGTCTCCCTCGGTCCCTCTTCAGTGGGGCCAGTCTTCTTCCTGAGCAGCAGCCAGCAGGCTCACCCCCTTCTCCAACCTCCGTGTCCCCGGGAAGGGCTCAGGGGCCCTGCTTTACACCCTGTGAGGGATGGGATTCCTGTGTGGCTTTGATTTCCTGTGGCCGAGAGAAGCATGAGACGCAATGGGAGCAGAGCCTGGTGACTTGGGGGAGTATCTGTCTGAGGCAAGCTCGGGACTATCCTCTGTCCTCCAAGGGGGTGAAAACAACCCAGATTGTCCTTGACCTCCCCACCGACTCCCTAATACTTCCCAGAACCCCTTCCCCCAAGTCCCTCCAGAGCCCCTTACAATCTGGGCCAGGGTCGGTCTCAGAGCAAACCCTGGGGGCTCCCTCCGTTCCTGCTGGACTCTGCTCTGGCCCTGCTGCCCTCCTCCTGCGACCTCTGCCGGTCCCCAGGCACCTGGGGCAGGGCATCGCTCTTCCTCGCAGACCCATCGCATCGTCTCTGGGTTTCTCCGCAGGCTAATCACCACGGGTGCCTGCTTTGTCCCCTAATATTTAGTATGTGCCTGTCATCCACGCCTGTCATAGGAGCTCCTGTTATATGCCAGGCACGGTGCTGGGCACTAGAGATAGGGCAGTGCTAACACTAAGAACACACAGAGCCGTAAAGAACAGCCATCAGGGAAGTTCACTTTGATTAGGCCCTTCGCGTTCTAAGTCGAGATGGGGAGCCTTTTTTCTGCCAAGAGCCATTTGGATATTTATAACATCATTCACTTAATATAATTCACTTAATACCAATTTACGTTGCTATGAAAAAAGCTCCTAGATGTATTGAATTTTGAGTCCTGCCTGCGGTTGCCTTGGCAGGGCCAGACCGAATGATTCTGCGGGCCTTATACGGCCCGCAGGCCGGACGTTGCCCACCCCTGGCCTAAGACGTGTGCCCAGCAAGCACCCTGGCTGCGGAGGGGAGTCCAGGCAGGAAACGATGCGACTACATCCATCATATTTATTGATCAGCTCCTCTCTTGCAGACGCTAGTGCGGGAGGTCAGTCGTGCACACGGGTCCTCAAACTCTGAAGGAGAATGTTCCTCTCCCTTCACACCGCTCTGTCCTTGCTCTCCACACTCCAGCCTCACTGGCCTGCTTTCTGTTTCTCAAACACACTGAGCCCTTTGCTGCTTCCCAGCGTTGCCTATGGCTGTTCCCTTCGCTGGGGCCGCTGTGCGCCCGCTCTGCACGCACCTGGCCCTTCTCACCCTGCAGGTCGGCCGCTCAACCGTGACCTCTTGACAGAGGCTTCCCCTGAACCTGCCCTTGAAGACCCCCTCCCAGGGTTCTCCTAGCTCTTCACCCTGTGGATGTCCTCCCCTATCTCATCCACCATCTGTGTTTATGCTGGTTGCTTGCTTGCCTACTGCACCCACGAGCATATAAGCTTCTGAGGAATGCGAGTTCTGGCACCAGACAGTCTGCAGCAAATGCCAACTTTGTCACAGACTAACCACGTGACCTTGATTCAGCCCTCGACCTACTACGCTCCTGATTCCTGACCCATAGAATGGAACCTTGTCATAAACGGTGCCTGATAGGTACTACCTGTTGCCATGAGACTAGTTAACGCACAGGAAGACGTAGTATGGTTCTCAACCTTCCTAATGCCGCGACCCTTTAATACAGTTCCTCATGTTGTGGTGACCCCCCAACCATAAAATTATTTTCGTTGCTACTTCATGACTGTAATGTTGCTACTGTTATGAATCGTCATGTAAATATCTGATAGGCTATATGTGTTTTCCGATGGCCGCGACCCACAGGTTGAGAACCGCTAGAGACCTTTGGATGTTAGCAGAGCTTCTGCAGAAGTTACTGCCCGCCCCTGAGCCCCCTCCCTTTCTTTTTGGGGTTTGGAAGACATAAAGGAGACGCTAGGAATCTTCCCTAAATGGCGCTTTGATGTCATTCATTCATTCATTCATTCATTCCACCTTATTTCTGAGAATCTATTCTGTGCCAGGGGCTCTGCTAGGGGAGGAGACAGAGAAATGAACGGCGAGGCTCCTGCTTTCAGTCCGGTAGTTCTCTCAAGCTAGAGGTTTCTGTTTGAGTCTCGTCATCTGCTTTCCCCGTGTTCCCTACTGGACGCTTCTGAAGGAAAGAAGGGGTGGGCAGGAGGGTGGGCGGTCTGTGGGGAAGACAGAGATCTGGGCAAGGGCTGCTGCAGATGGGAAAAGGCAGGACGGGGGGAGGGGAAGCAGTGGGCAGTGGCCTCCAAGGGCCCTTTTTCATCACCCAAGATGCTGTGCATGGGGACTTTCTTGGCGTGGGGCGGGGGGCGGGGGGAAGAAGAGGAGATTATAACTCTTTTTTTTTTCTTCCTTCCTTCCATTTGTTTTCTTCCGTTTTTTAAAAAATACTTTTTATTGATTTTTTTACAGAGAGGAAGGGAGAGGGACAGAGAGTTAGAAACATTGATGAGAGAGAAACATCGATCAGCTGCTTCCTGCACACCCCCAACTGGGGATGTGCCCACAACCAAGGTACATGCCCTTGACCGGAATTGAACCTGGGACCCTTCAGTCTGCAGGCTGACGCTCAATCCACTGAGCCAAACCAGCCAGGGCCAAAAAGCATGTACATAAATGTTACAGCTGCATATCTATAACAGGTAGGAAGTAGAAACAGCCCAAATTTTCATCCCCTGACGAATAGCTAAATCAATGTGGTGGTAAATGTGATGAGGGGGATACTCAAAATGAGTGGGCCGACCGTCTGCATGCAGCCTGATCTATGTGCCCTGGCAGAATGGAAAAGAGAAACTCACACCGAACACTCGCTGACAGGCTCGTGGCTCGTGGGAAGCCGAAGGGGCCCAGGTGCATTGCCCTGGGGCCTGTGAAACAGGCAGGGTCTGTCAGGATGTTTGGAAGCAAGAAGAAGGAGGTGTGGAATATGAATGGGCAGGATGTTGAGTGCTAGGGACCAAGCTTCTCCTCAGACTCCGGGCAGAGACGAGGGGCAAGGCCCCTGGAAGCCTGGACACTGCTCGGCAGCAGGCCCTCCGGCGAGACCCCAAAGGTGGCGTCCTGATCTCTTGCTCCGATCATTGACCACCAGGCCAGTGAGGTGGCTGATCAGGGGTCACGCCCTACAGGTGGCTGCACCCAGGCCTGGAACTGGGAAAACTGCATTTTATCTGAGGGCTGCTTCCTGGCTGTATGCACTCAGGGTCTTTGTAGAGGAGCTGGTCACCTGTCCTCCTGTCTCCTAGTGATAAAGGGTCTAAGGCAGTGGTAGGCAAACTGCGGCTCGCGAGCCAGATGCGGCTGTTTGGCCCCTTGGCATGAAGGAGAGCTCTACTTGGGGATAGAGCACACATCTGAACGTTTTAATTCTCCAGATCTGTTTTCTGCAAATGGATGGCCATTTAGGGCCTCTCTGGTCTTCCATCCCTCATCAGCAAAGCACACACCCTAAGTCCTCCAGAAGGTAGGTTTTAGTTTCATACATGCAGATCTATGTTTCAGCACCAAGGCCAGCGCCACTCATGAGCAGCATATGTTCTCGCATCTGGGCATAAGCAATCCAGGACTCTGGGAGCCCAGCTTGGGCTTGGCAGGAGGGCATCCTATTGTGGGAGCCAGGCTGACATCCACGTAGAGCTCTGTTTCCAGGCCCTGTAACTCCGTGTCTTTGTAAAGTGACAGCTAGAATAAGCACATGAACAGAAGCAGATAGTCACGGGATGATTGAAGAAGGTTAATAGGGGCCATGTTTTAAAATGCGGGGACTGAGCTAGGTCAGGGGTGGCAGACCAATTTTTATTTTGCGTGCCAATTTCAGTATATTGGTTTTGGATGGGTGAAGTGTTCTGGAGCCACATCTGTGGTGAGGAGGACAGAGAGCCATGACCCATTAGTGATGTTTGCCTGGAGTGGGTGGTGGTATAGTGATGCCCGTTTCTGCTAACGAGGTGATAGCCCAAGATCCTTTTAACTTTTAGGATTCTGTGCCTTTAAAAATTAGTGGTTTCGCGTGATCTCTTCTTTCAGTTCCTTATTTAAAAATATATAAATGTATTTGTTTACTCAGTCATCTGACATTGATTAAGTGCTTGCTAGGTGCTTGGTCCTGGGCAGTATATTCTACTTTGCCTCAATGAACTCACAGTCTAATGAAGGACAGAGACAATGACAGGACCCAAAGTACTGGGATAAAGACAGTGTTCTGTGGAACCGATGACATGTTCTTGGTGTAGTGAAGGTCTGATGAAGTCTTGGCAAAATGATCACTCAACTCAAACTACAATGTCACTATACACGGATGGCACTAGAAGAACTTGAAAGTGGGTTTTCCAAGACTTAGATCTGAGGTCCAAAAGAGAGGTCCCGAAGTCTGCGTCACCAGCTTGCTGGTAAAGCCACCTTTTGAAGTGCCATTTGCCTGTTGATGTAGTGAGGGCGACCACTAAGCCCTGTGCTAGGCCTGGTCTGGCTGTAGTCAGACCCTCTGGTAGAACTCCACGGTTGCTGTACAGAAAGGCCCAGCATAGTCCCAATTTGAGACAATGTTTAAAGCACCTATATATATTATTTTTGACGGGAGATACTAGAATGCCCACATTCTGAATTCAGGATGAAGAGGAAGGATGGAAGTGTCTTGGCAATGAGAGGACTTGGGGGGACCACCAGAGTTGCTAAGATAGGCCATTCTAATGATCTTTTTCCTTGTTCTCTGGTAAATCACCATCATCTTTGGAATCTCAGAATATTTGTGACAAACCAGACTTCAGGAGCTGTTAGCAATGGGAAAGTGGGTATTTTAGCTCCATAGTTGTGCCCACTGAGGCCCACAAAGTAAAGAAAGCTGTGCAGGGCACGTGGTATGGCCACCGGTCTTCCTGCAAGCTCTTTTCCTCAGCAGGCCTGGAGGATCAGGGCATGCAGTGGTCAGGGACCCCCTGAGGCTGAAAGGCTGAAACTCTATCCATTTATCCCAGGGTTAAACAGCGAAACTCACTGCCTCTCTTGAAGATCCCACAATTAAACAAGCAGAGAAAGGTATTTCATAAAATATGTATCATGCTTCATAGCAAAGCACTTTAATCTCTCTTAGCTCATTGCCAATATGAGCAACAAGAGGAACAATCTTTCACTGCACATTAAAATCAGGCACTGGCCAGCGATGTCTTCGAGAGTGAAGACCCATCACCATCGTCATCCTTGTCGTCATCATCATCATCACCATCACCATCATCATCACACTTTAATCTCTCTTAGCTCATTGCCAATATGAGCAACAAGAGGAACAATCTTTCACTGCATATTAAAATCAGGCACTGGCCAGCGATGTCTTCGAGAGTGAAGACCCATCACCATCGTCAACCTTGTCGTCATCATCATCGTCACCATCACCATCATCATCCCTCATCATCATCATCATCATCACCACCATCTTCGGTCACATGAGTTCCATGGGAGTTCAGGCTTAGTCATTAAATCAGCTCTCTCACCTACCACAACATTTGGTACATGCTAGATGCCTAACAAATAGCAGATGTATCAATGTTTATTACAACTGGATGAGCGAATGAATGAATAGATGGGATTCTACATACATTATGTAGTTCTGAGCTATAACCCCATGGGCTGAGTGGGGTAGGTCTCACGACCCCCCAATTATATACAAGTAAGAAAACAGTCACAGGGGGGTGCCTTGTCTTGACCTAGTCCTGTCTTGTGGGACTCAATCCTTTCAGACCTCAGGAAGCTGACTGCCTTGTGCTTGTCAGGTTTTCTTCCCTGGCTGGAATATGATCCCTAGCCTCCCTGCTCCTGCCCCACTTTGGGCCCTGGCTGGTGCCTTTGCTTGGGGCTGAACACAGCCCTTAACCCAGTGGGCTCCTGTGTTCTATCAGACTAACCTCACTCCCGTGGATAACAGCTCCCTGTCAGCGCGAGAGCCCGCAGAGCAAATTCTCCATTATTGGATGGAGCCCACATGCAAGAACAATTGAACTAAATTGATTGTATTTTCCAAATCGTCGCCCAGCTTCTAATTCTATCTGTGAGATGGACTAATTTGATCCAGAATTAGCTTCTAAATTGAGACGCCAAGCCCTTGACCAGGAAGGGAGAAGAGAATCTTTGTGTAGTGAGGAGGGAAGGAGGGCTGTAGGCTTGCAAGAGGCTCAGCGGCTCTCCCAGAAAAGTCCTCTAGGTGAGGAGCAGGTCATGCCCATTCAGGTGGGCCCCTGTCACTGTCCTCTGCCCACCTGTGTGCCCTCCCGCCACCACATCTACATTTGGTAACGGTCCCTCAGAACCAGCTGAGTAGTAGGCTTGTGTTATGGCTCCACGGGCCCCTCTGAATAGCACTAAGGCAATAAATAGACCGAAGTAGACTTTAATGACCTCACAGCTCAGAGTTAGAACAGAAGCCATCTATTCAAACCCCCTCACCCCCATAGGACACTCCTGGCACATCCTGAGAGGTGCCTATCCTATTTCTGTTTTAACCTAGTGCCAGAGGTCCCTTTGTGTTGTAAACATTCCATTCCATCTTCGGTTTGTTCCCTAAACCAGTAAGTTCCTTCTGTTGACACTGAAAACTGCTTCCCTTTCATTCTCTGGGCTATGTTCTCACAAGCTTTGAGCAGAGCCTCTTACCCTGTAAAAGTGCTTGGGAACCTCCTGATTCCGATTAGAATCTGATAAAAGTGTAGACTCCGATTCAGGGGGCCCTAGATCCTGCAGCTCAAAACCAGTTATTCTAAGGTGCCGCGGATGCCCTGGGTCTGCTAAGCTCACCTTGCGTAGTGAAGATTCATGGGTACAAGGCAGGATAAAGGTTTGAAGGCAGCAGTAAGATACATCTTTTGGTTTCTCTTCACCGAGATGAAACTCCCACATTCCATGCAATTAACAGTAAACACGTTTTATAAATTCATAGGACGTCAAACCTAGAAGAGACGGTCTCCTTCTAAAGAGATCGTGCCCATATTTTTTTTCTTCTTCTTCTTCATTTTACAAATGAGGAACCCGTCTCCTTCTAAAGAGATCGTGCCCATATTTTTCTTCTTCTTCTTCTTCTTCATTTTACAAATGAGGAACCCGAGACCCAAGCAGGTCTGGAGATTTGTCTAACGTCAGAGTCTGGCAGAGCCGGGAGCAGTAGAGTGAAGGTTTGCTGAGCCAGCATCCTTTTCTCTTAAACTCTGCTGCTTTCAGCTATGGGAAGTGGGAGGGACAGATTAGACAAGGCGATAAAATGTGGTCCCCAGCTTCAAGGGAAGCAGGAGCCCAGAAGAGGTGGTCCTCTGAGTGATAGCCCACAGGGTTCCAAAGAGTAGGGGGTTGGTCGCTCCTGCTGGGGAAAATGGGAGGAGAGATGTGTGCAAGGAAGAAGGCAATAGTCAAGAGAGAGGGGAGGTACCCATGGAGAGACAAGACTGGAAGAATTAGAGGCTACTGGGGACTCCTGTGGAATAGGAGGAGGTGCTGCAGGTGGAGGGAAGAGAGGGTAGAATCCCTTAACATGTGTTAGAGACCATGGGCACCCTCCCTTCCCATTCCCGCAATATTCGTCTCTTCTCCCTTCATAGTGCTAAGCCCTCTGTGCAACATTTCCTGTTTGCGTATTCGTATCCTCACCTATATACAGCAAGCATCTTGAAAGTCAGAACCACAGATTCTTCACCATTGCTTTTCAAACCTAACCCAGGGCCTGGCATCGAGTAGTTAAGTATTTAATACTAGAGGTCTGGTGCATGAAATTGGTGCACAGATAGGGTCCCTAGGCCTGGCTGGCGATCAGGGCCGATGGGGGCCTTCCAGCTGCCGGCTGGGGCCTCCCTTCCCCGGCTGTCGGCCAGGGTTTTCCTTCATTCCATGCTACCCCCCGGTGGTCAGTGCACATCATAGCGAGTGATTGAACTCTGGAGGGGGCAATTTGCATATTAGGCTTTTATATAGATAGATACTTTTTTGAATGCATAAATGCCTGAAGAAATAACTAAAAGTAGGAAGTCAAACTCTAAAACTGGACCACCTAATAAAGGGCCCCAGGAGATTCTGAGCTGCTAATCCGGGGGGGAGTGGGGGAGGGCCCAGGAACCTTCATTTTAAATCTGTGCTTCGTGGTTCAGGTGGTTTGCCTATTACATGTGGAGTGGAAAAGCCACGCCGCCTGCCTCAGGTCCCCAGCGGCTGATGGCTGGGAGCGTTAGAGCACATTTGCAAGTCCAGGACGTTTGGCTCTGAGTCTAGAACTTTCCCCCTACAGCCCAGCTTTGACAGGGTGTGTGTGTGTGGGGGGGGCGGGGGGGCATGCTCGTGGGTGCAGCTGATTCTTTTTGCCCGGGGACCCCACTGGGTGCTGGCCCAGGAACTCGGTTAGCGCTGTGCTCTGAACCTCCCTCAGCCCCGCTCCCCGAAGAGCGGCCCCCCCACACAGCACGCAAGATGGTGCTTTCCTTTCTGCAAAGAGGAAATTGGCCTCCTTGTTGCCAGCTCTAAGCAGATGTTTATTTGTTGTTCTCGTGTTTTCAACTGTTGTGATGAGGTTTGCCTCCTTCTCCTTTAACTGAATTACGTGTCATTTAGCTCTCAGCGCAAGCTGCAGCGTGAGCGGGATCCGTCCTCACGTGGGCCTTCCCGTTCCTGCTCCACAGCCACTCATCCCAGCACGGCCACCAGCGCGGCCAGGAAAGGCCCAGAGCACAGGCGTTCCTTTGGCCATGCCTGACGTCCCCCACCCCCTTCCCTCCCTGGGGGTCAGCTCAGGACCAGGAGCCGCTAGGAAGCCAGGGTGGCTGGGAGGAGCAGTTCTCTCTCCCACGTGTCCTGACACCCACATGCTGTGAGGAGGCAGGAAGGCGGGAACCGGATCTGGGTGCCTTTGTCGATGGGCCCGTTGGCCCCTGTGCGCTGACTTGAGTGCAAGGGAAAGGGAAGGAAAACACGTTTGCAAGGGAGACTGAGCACACAGAGGCGGCTGGAGACAGTGACACGGAAAAGCGTTTTCAGATCCTTCCTTCTGTCTCTTGCGACCCACGTTCTGTCAGCACCGACTTGGCAGGGGTCAGGGAAGGTCACCATTACCCAGGTGTCCCTTCCATTTTCCTGCTGCTGCGCCCGCCCTGCCTCCCCGCTTAGGCCTGTTCCTGTCTCCAAGCACGGCCACACCTAGACCATCCCCATCGCCCTGCTGTGTCCAGAGGAACCGTTATCACCTTTATAAGTGGTTGCTTTGCTGTGTGACCACTAGCAATCACTCCCCCTCTCTGAGCTTGAGCTTTTGAACCCTTAAATGGGGGTGGTTGGCCCTGTGGGGTGTCTGCCCAGACCGTGGACTTTTCCTGAGAATTGCCCTGACTCTCTACCCCACGAACACAGCACCCCCTGCCTCATTCACAGTGTGACCCCCCCACCTTCCTGTCTTAACAGGTGGACCAGGGCCTAGGCTGAGCCCATCAGATTCTTTCCTCTGGGAGTTGGGAGTGAGGAACCCAACACATCCATTCCAGGTTCCAGACATGTCAGACCACACCCCTGCCTTATGGGAGGGGGGAAAAATGAAAGAATGGGGTGGTTGGGCTAGATGAGTGAGGTCTAAGATGGTTTCGTTAATGCTAAGTGGCTTTGATTTGCACGTGTGGCTATGTCTAAACTTTACTTCTTAGTAATTCTGCAGTGAATTAACTTAGCATTTTCAGTTTAGCAAGATAGTGATAAAGAACCTTGGTCCTCTGATACATTAGGAAAAGGTGATGGACTTGGTAACATTCCCAGGGAACCAGGCAGACTCCGGACCTGAGGTCTCTTAGGCTGGAGAGCTACTTGGCAGAAAGTATACCTGGGGAGGGCGGGGTTAGGAGACTGGGCAGAGCAGGGCAGCCAAGGGCAGCCAGCAGAGCAGGTGTTAGCAGCGGGAAGCCAGTCACCTGGGTCACGGAGGCAACAGGAATGGAGGCCGGATGAACGCTTGGCAGGCAGAGGGGGGAGCGTGGCCCAGAGAGGAAGGGAGAGGGATAGAGAGTTAGAAACATTGATGAGAGAGAAACATCAATTCAGCTGCCTCCTGCTGACACTCCCTACTGGGGATGTGCCCTCAACCAAGGTACACGCCTTTGACCAGAATCGAACCGGGGACCCTTCAGTCTGCAGGCTGATGCTCTATCCACTGAGCCAAACCGGTCAGGGCAGGGGCTCCCACTCCCACGGGGAGGAGGACCCAGTGCCCTGTCGATGCCTTAGGTTTGACCCTCTGGGTGGCAGACAGCAGTGCGGGGTGCTAAGTTGTATCGCAGAGAGACTGGGGGCCAGTGAACGGGATTTTTCCAAATTCGCTCATCGGTCAGCAAAGGAGGCACCGTCGCTTGCAAATTGGCGAGAGGCATCTCCGAGAACAAAGGGAATGTCAGGACTGTGGAATCCAACCTATTTACCCCACAGATGCAGAAACCAAGCTTGGGGGAGCAGGGCGGGGGGGTGATGAATGTCTCTCGTTACGCAGCTGGTGAGCAGCAGAGCTGAGACTGGATTCACATTTACTGGAGTGTTTTTTTCCTCCCCCCCACCCCCAAAACTATGCCATGATGTTGCCACTTTCATCCTATTCCTCATCTTCATTTTAGCCCAATTACCTAATTATTTCAGATCAAAATGTTCATTTGGGCTGAACATTAGCTGAATAATTGCTGGGTGGATGTCATTCGGAAAGCCCCGTGGCTACAGCGAGCCCTGGACGCCTGCTTTGCAGGCAGAGCTCTGGTCTGCGCCCCTGTCTCTGGGGCAGCGAGTCCTGCCAGGGGCTGAGTGCTCAGCCGAGCGTGGCACACCCACCCGCCAGCCCTTGTGCCCCACCGAACAAAACACAGCACGTAACGAGAAAAGGCGATATTATAAAGCCATCAATTATTCCCACATTCACTCATCGGCCCATTGTTTCCTCAGGCAAACTCATATTCCCCCCCACCCCCACCCCCAGGGAGAGGAGAAGACGTGACAGGATAATTTTTAAGTTCATTTGAAAAAATATACAAGTGAAAATAGCTAAGAGGGTGGTCCAGAGAGACGGGGGTGGGTTTACCATATATTAGGGTACATAAACCATTACTAACCAAGACAGTACAGTAGTTAAGGAGAAATTTACAACATGGGGGAACCCTGAGAAGGGCCCTTCATATCAGACAGGAGGCATGGCCACTCGGTGCAGAAAGGGTGGGAGGTGAAAGAAAAGGGCTTGCTATTTAGGAAAAATAACCTGCTTAGAACCCCACTTCACGCCGTATATGAAAAGGAATATATTTGAACGGGGAAAATCAAGCCATATTGAAATTAGAAGAAAACTTAAGCCTGTGCTTACCTCTAAATGAAAAAAAAAGGTATTCTAGGCACAAAAAGTAATCAGTTAAGTAACAAGGAATTTGATGCTATTAAACATTTTGTACATCGGGAGTATTCTAAAATAAAAAGGCAAATGTAGTGGGAAAAGTCATGGCTATCGGAAACAAGGAATAAATTATCTGCAGAGCTCATGCCCGTATTTGTAAGAAAAATATTTAAAACGCT
>NW_006300017.1:1876788-1879306 GCF_000327345.1 Myotis davidii
AAAGGGACAGTGAAATACCAATGACTAAAACATATGAAAATGCTAGCTTTTTCCTAAAAATCAAATAAATGCAAATGAATAGGAATGAATAGCATTTTCACCTACCAAATTAACAAAGACTTAAAAGACATACTTTTGATAAGCTTCAGAGAGGGGGAGGACATACTAGCAGCCTTCTTACACGCTGACCACTGATGGGAGGATAAACGGTACTACCTTTACCGAAAACAGGGTGAACACCGCATTAGGAGTCTTTCTATACGTCCGAACATTTTGGTTAAATAATTCTCCTCTGTGTTTGAGTTCACGCCCAAGGATGATCATCAGAGTGCTGCTTATTAGAATGGCAACCCAAAAGTTCATTCATTTAAAAATCATTGAGCCAATAAATACCAAGATCTGTTATCTCCTAATCCACTGTCTTAGATGTGGGGGACACATTGACGAATAGGAAGTACTTGGTTTAAGCACTTCGTGAAACTTATAATTTGGCAGGGGAGGCAAGAAACAGATGAGCTAACATTTAAGGATGTGCATCATCACAAGGAAAAATACTGAAGTGATGGATGTTGACGAAACTTATTTGGTCATGATTTCACAGTATATACTTATATCGCATCACTATACTACTATACAGCTAAGACTAATACAATGTTATATGTCAGTTATCTCAATAAAACTGGGAGAAGAAGAAAGAATTGTTCAACAATTATGGGGTAATGATGGTATATCCTTACCATAAAATATTATGTATCATTAAATGTGATGTCTATCAGTAAGGATATCTATCCATCCATCCAAAAAAATATTTATTGAGTACCTACTATGCACCAGGAACTATGCCAGGCATCAAGGAAACAATTGTCAAAACAGATAACATTTCTTGCCCCCATAACCCTCATATTACCCAGAAATTGTTGATAAGGACTCTAGTAGAAGGACTATGAGATGTGAGTGGTCAGAGAAATCTTCATTGAAGAAAGGCGCCTAACCCAGGGCACCAAGAAGGTGCTGAGCGAGAGGGACTCTATCACCCAGCTCCACAGATGTGCTCCCATCCCACCCGAGGAAAAAATTCCTCCTGATCCACATGTCCTTCCATGTCTCATAGGAATCGCCGCTCCGTCGTCTCATGGGACTACTGTCGTAGGTGTGGTTTGCTGTTGACCGAAACGTCGTTGTGCCGCACACGGTTGCACGTGTATCGATAACTTTATTGTTAGCCTCATTGGTCAATACTGGCAGCCCAGACAGAATCTGTCAGAGAGAGGCAGGTGCTGCATGCATTTCTCTCTCTTCCCGTGGCAGGAAAACGTCCTTCCGGAGGTGACCCTATTTGTAGAGGTCAGTAGGTAAGGGGCCAGATTTAAGCCCAACCCCTGTGCCTCCGGGGGAGGGTCTTCTGACTCGTGTTCAGCAGCTGCCCACAGGCAACGTGCTCTTACCAAGTTCCCCCCTGGAAATGTGGCAGGAAACAGGACCTCCCCCGGGGCCCATGATGCCCTGGGCGGGCCCCGGGTGGCAGGAGCGGATGGCTGGTCTGCTGCCAGCTGCCCGCTTGCCTGTCTGACACGTTCATCTGTGCACGGTGGGGACAGGAGGAGAACAGGGGTCAGAACGCCTGGCCAATTCGAGGGGGCGTAGGAACAGGCGCCAGTTGGGAATCCGTCTTTGCTGCTCTGACTTGCCTCCTAAGACAGGGCCTGAGCTCTGGTCCTGGGACCAGCCTGGGCGGTTTAGCCAAGCGGGTGGCTCTTCCCTCCCTTCTCCTGCCTGGCATCTCAGCCAGAGGAGCTGTCTGTGCCCCACGGCGGTTGCACTAAGCATCTTAATAAAGAGAAAGGAAAAACAAAGCCAAACCCCCAAACTCCAGCTTGGGGGGCCAGGCTGTCCGACTGGCTGTGTTTATCCCGACGAGTTCTGTCCCTTGTTTTTTCCCCCGAGGAAAGCCGTTCTTTTGATTCCAACAACTCTCAGAGGGAAGGTGGCATAGAGACAATTCTCTTTTAAAGTTGCTGAGGCATCAGGCAGACTGCAGGGAGGGGTCTCCCAGGATTCCCCCCCCAGCCCCCGCCCCCCGCCCTGATGCAGGCCCTTAGCTGTGTGCCTGGTCATGGGCAAAGGTGAGGTGGTGTAGGTGCCCCCCGGGTGGTCCCAGCCCCGAGCCAGTCCTGGGTCTGGGGAAGGCCCTCAGGTGTGGGTTAGGATCGTGCTGTTCTGGAGGGCAGCTTTGTTGGGTGACGGGGTTCTAAAGGACCCGGGGGAGGTCTGGGGCCGCTCAGAAAAGGGGGTCAGGGCTGCAGGGCAGAGGAGAAGTGAGGGGAGGAGGCAGGAGAGAGATGGATGGAGATGCCGCTGGTGACATCAGGAGCACGCCGGGTGGGAGTGAGGGAAATGGAATTGACTTTCTCAACCCACACACTTCTCCCTTCTATCAAACGCACCGCGGTGGAGAGAGAAATAAATCACACACGTGCATCTGGGTCAGGTAGGATTCTGGGAAATCTGATGGAAAGTG
>NW_006300017.1:1879360-1880889 GCF_000327345.1 Myotis davidii
GGCTGATTCCAGCCAGGAATATGGTAAGGGGGTGCCCCCCTCCCCTTACCTCCAAGGGGGGCCTGGCTGGGAAGGGCTGTTCCTGGGAGGACAGGCCTGCAGCCTCCGCCATGGTTCTGTGGCAAAGCTAATGCCCCCGATCCCTTTGGCTAGGGGCTCCCCGTTTCCCTATTTCTGGACCATCCCCTTCCACTTACCCTTCAGGGACACACAGATCCAGGGAGAACGTGGGCTCGCCCCTTATTTCCTGGCCAATTCATTCAACCTCTCTGTTTCCTTCCCTTTCAAAGGTGAGCAGAGTTTGAGGGTCCAGTCAGGTGAGTTGGGTGAAGATCTCTCAGCCTCTCTCCTTGATGGGTCGTCCGGCCCCAGAGGGTGCACACTGTTCACCCAGAGCCCCGAGGCCACTGGCTGGCCACCCCTATCCCTGCTGCCCAGCTAGTGGCCACGGACTCCTCTGGTTCTAAGGGAGCCAGGGTGGCACCTGGAGTGACATTTCTATCTTTTTTTACAAAATATATTTTTATTGATTTCAGAGAGAAAGGGAGAGGGAGAGAGAGAGAAACATCAGTGATAAGAGAGAATCTTTGATCGGCTGCCTCCTCCACGCCCCACACTGGGGATCGAGCCCACAACCCGGGCCTGTGCCCTTGATCAGAATCAAACCTGGGATGCTTCAGTCCGCAGGCCGACGCTATCCACTGAGCCAAACCGGCTAGGGCTGAAATGCACAGTTTTAAGAAAGATATTAAATAATAACTTCGTGTGACAGTTATAGAAATCCACAAAATGTTCTAATGAGAAAGTTGAGCGGTCCAAAGCACTCCCCATACCTCTATCAGCATAATTTTTTTATGTGTCAGTTTTGATGCTTATAATAACCAGGACGCAATTGGTGCCTGAGACTTTGTGGTGATTCGTTCAAATACTTCGCAGGCACCATTGACCAGAAACTTTGTTCACCCAAGTAGGTGATAAAAGTTTTAAAACCTCTTTTTTTTAAAATAACCATTCAAAATTTACGACAGTTGAAATTATATCTAAAGGCTCAAATAGTTCTCATTTCCTATCAACCGGCAAAAGTAATGTTGACATTTCTTACAATAATTGGAATGGATTTCTCATTGGCCTTTTTCATATCAAGTATTTTGAAATAAAAACGACTGTGCGTGCACCGTGAGGTCGGCCAGTTCAGAGAATTTTGAGGGCCCTGGGCATCCGGCTGCCCCAGCCAGCGGCCCCCGCCCATCTCGAGTCCGTGGCTCTGGGCCTGGGCTGCACATGGGCAGAAGGGAGTGAGCGATATTAATAGTTTCCCGGCATAATCCATCATCCCCTCAACGATGCCTTTTTGACAGTTAATTAGAATCCACCGGGCAGAGTAACGAACATCGTGTTTAGAATTACAATCCGCTGAACAGCGGATCAGACAGCCTGTTGTCTCCCATCACCCGGATATCTCAACGGTGCAGCTCCCCAAGCCTCCTTAGCACCAGCGGCCAATAAATCAGCCACATGGTTTCCGGGGG
>NW_006300017.1:1880993-1886512 GCF_000327345.1 Myotis davidii
ATTTTAGGAGGGGCAAAAGGGATCCCGCCAGTGCCCAAGGCAGCCACGCTGGGAACCCCCGACTGGGCTGCACCCCCGGAGCCTGCCAATAGGGTCACAGGAGGCAGGAGGAGTCTGAGCCACAAGGTGGGCGTTAGAAGCGACCTCAGAGCATCCAATTCTGTCCTCTTTCAGGGACGTGAAGAGGATGCAGACGTGGTCTCCCAACGTCCAGCCTGTGATGTGTTCTGAGAAATGCTACCCACAGCTCCAACGCCTCCGACACCTCGCTGGTCGAGGGAGGAATGCCCGGTGTCCTTGCACGAGGGCAGCTGGCTGCTGGGCACCTTGAGTGGTCCAGTCTAGTTGCACCCATGGTGACTGCCCCACAGTGGGACAGCGTGGCTTCTGATCCGCTGTCTCCCACCCCAGGGACCGAGAAGCATGTGCCTGTGGGCCTGGGTCCCAGGGCCTGGCCCTGGGGCAGGCAGTGTTATTCAACCACCCGGTCGGTGTCTGTGGCCCCCACAGGAACTGTCCCGCTGTGTTCTTGTCTGGGGGTACGTCCAGTTTTCTGTGTGCACCCGCATCCCAGGCCCCCCAGGTGGCTCTCAGGGGGTTCTTGGGATTAGACATCTCCAAGGATGGGGTGAGCCCAGCATGGGCTGGCGTGGAAACAGGTCTTACACTTCGGCTCCCTGAGATCATTTCCTCATCTAGACAATGGGCATAAAGCTGCCAATTTCTTAAATTCTAAAAGGACTAATGTAATCATGTAAGTGCTCAATACGTAGGTGCTGTGTGTGTGTGTGTGTGTGTGTGTGTGTGAGAGAGAGAGAGAGAGAGAGAGAGAGAGAGAGAGAGAAAGAGAGAGAGAGTTCATTTCTGTGATAACTCAGCTTTATTCATTTTTTTCTTAAATATGTTTTTATTGATTTCAGAGAGAGAAAGGGAGGAGAGAGGGAGAGAGGGGGAGAGGGAGAGAGGGATGGATACATCAATGATGAGAGAGAATCATTGATCGGCTGCCTCTTGCATGCCCCACACTGGGGACCGATCCCCCAACCTGGGAATATGCCCTGACCAGGAATCATACTGTGATCTCTTGGTTCAACACTCAACCACTGAGCCACACCGGCTGGGTCCCATTTATCCTTGGTTCCCCCCCACACAGGCAGGAAGCTGCATCCTTTGTAGAAATGGAACCTACCCTCATACTTTGGGGAGGTGGTGGGATGGAAATGTTTCTAGACCCCTTATTACTTCACACACCCCTTTGCTGACTGTGGGTGTCACATTAAATTGAAGAACAGGTTAGAGACAACCAGAGTCCATTTCATTCTGGCACTTAGACTGGGGAGAGGGGTGGTGCTGGTCAGGCAACCAGCAGGAAGGCAGACTCGGGCACAATGTGTGCTGCTGTGTTCAGGGGTGTCCATCCTCCCGTGATGGCTGACTGTGAGCTACCGGTGCAGGTCACGGAGCTGGGAGTTCACAGGAAGAGCTGCATTTTTATAGCAAAAGCTGATTCTTTGAGAAGACCAAAAAAAAAAAAAAAAGATAAACCTTAGCCAACATTAGAGAGATAGATTCATTGATTGGTAGATGATATAGATAGATGATAGATGGATAGATAGATAGATATAGATGATAGATTGATGATAGATAGATAGATGATAGATAGATTGATGATAGATAGATAGATAGATAGATAGATAGATGATAGATAGATAGATTGATGATAGATAGATAGATAGATAGATAGATAGATAGATAGATAGATGATAGATAGATCATCATGGTGTGGAGGCTGCTTGGTGGGTGAGAACCCACCCCCTTGTTAGCCACCTCTCCCCCCACCCCAGCGGTCAGGTGGTGCCAAAGCCAGGATACTGGTTCTCTTAGCTTCTTCCCAAGTCCTGGAGGAGCTCCGGAATCAGCAGGGCACTGGTTGGTTTGCTGGGCCCTCACCTCGGCCCCAGGACCTCTGAGATCCCGCCTGGCTTAGTGCTCACAGTGCCCTCTGCTGGGTGGCATTTTACCCACCGTGGTCACCAAGTTCTCCCCTCCCACTCTATCCTTGTCCGAGTCAGGCACCCTGTAGGCGTTTTATGAATGCCTGTTCAATGACAGACATTTCCAACCACGAGTCCCACGTGGGCACAAGCAAGGGAAACGGGAGAGCCTTAAAGCTTCCGTTTGCCCGCATCCTGGACCAGCCTGGAAGGGTCTTTGTCTTGGTGCCAGCATGGTCGTCTGTTGCTCTGAGCGAGGGGGGGAGGGGCAGTTAACAGCAGAGGACAGCCGGGCTCTCCATGCTCATGGCAAGCTGGGTGGAGAGTGATTCTGCCCCCATCCTGCTCCCCATGGCTGGGGCCTGGATTTCCGGCTCCTCCCTAATCCTCTAGGCCAGGGTCCTATCCAGAGAGGCCTGTGGATGGGGTGGGGCTTCATTCCCTGGCCCCTGGCTCTGTGAGGCAGGAGGAAGCCACACTTGAATGACTCACGATGGCTTTCTGAATAAATCGGGCGTCTTGCAGAACGATCGCTGTATCTTCGGCGCACATCCCCCACAAGACAACAAATATAGATTCCTCTGTCGTAATCACAGCCGCATCTCGATCTGCCTGCAGTGATTAAAGTGTCACCGAACTGCCATTTAATCTCATTTCAGGCCGTTTCCAAGTGGTGTTGGGTAAAGGCCTCTGGATACAGAACTACTCCCGCAGCCTAGGCCCTGCTGTGAGGGACCCTGACCCGTCAGCCGTGGCCTCCGCCGGAGAACACACTCAGGTCTGGCCGTGCAGGTGAACTTGAGAGTCAACAGCCTCTGTCTCCTTGTCTCCATCTCTCTCTGGAGAGACCAGTTAAAAATATATAATAATAAAAGCATAATATGCTAATTAGACCAGACGTCCTTCTGGACGAAGCTGGGGCCGGGGTGAGAGGAAGGGAGAAAGAGATAGAAAGAAACATCAGTGATGAGAGAGAAGCATTGATCAGCTGCCTTCTGCACGCCCCCCACTGGGGATTGAGCCTGCAACCCTGTGCTTGTGCCCTGACCAGGAATTGAACCGTGACCTCTTGGTTCATGAGTCCACACTTAACCACTGAGCCACACCAGCTGGGCATGGTGAAGCCATGCTTGTTCTGCATTCTGGAAGCCTGCTCTTCCATCCTCCTGAAGAAGCTCAAATCGCAGCTCAAAGAAGTTCAGAAAGGTTTCCTTTTGGGGGGCAGGGGAAGACAGCAAAATTCACTTTGCCCTTGATGGCAGCTCCTCTGAAGGAGGGACAGCTGCCCAGCCTGCAGAGCTCCCCTAAGGTCCGACCTAAGCCAGAGGGAGAAGGGCAGGAGGCCGCTTGTTAGGGGAGGCGCTCTGGAGCATGAGCTGGGAGGTTGCAGAAGGGAAGGCATGAAGGGAGGCCAGAGTGGCTAGTGGGTGGGAGGCGGGGTGGTGGTGGGGGACCAGGGATCTACTCCAGCCGAATTGGTGGGCTGGCCCTGGGAGCTCCTGCTGGAGCTGCCCAGCTGCTTACCCTGCCTCCTTACCCTTCTTTCTCGCAACAACCGCAATAAAGGCTTGTGTTCCGTTGTTTTCCTCTTGCTCCTCTGACTCAGGAGGGGTGCTGGTGCGTCCCTGTGCGGCCCAGTGTGGTGTGGCATGTGCCCCTGCTCTCGGGAACTGTGAGTAACAAGCATCTTTTCAACAGCAATCTCTCCTGATCTCTTGGCCCGCCCAGGCCCGAATAGAACAAACCTGGGTACCTTTTTAAACAAGGGTCCATAAATTCCAGGTAATGCCGCCCCTCCCAATTCCCAGGTTACTTAAGACGATCGCGAGTGGGCTCCAGACATTTGAAGATTTGCAGTCTCACTTGGAGAATAGATTTCAGACGGCAGAGAACTTGTTTTATGATCCGAGGAGCCACCTGGAGGGGGAATGGCATTTAGAATCCATCAGAATAAAGGCGAGAGACTGGCACAGTAATGCCCTTAATGAGGCCGCCGAGAGTTCATTCAAGAGGTCTATATTAACATGACGAGCAGCGCTATAGAGTCGCAAGAGCATTCACCGGTGGCCCCGAGAGCGAGGTGGAATCAGCCCTGCCCGTGACCAGCCAACGACCGGAGAAATGCTTTTCAGAATCCTTTTGTCAGACCTGCTGCTGAACGCCTTAAGCCGCGCCGCGCCCTTCCTGCACCGGCGGCGGCGAGCACACCTGGCAGCCATGGTGTGAATGGGCAGCACCTGCCTCTCTTTCACGGCAAAGCTGCTTGTCTCCTTTGCCAAAGGGATGGCGTCAAAGCTTTCAGGCCAGGGAGATTCTAATTGGAAGCGCTCATGCTGTTAGGATAATTTGACGACAGGAAGCTGTCACCTGATGTCTTAAGCTCTTGGCAGCTTGGAACCCAGGGTCATTCCTTCTAGATTCAGACACTGCACCCATTCACCTACCAGAGAGAAATGGTGAGTCGAGAACCCAAACGTCGCCCAGCCGGCGTGGCTCGGTGGTTGAGTGTTGACCTGGGAACTAGGAGGCCACGGGTTTGATTCCCGGGCAGGGCACGTGCCTGGGTTGTGGGCTCGGTTCCCAGTGTGGGGCGTGCAGGAGGCAGCCGGTCCATGATTTCTCTCTCATCATGGATGTTTCTATCTCTCGCTCCCTCTTCCTTCTCTCTGAAGTCAATAAAAATCAAACTAAAATTAAAAGAGAACCTGAACACCACATCCAAGCTTGCCCACATGCCTGGGCGTGGTCCTAGTGGCTCTTGGGAAGAGACACCGTGAGGCCCCTCTATTTTCCAACCTTGCTGTTGGTCATGACGTTTTGGACTTGCTGTGGTGCGTGTGTGTGTGTGTGTGTGTGTGTGTGTGAGGGAATAGTGAGAAGTTGCACTAGGAGACCTTGCATATGCCTGCGTCTGGCAGTAGAATTTTTATAGGGCCGGATTTCCTGGGCATTGGGAGGAGTAGCCATGTTTCCGTGCTGTCTTGATGGCAGGTGCCATGGGATGGTGTTAGGGGAAGAACGCATGTTGAGAATGAGATATCTCAGCCAACAAACAGCCTGCGTGTGTCCCCACAACAGCAGGACCTCAGAGCGGGGCCCGAGTCGCTGTGACACGGAGAGAGAATTTGGGAAAGAACAGGGTGAGCATGTGTACAGGGCGGGGGTGGGGTGGGGCTTGTTAAGCTTGGATTATATCACCTGGGGTGTAGGCACTCTTTCAAACGAACCAATCAGCTTCCCAATCCTTCCTGGGCTGGAGCTGGCTCCTCCCCCTATCCAATCCATTTCCCAGACCCCCCCAGGGGTCTGTGTCCCTTATCCATTCTGCTCCTTTTCCCCAGGCTGGGCTTGGTCCCTGATGGTCACCTTCTCACCTCTCCCTGGGTCATCTTGGCTTCTACTGGGTCCAGCAGAGGAATTTCCCCGTTATTGTTCCTCTCTCCCTCGGTAATCCAGGATAAGGACTGGTGACACTCTCCCTGCCCGTCCCCGTCCCCCTGTCCCCCTGCCCCCCGCCGCCAGCTT
>NW_006300017.1:1888479-1895123 GCF_000327345.1 Myotis davidii
CCCCTGTCCCCCTGCCCCCCGCCGCCAGCTTTGGGAATGAGGTCTTAGGGTAGAGGATGCAGTGGTCCCCTGGGGAGCCAAGGAGTGCGGCAACCTCCAAACTTAATCAAGCTTATTGTCCTACTCAGCTCCCTAGGTGATTGTGCTTAATGGCGTCTCATTCCCTGTGCTCCTTTCCTTTATTAATATCTCGTTACCGACACGAGCACAATCCCCGGAGGGAGGGCCAAGGCACCAACATGCCCTTTCATCCTAATGACACACGGAAGGGGGAAGGAATTGTGGGAGAGGGGCAAGAGAGAACCAGGGCTATCTGCCTGCCTTTCTTTCCTTCTTCAGTTAAAAATGAAATTCCTGGACGAAAAAGCACAATATTTCCCCCCTCTCCCCTTCCCCCTATAAATAGAAGACAGATAACATCGACTTCTGCTGCTATGTAATATGTGAGGAGGCCCCCATGGGGAGGGGGGCTATTTTGAGATGAGCCAGAAGGTCAAGAAGGAAACTTGACCCCTCGTCTAAGGGTCTAGGAGCCATTCCTCCCGGAAGTTGGTACAAAAAACGTCAGGACCCTCGCATTTCCAAGAAGCACTATGTCTAACCAGGGCTGCAGCGCTGAGGCATCCTGCTCCTCACCCCGGCCTCTTCAACCCCACAGCACAGGCAGTGCCGGGCCCGGGCAGCTGCGGGAGGGCCTGGGCATGCCATGCCATATGGGGGCATTTCCCGAGGGCTCCCGGACTGCTAAAGGACGCAGGCTGGGCTGAGGGAGCCCCCTCTCCCCCACCCCCAGTGCACGAATGGGCCTCTCGTTATAAAATAAAATGCCAAGAAGCACAAAGAAGAAAATGAAACCGTCAAATCCCTTCACTGAGAGGTAAGCCCGGTGAATGCTGGTCCGTAGCCTTTCCGGCCTCTCTCCATGGATCATGCGTGGAGATGCAGGCTAGATAGCTCTTGAGGGATGGGGTTCGATTCGTCTCCATCTCCTCAGCTTTTTTAGGGGATGTCTGCCTTTTTCAACTAATAGGCCATCTAGACCAGTGGTTCTCAACCTTCTGGCCCTTTCAGTACAGTCCCTCATGTTGTGACCCAACCATAAAATTATTTTCATCGCTACTTCATCACTGTCATGTTGCTACTGTGATGAATCGTCATGTCAATATCTGCTATGCAGCATGGTCTTAGGCGACCCCTGTGAAAGGGTCGTTCGGCCGCCAAAGGGGTCGCGACCCACAGGTTGAGAACCGCTGATCTAGACCTTCAGCAGTAGAGGCTTCTACTTTCGTCAGCAGAGGAAGTTTGTGGGGATCGAGTTGATAAACTGGGGTGTTGGGGGGGGAGGCTGAGCCTTTTCTGTTGGACACGACCCCCAGGGCATCCTTGGTCTGACTGCGAGGGGGTCCTGTCTGTGCCCCAGGGAGAGTGAGCGCAGGCCCTGCCCCACGGGGGAGGGTGGGAGGGGCATGAGCAGAGCCGAGGCCCAGCCAGGCATCCAGGAGGCACACAGGTGCGGGCGGCAGAGGAACTGCTGTGGCTCAGAGCGGCTGGGGCCGGGCCAGCCCCGGGAGGGCTCTGCCTGGGTCATGTGAGGGGGTGAGGAGCTGGCTCCCCCCTCGGCTGCCGTACAGTTACCTGCTGCCACCCCCGTGTCATGGGGCCAAGGCCTAGGGACACTGGGCCGGCAGCCAGAACTTTCCATTGTTTCCTCTGGCATTCGCTACCCTTTGGCATCCCGAAGTCTTGGCCCCCGCAGGCCTATTCCATCTATAATTGATCCTCCTTCTCTTTGCCAAAGTAATTTCGCTAAAATGCAGATCTGGACTCGGTCGCTTCCTTCGTAAAAGCCTTCCACGGCTCTCCATCGCCTACAGACAAAGGTCCGGTCCTGAGAGGAGGTTCTGACCTCTGACCTCCTGCTCCCCGGCCTCCTGCTATTCACCGCCTCCTCGGGCACGTCTCCCAGCAGAGGAGAGCTGCAGCGGGGCCTCCCCAGCCAGCTGCTCCCCACCCCCAAGGCCTGCCTTCTGCTGAGGATGCCCTCACCGTCTTCTCCCGTCAGTTCCTAGCAATTCTCAACGACTTGGCTCAGGTACCCGTCCCGGCTCCACTCCAGCCACCAACCCCGGTGTGCATGTCTGTGGGCGGCCGGCACTGACCCCAGTGCTGCCTGGGGCTGGGTGTGTGGTCCCCCACTCGTCCTGGGTCTCTTGACTGTGTCTCTGGGCCCCGCCGTGTGCCGTGTATGGAGTTGGCACCCAGTGCCTTCCTCTGGGCTTCGGCTGGAGGTTGTGTCCGTGTGCTCACACAGGAGTTAGGGGAGTGCAGCCAGTCTAGTGACAAGGGGTGCTGGGTCTGTGAGTTCCTGTCGGCCACTCGCCCTCTGGTGGCTTCTCCCAGGTCAGTGGCTTTGGGCACTGGGAAGGCAGGCTCTGCATGGAGCCCGGGCCATTTTGGGCAGTGGGGGTGCACTGCCCAGCACTCTGCCCACAACTAGTGATCTACGCTCTGGCTCTGGCTTCGTGTCCAGCTGGTGTGTGCAACCTGGACTTGGGATCCCTATCTCTAAGATGAGCAGGGAGGCCCTATTGGCTCAGTGGATAGAGCTTTGGCCCTCGGACTGAAGGATCTTGGGTTCGGTTCTGGTTGAGGGCATGTGCCTCAGTTGCAGGCTTGATCGATCCCTGGTCCTAGTCAGGATGCGTGCAGGAGGCAGCCAACCCGTGTGTTTCTCTCACAAGGAGTGCGTTTGCCCTGCTGCCTCCAAGAGAGAATGTCCACTCTTCAGGGCGACGTAAGATGCCGGAGTCACCCTTTCCTCTCTCCAGCGCCCAAGAAAATGGAGCTGGCCTTCTGCTTCTGTTCCAGGCCTGGCCCAGCTCTCTCCTTCCCCCAGGGCGAACCGCCTGGGAGCTCACCTGTTCCAAGAAGTCTCAATCACCTCAGCTCCCAGGCCAGCACCATCTCTCCACAAAGCTTAGCTACTGAATTTTTCACTGGATGGTGGAGGATTGGTGTGTTTTCTTACCTCTTTCTCTCTGTTAAGTGGCATCCATCCATACCTGGGCAGCAGCCTTCTCCCACCGGTAACCGGGCCTAAAAGGAGGGCTTTGTGCTAAGATGAGATTGTGTTAATTTCCCCACCAGCCAAGTACACCTGTTGTTTCTGTGCTGTGTTTCCCTTTCTTTTTTAAAAAACATATTTTTATTGATTTCAAAGGGGAAGGGAGAGGGGGAGAGAGAGAGAGAGAGAAACATCAATGATGAGAGAGAATCATGGATCGGCTGCCTCCTGCGCGCCCCACACTGGGGATCGAGCTGGCAACCCGGGCCTGTGCCCCAGCCGGGAACTGAACTCTGACCTCCTGGTTCCTAGGTCAACGCTCCTCGCTAAGCCACCACAGCTGGGCCTGAGTTTCCCGTTCTTACAATAATCGCCTTCTTTCCCTCCCACCCAGAAACTGAGGAAGCCACGGCGTGGGAGGTAGAGCTTTTAGAAGGATGTTCTTTCGAGCAGACAGGCCCCGGAGAGCAGCGACGGCTCTGGGAATCATTTCCCCTTTATTTAGTGCTGGGGTTTCACATGGGATGCAGCCCACGCTCCCCAGTCTTCAGGTGAAATAACGGTTGGGGCCAACTTCCTCTTGCCGAGAAGCAGGAACAGCTATCCTTCCTGGTGAGAGATTTCGGTTCTATCCCGTAAGACATTCATTCCCAAGGGTCAAAAATGGATTCCCACGGGTGCGTTCTCTCGGGGGAGTGGGGTCCCCCACTCTCCTGCGTGGAGGAGGAG
The DNA here is from genome assembly GCF_000327345.1 of Myotis davidii. Lineage (NCBI taxonomy): Eukaryota > Metazoa > Chordata > Mammalia > Chiroptera > Vespertilionidae > Myotis > Myotis davidii. Next base: position 1,892,273 of record NW_006300017.1, read on the forward strand.
GAGGATGTATCTCTCCAGCACAGCTGGCGTTCACGGGCGGCCTGGAACCAAGGACCCCTAAATCTCTACTTTGATGACATTTCTAATCTCTGGCTGAGCACAAGGTAGCACTCCCCCCCTGTTATGCGGCCCTGGGGGCCTGGGCTAGTTTCTCCTCTCTGTAGGAGGAGAGAAACACTCCTTATGAAAACTAGTGGATACCATTGGAACCTGCACGCAATTAAGAACTCCATTAAGCAGGTTCACAAAATCTACCCCCTGGTTGAACAAGCTTGATTCTGGAAGTAGCTGCTCAGAAGGTGGCGGAAGGGTGGCGGTGGGAAGAGGGGCAGGGGGAGGTGCACAGCCGCCAAGAGGAAGTCCTGTGGTTCTCTGCCATGACCATGGGAGGGGGCGGGTATTCATGGCCACGTGCCCCCACAGGTCGCTGCCGGCTCACCTGATGCCGCCTCTCGGAGGTCTGGGCCTGGTGCTGGGCCACCGGCGGCAGATGCAACAGCAGGCCCAGGGCTGGCTTTCCTGCCCCACATCCCGCCCTGTGATCGCTGCCCCCTGCCGACCAGGTACAGCAGGAGAGGCTGTGATCTATCTGCTGCCTGTGTACCTGGAGGAATAAAAATCGAAAACGGCCCTGGCTGGTTTGGCTGAGTGGATAGAGCGTCGGCCCGCAGACTTAAGGGTCCAGGGTTCCGTTCTGGTTAAGGGCACATGACCGAGTGGTGGATTCAATCCCCAGTAAGGGGTGTGTACAGGTCGCTGCCGGCTCACCTGATGACGCCTCTCGGAGGTCTGGGCCTGGTTCTGGGCCACCAGCAGCAGATGCAACAGCAGGCCCAGGGCTGGCTCTCCTGCCCCACATCCCGCCCTGTGATCGCTGCCCCCTGCCGACCAGGTACAGCAGGAGAGGCTGTGATCTATCTGCTGCCTGTGTACCTGGAGGAATAAAAATCGAAAACGGCCCTGGCTGGTTTGGCTGAGTGGATAGAGTGTCGGCCCACAGACTTAAGGGTCCCGGGTTCCGTTCTGGTTAAGGGCACATGACCCAGTGGTGGATTCAATCCCCAGTAAGGGGTGTGTGCAGGAGGCAGCCAATCAATGATTCTCTCTCATTATTGATGTTTCTCCCTCTCCCTTCCTCTCTGAAATCAATACAAATATATTTTTAAAAGTTTAAGATGGAAAAAAACCACCGTGACTTCTAAAAAGCTGGATGGAGTTGAAGGGCAGAAAATACAAGGATGGGACTGCAGCAGGGAGAAGCGCAAGGAGACGTAGCCAGGAAAGACTCAAGGCAAATTCGGAAAGGGAGGCCTTTTCGCATTCTCGCGATTAGAAATTGGGTTCATCCGTCACGAAGGGCAAAAATTTAAAATGGGGATGATTTGTAGCAAATGCACTTATCTGTTTTTCTCCTAAATAGTTCTTAAACTGTGCATCTTACATCGGTATAGCTTCCTTTAACTCTATTTCATTAGGTTAACTGCCTCAATTGAGTTTTGAACATCAGTGACGGAAATCCAAAATGGCATCCTTTAACGTTTTGCTTAGTTCGAGGAGGTGTTGTGCTTTTATAAGGTTAAATGTATGCAACCCGAGCAGCGATTTGCAGGCGGTGGGCCGCAATGATGTTTAAAACGTGCGATGCCTGACTATTTAGTCAGGGCCATGGCCCTCTCTTCCCTTAAATTGTCAAATAAAAATTGACAACAGCCAACACAACAATAGTCCTCCGGTATGAAGTCCCTGTCTTGGAACATAAACGTACAGGTCATATAAATAATGCGGTTGCATCTTATTGATCACGTTGCGTAATAAGGTCACATCTGATTGGTTAATTCTTGGTACCAGAAATCCTTATATACAATTATAGGCACCTGACTTTTTAAAAAAGTCACTTTGGAGCAAAAAGGATAGGTAATTATTATTATTATTAGTAGTAGTAATTATTTTGCAATCAATCAACATTATACCATTGCTTTTTATCAGATCAGCAAAAAATATATTTCTTGATGTGCCGCGGAACTGTCGTCATCAGTTTATGTGCCAAGTGATGAAAAGGTTGCAAATCGCTGGACAGGAAGAAATGCGCGGTGCTGGGATGCTGGAAACAGCATCGCATCTGCTGGGGGCCTCGCAGTGTATCTGACAAAGTTACAACTCAGACACTTACAGTAAACAGCGTTGGACCTGGCTCACTGAATGCCTGGTGCTGTACTCAGTGCGGCACCTGCTGTAGCCCTTGGTCAGCTTGCTGTCCACCCCCACGGGAGTCATGTGTTCAGGGAAGCTGACCTCACCCGCTGCCACCCCCCCCCGCCCCCGCAAGCCAGCCAGGTCACATTTCCCTAGTGAGTCATTGGTTGTTGTTTTGTTTTGAATATATTTTTATTGATTTCAGAAAGGAAGGGAGAAGGAGAGAGAGAGATAGAAACATCAATGATGAGAGAGAATCAGTGATCAGCTGCCTCCTGCATGTCCCCCACTGGGGATCGAGCCCACAACCTGGGCATGTGCCCTGACCAGAATCCAATGGCGACCTCCTGGTTCATAGGTTGATGCTCAACTCCTGAGCCTTGCGGGCTGGGCGTGAGTCATTGGCTTATAAAGGATACCTAAGGGTGAGGGACATGGTCTTGGCCAATGAGGTAAAGGATGAGGAGAGGAGGGAGGCACCTGAGAAAGGTTTCTTGACGAGAGACCTAAGGCAGAGAGCGCCTCTCTTCTTCCTCTGGACCTGTCGTGCCTGGCTGTGATGTGGGGACAGTGACAGCCCTATTGTGACCATGGGGGCACCTAGTGGGACAGACCCAACATAACAAGGCTGGTACAGAGACAAGGTTCTTTTTTTCAA
>NW_006300017.1:1895204-1895736 GCF_000327345.1 Myotis davidii
TGAGTCATTAAATTTGAAATCCCTGAAATTATTTTCCCTATGAATGTTTGTTTTGTGGGCTACTGCATTTCCTTATTGAGGTGGGCTGGTTAGGTGGGATCGTTTGTATCCTTCAATAGTCATGAATGTACTTCTTTTTAAAAAATATATATTTTATTGATTTTTTACAGAGAGGAAGGGAGAAGGATAGAGAGTTAGAAACATCGATGAGAGAGAAACATCCATCAGCTGCCTTCTGCACATCCGCTACTGGGGATGTGCCCACAACCAAGGTACATGCCTTTGACCAGAATCAAACCTGGGACCCTTGAGTCCACAGGCTGACGCTCTATCCACTGAGCCAAACCAGTCAGGGCAGAACTGTGCTGAATTTCATTGAAGTCACCTTCATTGATTACAACTAATTGAGCCATTGAGTGTGGGCCACTGGACTAAAAATTTTAGATACATACTAAGTGCTATGGACAGTAAGTCTTGCTGAATCCCAGGCTCCATTTGTAATATGGAGGTGATAATAAGACCTATGTCACAG
>NW_006300017.1:1895781-1897472 GCF_000327345.1 Myotis davidii
ATCTTCCTAACAGCCCTGATGAGGGAGGCATTCATTTATTAGCCCATTCTCGGGAGCTAAAAGTGAGATACGGAGAGAGAAGTTGTCCCGGTCATGCAGTGGGAGAGAGAGCTGAGGGAATCGGATCTCGGGGTCTTGTTCTTCAGCATCGCACCGTCCAAAGCTTGATCCCTGGTTCCCTCCCCCCTCATCTCCCCTCCTTCCCACTCTTCCTTCGGTGCTTTAGGCAGAAAGAGTCATCTGGTTTGGGACATATTTGCAGTGTGTGGGGGTGGCCGTGGGGGAGGGTAAAGAGGGCATGGCGGTGCTGGGTTCGCCCCCTGCCCCTGCCCCACACAGAGATCCTGGGAGCTGGGCAGCTTGGGTGGCGGGCAGAGAAGACTGGAGGCAGGAGTGGCCCTGGGGAGCGGTCCCCTTTCAGGGTCCAGGGAGGACGTGGGTCCTTCGTGGGTGGAGGGTGGGGGGGCTGGGAGGAAGAGGGGTGCAATGGCCCAAAGGGAGAGAAGCACCGGCCAGACCCCATGTTCACTGGCGGCCTGGGCTCCGACCGCGCACACTGGGATCCCGGATGTCTGCACACCTGGGCAGCCTCATCCTTGTCCCACTCGATGGGGGAAACTCTTGCTAAGGTTGGTCCAGCACCAGAAATGGGACCAGCTGTGGGTGCGGAAGCAGCTGCCGACCTCACGCCCACCTCTGGGCGAGGCTAGGACTGGCCCACGTGATGCTGGGTGCCTGCAGCTGCGGCCTCTTCCCTGAGCCTTCACTGTCCTCTTTCCAAGTTAGCAGCGACTGTCCCCCACTTGATGGTTGGTCCAGCACCAGAAATGGGACCAGCTGTGGGTGCGGAAGCAGCTGCCGACCTCACGCCCACCTCTGGGCGAGGCTAGGACTGGCCCACGTGATGCTGGGTGCCTGCAGCTGCGGCCTCTTCCCTGAGCCTTCACTGTCCTCTTTCCAAGTTAGCGGCGACTGTCCCTTCCTGTGCAGCCGCACCCAGCCTCGCGCACCGGGACTAGCTACCTACCGTCTGCATGTCTGTACGTTCGCCTCCCCAGCCTGGATCGGGCCATCTCTCAGGATGGCCGTGTCTGAGTAGCTTTGCATCCTTATTCTGCATAAATATTTGTGGACAGAATATTTGTGTAGAGAGGGAGAGGAAGGGGTGGGGTGGGGTGGGGTGGGGTGCGTTTCCCCTTGTGCTGGAAATACACCTTCCACAGATGACCCAGACACCCACTGAACATGGCCAGGTCCCAGACAGGAGCCTCGGTTTACTGCTCTGCTCCAGAGGGTGCGGGTGGGAGCCTGTACCCTGCCCTGGGACCCACTGCACCCTGTGGGACCTGAAAGAGCATCGTTCACCTGTAGCTCTCGTGCCCCAGGCCAGGCAGCCTGCAGCGCCCTGGTCCCGCCAGGAGGGCTGTCGCTTTCCTGCCTGGAAACATGCAGGGCTGAGTTTTTCCGAGGTTTTAACGCGTAGCTGTGTTAAGCTCCCCTCACAGCGTGTTTTAACAGCTTGTTGCATGAAATCACCCCATCGAGTGGTTTGCAATCCAGGCTGGAAGCTGTGCTGTCCAAACCAAGCGTCTTCCTGACCCTCGGACATCTGCCTTCCCCCACAGAGGGAGGGTCTGATGGGAGCGGCCAGGCCAGGGCACAGGGGTGATGGAAGCGTGTGGTGTGTGTAT
>NW_006300017.1:1898438-1902799 GCF_000327345.1 Myotis davidii
AAGCAGCTGCCAACCTCACGCCCAGCTCTGGGTGAGGCCAGGACTGGCCCACATGATGTGGGTGCCTGCAGCTGCGGCCTCATCCCTGAGCCTTCACTGTCCTCTTTCCAAGTTAGCAGCGACTGTCCCCCACTTGATGGTTGGTCCAGCACCAGAAATGGGACCAGCTGTGGGTGTGGAAGCAGCTGCCAACCTCACGCCCAGCTGTGTTAAGCTCCCCTCACAGTGTGTTTTAACAGCTTGTTGCATGAAATCACCCCATCGAGTGGTTTGCAATCCAGGCTGGAAGCTGTGCTGTCCAAACCAAGCGTCTTCCTGCCCCTCGTCATCTGCCTTCCCCCACAGAGGGAGGGTCTGATGGGAGCGGCCAGGCCAGGGCACAGGGATGATGGAAGCGTGTGGTGTGTGCATATGAATGCAGGATTTTATCAAATGCTTTTTCTGCATTTATTGACATGATCATGTAATTTTTATCCTTCGTTTTGTTTATGTGGTGTATCTCATTTATTGACTTGTGGATATTGTACCCACCTTGCATTCCAGGGTTAAATCAGCTTTGACCAAGGTGTATGGTATTTTTACTATTTGCTGGATCCAGTTTGCTAATTTTTTGTTGAGAATTTTAGTATTTATGTTCATCAGGGATATGGGCCTATAATTTTCATTCTTTGCAAGGACAATGAAGAGCACTACAAAATAATAAAGAAAAAAAAAAGCCAACAAGAAGACCTAACCTTTGTAAATATTTATGTACCCAACATAGGAGTGCCTAAATATATAAAGCAAATCTCGATGGACATAAAGAGAGAGATTAACAATAATACAGTAATACTAGAGGATTTTCACACCTCATTGATATCAATACATTTGCCAGACAGAAAATAAGCAAGGAAACAGCAGCCTTAAATAACACACTAGAGCAGCCGGGGGCAAACTATGGCCCGGGGGCTGGATCCAGTGGCCTGTTTATGAATAAAACTAAAAAAAAAAAAAGACCGTACCCTTTTATGTAATGATGTTTACTTTGAATTTATATTAGTTCACACAAACTCCATCCATGCTTTTGTTCCGGCCCTCCGGTCCAGTTTAAGAACCCATTGTGGCCCTCGAGTCAAAAAGTTTGCCCACCCCTGGCTTAGCCCCACCTTGACTTGCTCTGGTCCTGTCTCTCCCCCTCTCCGACCCCCCACCCCTGGTGCTGGCCCCCCATGGCCTCCCTGATTTCATCCCGAAACCCTAAGGCCAGCTCCCAGTGTGCCTTCTAGAATCTAGATGGTGAGGGCACCCCACCATCTACCTCCCCCGGAAACAACTTTAGGGGAAAATGAAGCTGTTTTAAATGCAACGACGAGGGCACAGTAGGCCCTTATTAAAATCTTGTTCCCCTCAGTATTTAACAGGGTACTCATTCTTCCAAAAAGCACCCATGAACATTGAAAACCGACAAAAGCTGTTGTTTGCTTAAAACTGCTCAGTTCATCCGTGAGTCATGTTTTATTCAGTGCATTAGGGACCATGCGAGCCTGGCCACCTGCTGATCCGTCGCCCCAGGGCACCAGCAGGCTTGCTGATGGAGAGTGATGGTGGGACAGGGGCCGGGGACAGCTGAGGGCCAGAGGAGAAAAAGTCCTTCCCACAGTTTACTGTTCAGCCCCCCATTCCTGGGTGCACAGGAAGTTGCTGTCCAGGGTGCTGATGGCCGAGGTGGAGACAGGGACGCAGTTGCCTGGACGGGGAGGAGAGAAGCCCAGTGCTAGGGGCAGAAAGGGGAGACCTGGTCCTTCCGGCAACCATCGCTGCCCTCCTCACAGGGCAGCGCCACCCTGGGTCTCACCATCACTCTCTCACGCCTCCCTTGTGCTGGGAGAGGGCGCCCAGGGGTGTCTGAGCCAAGGAGAGTGGGAGGGGCGGCCAGACAGAAGGATGGCAAGGAGCCTGTCCCAGGGCCGAACCAGGGAAGCATTTCAAAAAGAGAGGATGATCTACTGGCCAGGTGTTGCTGAGTGACTGCAGACGAAGCGTAAGCATGGGTCATTGGACCGTTGGATGGGAGAGCAGGCTTCCTTCTGCTGGTCAATAGCTGTCTTCTTGAATCTCCCAGCAATGGGCTCTGGTTCTGTCTTTGGTCCCACAGAAAACACAAGCCTGCCCTCCCTCCCAGGGCTCACAGGGAGGGACTGAGACGTAGGGGACTGTCAGTGTCCAGGGTGAACCTGACTGGACGTCCCTCCTGGGCTGGGCTCTGTCTCTCCTGACCCCACTCTGCCCAGCATCCTTCTCTTGTCTACCCCCCATGGGACCATAGCAGCTCTCACACCCCAGTCTGCTTCTCCCCTCTCTCCTCGCTTCTCCCCTCTCTCCTTGCTTCTCCCCTCTCTCCTCGCTTCTCCCCTCTCCCCTCAGAGTAGCTGGCAGTCAGGATGATGGTGACATTGCAGGGAGCTGAGAGGTGTTTGGGCTCCCTGACCCTCGGGGAGGGTCCTCCACCCCCCCACCCCCCCAACAGGCTTCCTCTCACCTCTGACTAAGGAACAGATGAACCTCATTATGCAGGGCTTCTGAGGAGTGCAGTGAGCCAGGAGCCAGTGCCAAGCATATGACGCCTCTCCTCCCCCATCCCTTCTGGCATCACACCCCTCAGGCAGGGCAGCGGGAAGACTGGCCCCTGGTCCTGCTGTCTGCAGCCCGCCCCCCTCCACCCTCACCCACCTCCATCCTCCTAGGGACCCGCGCCCCCCAGGCAGGGAGTGAGGCCGGGGCTCAAGGGCCTGGAGAAGGTGCCCGCGGGTCTCTCCGGCTCCCTCCCTTCAGGCTGAGGGCCCGGCTGTCTTTCCGCACATGCGTGTTGGGAGTGAGGAGAGTGTGTTGGCCAAGTGCACAGAGATCCTAGATGGAGAGGGAGCTGCAGGAGGGTAAGACGCTGCCGGGAATCCTGTCACCTCCCCACTGGAGCTGCTACCGGCTCTGCTGAGCTGCCAGCCGGCCCCCTGCTGGTGTCCCCTCCCCGCTCCACCCCCCACTCTCCCAGGCCCAGAGCAGAAGTCCCAGTGAGGATGCCATAGCAACACAAAGGCAACATGCTGCGTCTTGTGACAGAGGCTCTGGGAAGCCTGTGGGTGGGGGGATGGTGAGAGAGAGAGAGAGAGCCCGCTAAGCCCAGGGCAGGACCAGGTGAGACATGCTTGGTGGGGCTCTAACTGGGGTGAACCCCCGAGCCTTGGAACTAACGCCATCAGTGGACTTGGGGCCTTCCGCTCCGATCCTGCTCTGCGTTCTGTGCTCTTGGGCAGTGTCTGCTGCTCTCTGAGCTCAGATGGAAGAGCCACCGCTTTGCGTTCCTAACCAGCTGCGGAGAGTGAGCTCTGACGGTGGCCTGGAGAGTGCGAGGGGCACCCCTGCCCGGCAGTCCCCAGTGAACGGAGGCCGGCCCAGGAGTCCAGAGCCCTAGAGCCCCTGGAGTCAGACCACCTGCCTCTGACGTCAGAGGGCCTTGGGTTTGTGCCTCAGGTGTGGTCCACTCGGCCTCTACTGTCCCAGAGGGGCCACCCGTGACCTGCAGGGGAAGAGCCCTGGCGTGGGGGGCCGCACAGGGCACAGGTGCGGGGAGAAAGTCAGGAGGCCGCCACTTACCAAGTGTGTTACTCCAGGCGTAGCGCCTTCCTCTCTCTCTGCCCAGTTTCCTGTTTCTAACAACGGAGGCACTCATAGGACCTACCATGAGGATTTAGGACAGCGGTTCTCAACCTGTGGGTCGTGACCCCTTTGGCGGTCGAACGACCCTTTCACAGGGGTTGCCTAAGACCATCCTGCACATCAGATATTTACATGACGATTCATCACAGTAGCAACATGACAGTTATGAAGTAGCAACGAAAATAATTTTATGGTTGGGGGTCACAACATGAGGAACTGTGTTTCAAGGGCCAGAAGGTTGAGAACCACTGATTTAGGAGGTTACACAGGTCAAGGCCTTAGCAGAGTGTCAGGTGTGCGTGTGCATCGGGTGATGAGCCACGGGAAGGGTTGTGTGAGGGTTACACGAGCGGTTACGTGTGTGAAAGGAAATAGGAAGCACTCAGTGATGAAGAGGAATTATTGCTGTAGAACCTGGGAGACCTAGAACCTCGTGTAACCCTCACACAACCCTTCCCGTGGCTCATCACCCGATGCACACGCACACCTGACACTCTGCTTGGACGCCCAGCCTCCAGGCCGGTGAGAAAGCGGCCTGTCTGCTATTGAAGCCACCGGTCAGTGCGCGCCGTCACAGGAGCCCGAACTAATGCGCTCGGACTACTATGAGTAAGTCCAGTGGGAGCATCTCAGCACTTGCGTCTGCGGCTCATTGCAGGGGGCGGGTC
>NW_006300017.1:1902850-1931789 GCF_000327345.1 Myotis davidii
AGCCCAGCGATGAGCCAGGAGATGCAGAACACAGACTTCAGCGCAGAAAACTTTGGGACCACGGCTAAGACCTTGCAGCTCTCCCGCCCTGTTTCTCTTCCAGATCCTAACACCGATTTGTCAGAAACATCTACCATCTCTCTAAAACATCCGTTTCCGACCCTCCTGCCAATCCAAACAGCCCATTTCTGCCCTGGCCAGAAACCAAACCAAACAAGAGACAGACAGACAGACAGACCGACCACATGGACGTGCACGCACGCAGATGACCGTGCTGTCCTTGCTCAGGGTCAGCGCGGTGACGGCTGGCCCGTGTCAGTGAAGCCCTGGGCAGCCCTCAGGGGAACCGCCCGGCTGGGGGAGCCGCTGCTCAGCGCAGGGCAGTGGGGGCTGCGTGGGGACACTTGGCTCCAGGCCCCGGCCCTGGTCGGGAGCCAAGCACTGTGGGCAAGAAGAGCCCAGGGCATTTTTATTCCTGCTTTCAGCTCCACGTTGAGTGCAAAACAGCGAGTGGACGAAGGACTATCAATACCTGCCAAGCTGCGAGGGGAAGTGCGGCCCACTTAGCCGCCTGGGCATCGATTTTCACCTGCTCGTGTTGATGAAGCTGCATTCGCACGTAGTGATAAATCCATTAGACAAACAGGACACTCCATTATTCACAGCGTCCACAGTGCCAGGCAGGGGCCCTGCATGGTGGCTGGTGTTGCAGGACTCTGCCCAGCCCTGGGGAGCCTGGCGGAGCTGGTGGGTGGACGAGTGGTCAGATCTTGCCGGAGTCTGGATGCTACGTGGGGGAGGAGAAGGGCCCTGGGGCCTGGAGACTCATGTTGCGCTCAGGGGTGATAAGCAGGTCTTGTTTCCACCTCCCTTCTTGCACTTGACCTTGGGGCCTTGAGTGAGGACCTGTCTTTAAGGCTCCAGACTCCACACAGAGAGGTTTTCTCTTGCACCCTGACCCCTGCTCAAAGGCGCCGTGAGAGAGGCAGTGGCCATGTCCCCCTTCATGTTCAGAGGTGTTTCAAGTGACTTGTTTAAGGCCTCACTGAGGCCGCAGAGCCAGGGGCAGCGCCCAGAAAGCAGATTCCTTACTCTGTAACTGGACAGCCAATGGGTCTGGGCTGCCTGTCACTGCTTGAGTCAATTCGGCAGGGACAGGATTGAATCATATAGGAGCATTTATTCCACTCCTGCCGGCGGAATGGAGAGCAGCGGGTCATCCACAGAAATCTGCTCTGAGCCCACCGTGAGCCAGCTGCTTATACTGGGTAGACGGATGAGGGTGACATGGGGAAGCAGGCGAAAGGGGTAAGAATGGGTATGCAGCATGGGTATGCAGTTTACAGGTGATGCGGGCTGGGGGTTTGCAAAGGCTTGGGTATGCAAAGGGCTGGCAGCTCTGGTTTCTGTGATAAGGTTGTTCATCTTCCCATGATAATTGGCAGCTCCTGGATGGGGAGGAAGGGCCGCATTTCCAGGTGAGCGCCCAGGTCCCGCGTGCAACTCCCAGCCAGGTTAGAATGTGCCATCTTTAGTCAGAACCAAGCAACCACTGTTAACAGAGCATGATGAATATTTCTTGCAATTCCAGCTGGTCCCCGGCGTTCTATCTCTGCCCCTCACAACTCCAGCTCCGGGCGGAGCCTGCAGCAAGGGGCTTCTCTGTGCCTTGGCTGGCGAGAGCAGTAGTGCCACTTTTGACGTCAACAAAAATAGGGACGCAGCTGAGAAGTTTGTGTGACCCGGAGAATGAGAGCAGGGCAGGAGCTTGGGGTTGGCCCGAGACACATACACAGCAAATGGCACCCCATTTCCCTGGGAGAGGTGTGCCAGGCCTGGGTGCCAGTAGGCACAGTGGCCATAGCCTCAGACACAAACCCCCCTGAGGGGGTGTTGAGTTTCCAGAGAGGAAGGCACAGCAGGGTGATGAGACCCCTACCTGGCCCAGGATCAGAGTCTCAGGAGGGGGATCCGAAAGCCCCCCCGTGTGGGTGCTCAGCACTGTGGGAGCCTTTCCAGCCCTGGCATCGCACCTCTGTGTGAACACCTGAGCTCAGGTGCCAGGTGCCTGAGCCCACACAGAATTCAGTGCTCCACCACTCCCCGCTCCACCCACCACCCACTCTGCCCCAGGGGCTGGGGTGAGTGTGTGGGTGATTCTACTCTCGCCTGCCAGGTCCTAGAAGAAGGACCCGGATTGCTGAGCCAGCTGGGGGTTTGCAAAGGCCTGGGGTGATGGCCTTTGCTGCCCTCGAGGCTCAGAAGCGAGGGCAGGAGCTGGACCAGCAGTGAGGCTGCAGGAAAGCCTGGGGCCCGGGGAAACCAGGCTTGGTCAGCAGGCACTGCCTGCAGGAGGCCTCACCTGATTCCTCTCACAGCTCCCTCCCTTCTGCCCTGGATCCCGACAGCGCGATGAGCACACGCCCTGCAGGACTCATTGGCACTTTCTTTTTTAAAAAATATATTTTTATTGATTTCAGAGAGGAACGGAGAAAGAGAGAGGGAGAGAGATAGAAACATCAGTGATGAGAGAAAATCATGGATCCCCTGCCTCCTGCATGCCCTACTCTGGGGATGGAGCCTGCCACCTGGGCGTGTGCCCTGACCGGCAATCAAACCGTGACCTCCTGATTCACAGGTCGACGTGCAACCACTGAGCCACGCCGCCGGCCGAGCAAATTTGAACTTTCTTTGCTTGCCCTTCCTCCTCAGCCTGAGAGTGAGCATGGGGCGAGGATCTGGGCTTTGTCTCCTCGGGCTGCCCCCATCCACCGTGAGCCTCTTCGTAATCACTGGAGGCTGCTGTCCCCAGGTCAGCGTCACTTTAACCCTGAATCTAACAGGAACCACAAACAGGCCCTCACCAGGCACGGGAAGAAGCTGCCGGCAGAATCCTCTGCTTGGTGGAGATATGGACCCTTCCCTCCAGACGTTCACAGATTCTTAGTGACAGCGACAGCCTGTCCTCGATGGACCTTCAAGCTCCCCGATGTCCCCTTCCCTTCCTGGGAGATGGGAGACTGACGTTCAGGCCTCCTGGCCGACAGACAGGCGTGTGGCTAGGTCGGACGGAGAAAGGCCGGCAGGAGGGAGCTGGGTCCCTTCTGGGCAGAGGCTGTGGGAAGCCGGGCTCCAGCCCTGTCTCCTGGCCCCCACGAAGGTGGTGTCTGGAGGGGGGACATAGCAGGCCCCCTCGCCTGAGTCGCATGGGCTGTGTGTGGAGCCACTGCCTGGGCACTGCTGCCCTGAAGAGCTGCTCAGACTCACAGGGGCCCTGGCGTAAGACTCACATGTTCGCTGCGGCGGGGCTCTGACATGGAGCTGTCCGTAGGTGGCATTACCCAGCCCGTCCCCACGCACACGGATGTGCAGGCTCTCATTTGATAGAGGGGACCTATAACCTGATAGACAGAGCACCTGAATTAATCTGAAAAGTAGTCATATTCTTGTAAATCTTAGAACACCTATCCTTATGGGACTAGGGGGTTAACTTTCTCAGATGTGACCAGGGGGTTAAGTTTTTCTCAAGTTTCCTTTCAAGGCCTGGGCGATGCGATGGAGGAGGTAACTCAGCTGTGAATCCAGCAAGCCGAACCGGTAAGCAAGGTCACGCCGACCCACCAGGAGTCAAAACATCATCTCCATCTCGTCAACATCATCTCATCGCCTGAGGATGAAGGGCAACAGCTGACGTCTGCGGACCCCCAGGGCTGCAGGTAACACCCCAGCCCCGTCCCCTTTACCACCCTGTCCTCTGCGCCTTGCTGGAAGACAGGATTTGATGCTTGGAAGCGCCCCGTCTTCTTGTTGGGCTGGCCTTCGCAATAAACCCTGCCTTCGTGATTGGACACAGTGATGGGCCGCTCCAGCCCAACCGGAGGTTTCCCGGGAACAGTTTCACTGCAGAGAAACCCGGGCCCCTCCGCAGGAGATGCTCCAGCCCTGGATCCCGTCCTCTGACTCAGAACTGGGCCCAGCCCCGGACCTGCCCCGTGTCTCACACCCCGCGGCCCAGGCTGTTTTCGGCAGCGGGCAGCTGGCTGCCGGGCTCAGCTCACTCAACCTGCCCTCCCGGCCTCCCAGACCTTCTGGTCTGTCTGGGGAGCCATGGGGTGTCTGTCAGGCGGGAAATCTTCAGCCAGCCCAGGCCCTCCAAGTCCAAAAGGAGACGGTGCCCTTGAGGTGGGTGGTCCTGCCTGGACCCTGGGTGAGGGCGCCGATACCCCACCTCCCACGTGTCCAGACACTGGGCCGAGGTTTACCTGGCCAGGTCCTAACTCGCACACAGCCGTTAGGGCCCGAGCAGCCCGCCCGCTAATTGCTTTTGCTAATTGTGGACTCTGCCTCTCCTGATGTGTCTGCCTGCCGAGGACAGAAATAACCTGGCTCTGGGAAGGTCATTATCACGGGTACTTCCTGCCGCAGCAGACGCTCAGCAGCGAGAGGGGGCCTGACTCAGCATGCACTGGTAGGTCTCAGCCTGGGGCCAGGGACCATGGGTGGGCGGTGCCTGCCCCCTGGTGGGGGCACCGGAGCTCCAGAGCCCCCTGCCCCGTCCCCACAGTGAGTTTCACTCCCTGGAGCCCCTCTCAGTCCTCTGGGCTCACTGGCTCTCTATCCTCCTTCCCCATGTTCCCCAACTACTGGGAAGTCATGTGATGAAAGAGAAGAGGGTGGGTGTTTGGACAGGAGCCCAGCTGGGAAAAGGAGGGGCGGGGGCTCTTCTTCTTGATTTGGATTAGAGCCCCTGTAGCCTCTACCCACCCCCACCCCACCCTCACCCCCACGAGACCTGGGTCACTGGAGTGATTCAGGGGGATCCTCCGTGGGAGAATGAGTATGGATTTTGGAGTCAGAAAACCTGCATTTCAGCCCCAGCCCCGTCCATTACTGACCGGAGCCTGGATGAGCCCCTCTAGGTCTTCATCCAGCACCCTCACCACCAAGGGGACAGGGACGTCCTCGACACTGGGGTTTGGAGAGAGTCAAATGGGAGGAAATGTGCTCTGACCTCAGCATGTGGCCCTGCCCATACCCTCCCTCCTCCTTCCTACCTCCTCAGGGCTCAGCTTCCTCCCTGCCTCCCTTCCCTCTCCCCTTGCCCCTTCTCCCTTCCCTCTCCCTGCACCCTCCCCCGGGGCCATGGAATCTTCCCTGGCACCTCCACACCCATCCCCAGCCTCCCACGTGAAAAGGTCAGACGTCACATGTTGTATCTGTGCCTACATATCCTTTCTCTTCTGGCGAAACCCTTCAAGGTTAGCTCCAACTGACAGCCCCAGCTCCTCCACTTGCTGGGGAAACCGTCTCCATAGCAACCAGTTTTGCTGCTTCGTCCCGCCTTCCTTCTTCCCCCAGAAGCCCGGGCCCCTTCAGCATCCAGCCACCTGAGCTGCTGCTTGTGTCTCGGGGACAGACAGGTGAGTCCCTCTGCCCAGTGCTTCCCAGGGGACCTGCGTGCCATCTCACTTGGAAACCAAAGAAACCAAATGACTCGGATTCCTTCCTCCCTAAAATGCCACCGGGAATGAAAGTGCTCCGCCTTCTTTGCAAACCAGGACGGTTAGGGCAGGGACGCAGGGCCAGCTCCATCTGGTCGCTGGGCAGACGGTCGGTCGAGTAGCCGTTGGTGAGGGCCGTGCCTGAGAAGCGATTCCCAGGAAGGGCTGAGCTCCTGCTAAGGAAGTTAGGAAGAGGCCACAGGAGAAGGGGATGGCGGTCACCCAGATTGTGGGCCAAGTTCAAGCCGGGTTTAAATACTGCCGTCGGCTTCGGAGGCACGGAGCGGAGTGGCCTTGTGCGTGCAGGCCCATCCGATTGAACACGGGATGCCCAGGTGATGTGCACGCCAGGTACCCTCACACGGGGTTAGTGTAAGTATGTCCCTAACACTGCAGGGCACCTGGGTTTTGTTTGTTTCCCTCCTAATCAGCTGCCTGTGCATGGCCACAAAGGCAGGGGACCTGGTGAGGTGCAAGGCCCAGCTTCCAGCTCGGGGGCTGTGGGCAGAAGCGCCACTGGGCAGGGCTGAGGTGCCAACTGCTGGTGCACCGTTCCCTCCCGCAGGCCCTGCCCCTCCTAAGGACCCCAGCTCCATACTCCTCTTGGTGCCCCACCAACTGCTCACAGCTCACCCAGCCAGTTGACAGAGCCGGAGGAGCGGGTGCCAGCCCAGCGGCCACCTGGAGCTCTGCGACCGTGGGCAGGCCTCTTTCCTCAGCCGGGAAACCTTCCTCCAGCCTCGACCACAGTTTCAGCGTCCCCGAGGGGAGGCAGGCACAGCCCAGGGGAGAGGCTCTCGTCGCAAAATTCCCCTTTACAAAGGCCAGAAATCCCATCCGTCCGTCCGGGCGAAGGCTCTGAAGGATGGTCATGGCTCCCACATCATCGGCCAGCTGCCCATTTTTCAAGAGGAGGAAGAGGGAACCTTTGCCAGGGTGATACTCCCTAAATGGCCTCGCTCATCACCTGTGCGGGCAGGACCAGAGAGCCACCATTGCGAGCAGCCATGGCCGCTGGGCAGGCCGGCACTGCCCCCAGGAGCGAGAAGGAGAAGTGTGATCCCCTGAACAGAGGGTCTCATTCGCCTGAATTACTTGTGGTTCGCAGCGGGAGATGCTGGGAACAGGGTTGGGAAGGGCCAATGAGAGTCCGTCGCTCCACCCTCACGTTCGCACCAAACGATCCTGAATGTTGTGTCACTGCTCCCGGTTTCTAAAACTTTCCCGCAAACGGGCTCTTTCAAAATCTCCATCCGTGCGGTCCGGCCTCGACACAGACCTGCGATATCACAGGACAGATGATATTATGATCCACGACCCCGCCTCCCACCAGCACCGTGACCGGAAGGCTCGTTCAAGTCTCTGCTCGGTCAGCCCCAGGCACCAGCTGTGACCTGCGTGACACCATCCTGTCCCTCCTTCCTCGGAGACACCATAGGCCTCCTTCTGATCGGTGTGGCCGATGAGGGTGCGGTGGTCTGGGGAGCCTCCTTCCCATCTTCCTCCCCGCACCCCAAACCGCCAGCCCCTGGGGGGAGGGGGCGGGCTCGGAGGTCTTTACTCTTCCCGCCATCGAGGGGCATGTGAAAATAAAAATGAATAAACAAACGGCGACCCTTCTAGCCAATCGGTTTGGCTACCCTGCAATTAAACAAATGCACAAACCCGAAACACATATTTACGTCTCATTAGCAGAAGTCAAATGCAACAACGGCATTAAAATTAAGAAATTAGGCCCAATTATCCTGTCGGCGGCAGTTGGGAGAAGTTGTCAAGGGCTGGTTTGTTCATTAGTTTGCACAGAAGTTCAGTGGCTTCCTAATCGTGTGCTATTTTTTATCCCCTCCTTCTCTTGCTTAAAAAAAAATCATGTAGGAGGTGCTTTTGTTTCTCTGCAGAGCGGCAGCCTAGATGAGTTGGCGAGACCGGGCCCAGGGAAGGCCCGGGGAGGGCTCACCTCGCTTCTGGGCTGTGTCATCAGGACCCAGCCGTGCCAGGCAGAGGTACGGATTAGAGGGGTAGGAAGGCCTGGGCACCTGCTGCACTGCCCTCTCCTCTCCGATGCCCAGGTCCCTGGGGCAGGCTCTCCACTGACCCAGCGCACCTCCCAGGCTCACTGCCTTCCCTGCCAGCCCCACCAGGCTGGGGTCCACTGGGAACACATGCTCCGGAACTTGTGCCCGCAGCTGTCACCAGCCACAGCTCGCAGGCCAGTCTCCGTCTGGCCAGAGTGGGCAATGTGTGAACGTTGGTCGGGTGAATGAGTGAAAATGTTCTTGCCACAATCTTTTACTGCAGGTGAGAGGATTTACTGGGCCCCTGGCTGGGCGCAGGTGGATGGTCTTGAGCTCGGAGGTGAGTGCACGGCCCTGACCCGCTTCAGAGAGAGACCGTCCTCTCTGGAAGCTTCTGACCTGCTCCCTTCCCTGCATCCTTTGTCCTGGACTCCTGACCAGATTGGGAACCAGTTACAACCCACCGGCCTCCTGGGTGTCCTTCGTCTCCACGTATCGAAGCTCGCTGATGCTTCTTGAATCTGCATTTCGTAGTTGCTCTCCTCTGTCTTCCACGCCAGCGGGCCTGCCTCTTCCGTCTCGCAGGCAAGCACTGACCTACATTTCCACAGGCACCGCCGTCCGTGATGCTGCCAACATGTCAAGTGGTGTTTAGTGCGATGGCTCCGCTGTGGTCTGGATGCCCGGCCCCTCAGGTTGGCAGCTCTCCCAGGCCAGCGTCTTCCCCACTCCTGTCAGCCGGGACTCCAGAGCCTGGGAGGCCGGGAAAAGACCTAAGGCTTTCCCCGGAGGTGTCAGAGGGGGAGGGGGGTGGGGGGGATGGTGCTAGGGGACAAGGCTGGCGCTTGGCAGGCACGGGGTGGGTGGGTGCCCTCTAGTGGGAGGGTTCTCAGGCTGACCTCTATGATCAGCCGGGAAGTGGCCTGAGGCGCAGGGTGTCTGTCTGGGCTGCGCCTGGGACAGATGGACACATAGTCTCCACGCGGGACTACAGGAGAGCCTGACAAGTTCTAGTGCAGTCACAGGCAAACGGCAAAACTCTTTGAAATCAGGGCTTTCTCAGAAAATCCAGGCCAGGCTGCTGCTATTCTGAGAGCCTCTTGGGCTTCTGCAGAGAGCACAAAGGGGGAGGGGATTCGGGGCTGAGTCCAGGTCTGCTTCTCCCACCCACGTGCTGTGTGCGGCTCCGTGAGCCCTCGACCTTCCTGGGCCTAGATTGGCATTTGTCCTGGGTCCCTTCTACCTCAGAGACTTTATTCTGAAGAGCGAGAGAACCAGAGTGCAGGCGACCCCTGCTCTCTGCACGGAAGGCCTGGAGACATGAACTGAAGTGATCCCTGTTGGTCCAGGTTAGAGTCTGCCCTCTGAGCACTTTCTCTCTAACCCAGGGGGCTGCACATTCTGATCACGCTGTCCCTCTCGCCACCACAGCCCTCGCTGTCTGAACCCAGGAACCAAACAGATCCACGGGAGGGCTTGGTCGACTCAAAGTCCCAACAAATCCCGGTGAAGGCATTCAGTCAGGGGGTGCGTCTACCAGGTGCCTACTGTGTGCGGGCCCCGCGGCCGGAGCTGGAAACAGCAGTGAGCGAGACCCACGCTGTCCTGCCACATGGAGCCCCCAGCCTGGCAGGGGTGGGGACACAGGGCAACAGCTCCCCGACCCCGAGAGGACAAGTCCGGCCATTGTGTGTGCCCAGGAAGGGACACCAGCCCAGCCTCGGGGTCAGACTGGAGAGATGGGGGGAGGCAGACGCAGGGCGTGTGGATGTCCCCTGAATGTTCCTTCATTCGCCTGTTCCTTCATTCACGCACCCATTCATTCCGCAGCACTGGGTGCCGATGGACGGCTGGTGGTCTCACGCAGCGGCTACCTGGTTGGAGGACTGTCTGAGTCCAGGTGAGGCTGGGGGATCTACGGGGAGCTCCAGAGTCTCAGGGCCTCCATGCACATGCATTCATTTCTTTATCATGTAAAGTTCAGAATGTGCCCGTCAAGTTCATCTGCGTGACGATGGAAGAAATGGGAAGAGAGAATGGAGGACGGTGCCCGAAAGGCACACCCACCACGTGCGCTGAGTGCACCTACCTATGAGGGGCTGGGAGCGAGACCAAGAGGTTTGGTGGACATCACCTGGGGTGGAGAGATGGGAATAACGGAAAGAGAGATGGAAATAAGACAGTTCACATAATTTTCGCTGAGTCAGAAGAAGAGAGCGAGTGGCAGGCAGTGAATGTGTGCGTCCCTGTGACGGCCATGTGCATGCGTGTCTTTCCATGTGACCATGTGACTGTGGGTCGGTGTCTTTGTCCCTAAGTGTGTCTCTGTGTGTGACAGCATGACGGTGCCTTAGGACGCTGCTGCCACCTGCTTTCGGGGGAGTCGGGAAGCATAGCTCTGTGAAGGGCACCCCGGCAGGCAAGGGTGGGTTTGGGGGAATCCAGATTCTGGGCTCCACCCCCTGCAGCCCAGCCCGTGCCACGTGGGAACTGCCTATGGCTCCTCACTTGCTCCGTCCTTCTCCTGGGAAATCCCTGGCACAGCCAGGATGCCACCTCCTCGTGCAGGGAGCAGGTCTGGTGAGAGGGAGGGGAGGGGGCAGCGAAGTTGGCTTTCCGGTCCATCCCGCAAGGCCAGGCACAAGGCCCTGGGCCAGACCTACAGGGTGTTCTCCTTGGAGCCAGCACTGTGCAGAGATCACTGTGAGGGTCTCACTAAAATCCTCCATTTGGAACCTAAATGCGATAAATAGCCGCTGACAGGGGAGGAGTGGGGATCACACCAAATCCAATTCAGGCTGTTTGCACATGCAGAGAGCTGGAGGCGATGGCAGTCTGAGGTCGAGGGCGCGGGAGAAGCGCGCTCCCCATGCTGACTCACACGGCGCTATATTTGGCGCCTTGATGAGGATAAATCAATGAGCTAGAAAATACAACCCCTCTTCACTTAACCAGGCAGACGTGCGCGTTCCCAGAATGCGGAAAGCAAGCACCGAAATTTCAATTAGTGCTCTACACCCCATGGCTTTCTGGTTGTGAATCATTAGATTGGAACACGGGGCACAAACACGCCAGAAGCAGGCGATGCGGAGGCCATCCTGCAGGTGAGATCTCTCCAAGCAGAGCCTGCGGGAGGCGGGAAGCGCTCCCTGGGGTGCAGCCAAGCTAAACGCAGGTGTGGAAAGCCTGTGCAGGGCCCAGCCAGGTCATTGCTCAAGCCTGGGGGACCCTGTGGGGACCCTGGGGGCACCCTGTGGCCGAGTCACATCAGAGAGCCAGGGTGATTGCCTCCCTTTCTCCCCCACAGAGAAAATTTTAGAACTTTTAGGAGCGACAGTTAAGCTTATGGTATTTTATGTGGTGACTATGGTGGTTTTAAGGGTATATAATTATCTTAAAACTCATCAATATTTGTACATTAAATATGTACAGCTTTTTTGTACGTCAATCATACCTCATTTTTTTTTTAAAAGAAAAAGAACACAAAATTTAAACAAGACAAAGAAAACGGTGGCTTCTTTTAAAAACAAACACATAAACTGGATACTAAATCTAGTTTATCTCAATCCCTTCCCATCAATATTTTAGTTATTTTTTTTCCTCTTGTTCCTCTCCCTCCACCCCCGGGAATGATGTAGAGTTGAATCTCAACTTCCTTGCTTTGGATGGCTAATACTCCAGCCCCGGCTTCATTCCTTAGGGTGCCCCGGTCCTCCCCTCATGCAGACTCATTAGCACATCTGTAGTGCGCCTTTTAGGGGCTGCTTGTGGTGGCGATGGTGGCGGCTCTGAGAAGCAAAATCAGGGAAGCTCAAAATGGGGAACCCAGTCCATGAGCCATTTACAAAAATATTTGGAAATAATTTCTGTTAGGGTCGCCGAAGGAGGAACACACAAAAGGGGTAAAGAATTATACATTTACTAGAGGCCCGGTGAACATGCAAGGGTAGGGTCCCTAGGCCCGGCAGGCAACCAGGGCCAATCAGGTTCCCCACCTCCCCACCTCCCCACCTTCTCCTTCCCACCATGGTCTACGCCGCCCCCTGGTGGTCAGTGCACATCATAGCGATCAATCAAACTCCCCGTCTCCCGGTCGAACTGCAGAGGGGACACTTTACATATTATGCTTTTATATATATAGATTAGGTCAAAAAAAACCAGATGGGCTGAGCCCCCAAATGGCACCAGCACCCAGGGACGGGGAGGGGAGTCAGAGATTTTAAAGGACTCCAGAGGGGTTTTTTCAATGGGGAATTCACTGGGTGGTCTGGATCCTGGGCAAGTCCGAAGGGGAAAGTTAATGGTCTTAGAAAATGGAATGTGGTCTAAGCAAAAGGGAATGTCAATTGCGAAATGATCGAAAGGTCCGTTTCCGGGGAGGGGATATCGATTCGATTATGTGATCAGACCTAACAATTTTAAAATTATAAAGTTGCAGTAGAAAAGAATTACTTCTATACCCTAGATTTGAATTCACCTATTTTTAACATTTTATTCTCATTTGCTGTCTCTCTAGATGTAGTACCATACATATTTTCATTTTTACTAAACATTTATTTGAGAATAAATTACATGCGCCCTGGCCTCTTATACCTAAAATATTTCAGTGTGCATTTCTAGGCAAAGAAATATTGTCTTTTATGCAGACAGTATTATTAACTTCAGAAAATTGATTATTAATACAGAGCTTAAATCTAATTTACTGCCTATACTTCAATTTTGTCAATTTATGTCTTTTTTATAGCGTTGCTTTTCTTGCAGTAGAAGATTGATCGCATACTGTACTGTCATACCATAGTTCTTTGTCTCCTTTAATCTGTAAAAGTTTTGTGTCTTTTTTAAAAAAAAATCTATTATTGAAACTGGAGAACCAATGGGTCCGGGCAGCCTGTCACTACTTGAGCCAATGAAGCAGAGACAGGGTTGAATTATATATGAGCATTTATTCTAATAATGCCGGCAGTATGGGAGAGCTGCAGGTCATCCAGGAATCTGCTCTGCCCCCTCCCCCATAATCCAGCTGCTTATATGGGGTACAAAGACAAAGATTACATGGGGAACTGGGCAAAGGGAATAAGAATGGATATACTATAGCAATAGTTACAGGTTGCAGGCAAAGTGGGCCATGTGAGCTGGGGGGTTTGCAAAGGGCAGGGGGCATCCAGGACTCCATTTCTTTCCTCAACAAGGTTGTCCATCTTTCCGTGATAATCGGCAGCTCCCGGATGGGGAGGGTGGACAGCATTTCCAGGTGAGCTCCCAGGTCCCGTGTACAACTCCCAGCCAGGTTAGAATGTACTCTCTTAAATCAGATCAAAAACAATCATGGTTAACAGAGCATGATGAATATTTCTTATAATTATGGCTGGTCCCGAATGTTATATTCCCGTCCCTAACATTATGACTTTGACATTTTTGAAGAATACGGTTGATCTGCCATTTTTTTTTTATAAATGCTTCTACCACCTGGAAATTCTCATTGTGTTACTGTAGTTACCTAGATATTAATAAGAAGGACGCAAAAGGACGTGGACATTGTTGGGCCTCACGGGCTGGGACACTGGGCCTGTTTGCTTCACCAGGAAGTCAGCTTCACACCCCTCTCTTCCCCGACGTAGGGAGCAGCCTGCCCTGGCCTATAGGATTTGGGGAGCGGGGGGGCAGGGAGAGGTAAGCATATGCAGAATAAAGTGAAAATGGTGCAGGGGGGAAGTGCTTGACCAGAGAGACCTGTCAGTCTAACCTGGGAACAAGATCATTGGTCAGGGAGTGGACCCTTCAGAAGCCCACGAAAGCTTGGGAGGTGTGTTGGTTATTTTGAAAAAGCTCCTGGCTACAACTGCAGAGAAACAAAGAGCCCCTCCCTCTCTCTCCCTCTCTCTCCCCTCTGACCCCCACTCTCCTGGTTCCTTCATGTTCTCTCCCACCAGGAAACACTTGACCAGGCGGGTCGAGTGCCCACCTGGGGCCCGCAGCAGACCACGAGGGCTCCAAAGAACCAAGTTTTAATGCGAAGCAGGAACTCTGGACACTGTCCTCTGTCTTGGCCTTGGTGAAGACAAGGCTGGGCTTTTTCCATGGCGCGTGGAGGGAGATGGGACACGGAGAAACCAGGAGGGGAACTCATTTGATTTTGCGTCACGAGTAAACCTTGCCACACCACAGTCTCAGGTGTGTGGGTCCTTAACACGCAGATCACATAACCTCTCTGGGCCTCCCTTTCTTGTTTCTCAAATGAAGATAATATGCCCGGCCAGCGTGGCTCAGTGGTTGACCTCTAACCTATGAACCAGGAGGTCATGGTTTGATTCCGGTCAGGGCACATGTGGGGGGCGTGCAAGAGGCAGCCAATCAATGAGTCTCTCTCATCATTGATGTTTCTATCTCTCTCTGCTTCTCCCTTCCTCTCTGAAATCAATAAAAATATTTTTTTTTTTAAAAAAAGAATGGAGTCTTTCCTCCTGCCCCAACCCGTGATAACCAGTGATCTTTTTACTGTCTCTATTTTATTTACCTTTTTCTGATTGTCAAGTAGTTAGAATCATTTCAGATTGGCTTCTGTAAAAGTAATATGCATTTGAAGTGTCTTCCGTATTTTTCATGGCTTGATGGCTCATATCTTTTTAGCGCTGAATAACATTCCATTTTCCAATGAACTGCCATGTATTTGTCCACTCCCCTACTGAAGGGCATCCTGATTGCTTCTACTTTTTGGCAATCATGAATAAAACCGCTATAAGCATTCGTGTGTAGTATTTTGTGTGGTCATCCTTCTCTGATGACCTAATTCTCTCTAAGTGGTCTATCAACAGAAGAAAAAAAAAAAGATCATTTCTAACTTAATTTTAAAATAGGATTGACCTATTAATTCATAACTACTCATTACTGCTTCAGGGTTATTGATTCAAATTGTGTCGGGGCCTCATTCGCTGGTCCATTCAGCCAATATTTACAAAGCTTCTCACCAGGCACTGAACGTGGAGGTAGGGGAGGAGAGAGACAAGCTCCCACCTCTAAGACTAGAAAGGAAACAAAGGAATGCAGAATAGGGCTGTCCTAGAGAACTGTGTGTAGGATGCGGAGGCCTGTCCTGCGTGCTTTAGGGCAGTGGTTCTCAACCTGCCTAATGTCACGACCCTTTAATACAGTTCCTCCTGTTGTGGTGACCCCCAACCATAAAATCATTTTCGTTGCTACTTCATCACTGTAATGTTGCTATGATTCGTCATGTAAATATCTGATATGCAGGATGTATTTTCATTCTCACAAATTCAACATAATTAAAGCATAGTGATGAATCACAAAAACAATATGTAATTATCTATGTGTTTTCCGATGGTCTTAGGCGACCCCTGTGAAAGGGTCATTGGACCCCCAAAGGGGTCGCGACCCACAGGTTGAGAACCTCTGCTTTAGGGAACGGTTTATAGAGGAAGCCAGGCAGAAGGTCATGTCTACCTTGAGCCTCCCTTCATGGCTCCCCCAACCCCATCCAGTTAGGGCTGCTTGCTCCTCCCTCCTGAACTATTTTGCACATCCATGCATATGTGTGATAAAAACTGAAGAGCGAAGACTGAGCTCACACAAGAGCAGAGTGAAGGAAGAGAAATTCATGCATCCGTGGGAATTTTGCAGGTAGAATCAAGAGGAGTCCGTGACCAAGAGGACGTAGTAACCCAATGGAGAGAAAAGAAGGCTAACTTCTAGAGCAAGCCTGGGATGCGAAGGCGCACCTGTGTGTGGTCATGCTACTACATGCGCGTACACGGAGCTTTGGCGTGATGCCTTCCGTCTCCGCCTTGAGGAGAAGTGGATGTGACTGTGGCCATGAGTGCTGACCAGGTGATGCGAAGCTGATGTCCTGGAGGCTGACGGGATTCCCCCTGGCTCACTGGTCAGGTGAGCATTTCCCATCTATTGGGGGTACCATGGGTTGCTGGTGAGACTCAACATGACCCATTCTTCACTCGGGCTTCCCTGAGCAGCCCTTTGCCATTGCCTCACTCGCTGGGAAAAAGTGACAGCAAGCCGGGCGGGTGGTACCTGCCCTGGAAATCCAGAGGAGTCGCTCCCCCTTTTTTTCCTGCTTCACTCAGAACCGAATCCTCTGATGGAGCTGAGTGTCAGGGCTCAGTCCCTATTCACAGCTCCATCTAGTGTCACTGATTTGTGATTTCTCCCTACAAATGGGCTGATTGCTTAAATTGAATCTTCATGCTCAGGCACTTAGAGGAAGCTTCAGATGCAAAATTGTTTACAAATGTCTGGAGTCTGAACCCTGAATGTAAGAAGTATATTTGCATAAGTTTGCGAGGGCTAAAATGCACCTTTTGTCTTGGTGCAGATGAGCCCTGCGGGAGGGTCCCAGCAGTGAGCACTAATCCCAAAACCACAGACCGTGGCATCTTATTCTGAGAACTGGTTCACATATGGTCTGAGATGGAGAGTTCTCCTTCCTCTAGGGCAGCGGTTCTCAACCTGTGGGTCGTGACCCCTTTGGGGTTCGAATGACCCTTTCACAGGGGTTCCCTAAGACCATCGGAAAACATATAGATAATTACATATTGTTTTTGTGATTAATCACTATGCTTTCATTATGTTGAATTTGTAACAATGAAAAAACATCCTGCATATCAGATATTTACATGACGATGCATAACAGTAGCAACATTACAGTGATGAAGTAGCAACGAAAATAATTTTATGGCTGGGGGTCACCACAACATGAGGAACTGTATTAAAGGGTCGCGGCATTAGGAAGGTTGAGAACCACTGCTCTAGGGGGAGCCTAGGACTGCCAGGAACCCCCAAGCAGCCAGGAGCCACCCTATCAACCCTGCCAGGCTCCATGTATGCCTACCAGAAGAGGGCAGGCACAGGGCCCCCGTCCCTCCTACCCAGCACAGAGCTCTCCGCACACACCTGCCCGCCTGCAGTCTTTCCTAAAGAGGCCATCGTTTGCCTTTCCTGTTGTCTCTGTCAGGAGCCCAGGCTGTGGGGTGCCCTCTCTGCCCTTGTCCTTTCTGTTCCCCAGCGTCACTAGGTGGGATGCCTTCTTGGACCGGAGTCACCAAACCCCACAGAAGGTTAGAGAACCTGGGCTTGGGGATGAGACCGACTGGGGCTCCAATTCTAGCTTCATCGCGTACCAGCTGTGTGCTCTGGGCAAGTCATGAAGTCAGTCCCTCTACTCATCGACTTGGTCCCCCATAAAATGAGGATGTACACGAAGGTAAACAGCTCTGTGCAGCCTTTGGCCAAGTGCCTGGCACAAGCAACCTTCAATACTAGGCGTACCGGTTAAAAATGCGGATTAGCCATTAACCAGTTAAAAATGCGGATTTTGTAATCAAGGAAAACATGATAATTTCAAGAGAAACATCAAAAGTGCTTCATTCAAAGTCATGTCCATCGCTAGCACTTTTCTT
Source organism: Myotis davidii (assembly GCF_000327345.1). Classification (NCBI taxonomy): domain Eukaryota; kingdom Metazoa; phylum Chordata; class Mammalia; order Chiroptera; family Vespertilionidae; genus Myotis; species Myotis davidii. The sequence continues at coordinate 1,919,795 of NW_006300017.1, forward strand.
CAGAATAATGAATTATAACTCCCCTCAATGCTTTTTTTTTTTGGCACGAAATTTGACATTTTTAAGCGTAAAAATATCTATGATGTTAACACCTTCAGAAAATTTGACATATGAAGTTTTGAAGCTTGTTGTCAATGCGACAAAATAGCATACATATCAAATCGCATATATATCAACATATGTGTAGCTCCATCAATCTGCATCACTTACCGGTACACCTAATCACTACTATTATTATGGTACTGTTATCATTGTCATTATTATTATAATTACCCAGATTTTGTGACTATCTAAAAGCCCTCATTTAGATGCAACACTGAAAAAAAAAAACACCCCCCCCCAAAAAAAACCCACCCAGACACAGTGTAATAAGAACACCCTGCCATCTATGACTCTGCAAAACAACAACAAGCTAGAATCTTCTCTAGTGAAGCATCCAGGTTACATTTAAGTTAAACACCACCCTGAGCTAAATATAGAACGTGGGAAATTCTACAGAAACAGGTGACCCAGATTCCTCCGCCAGATACCGGCATGGGAAAGGGGATGCGGGGAAATGGGACAGATTTAAAGGGACCCCTGCAGTGCGGAAACCTTGTGTGCAGCCTGATTGAAGCAGCCACTGCAAGGACTCTTGTTTGTTGTTGGAGGAAACCAAGGGGTTTGACCATGAGCAAGTATTTGTTGATATTGCAATGGTGTTAGAAATTTTGCTAGATATAATTGTAGAATTGCAGTTATGGCCTAAACATGTCCAGTTATTAGATATAAATGCTGAAGTCCTCTCAGGTACAATTACTGCAATGCTGGGATTTACTTTAATATCTTCTGGAGGAAATGAGGTGGGCATGGGAGAGGCACACATAAGGGTTAAATTGACCGCTTTGACTGCTCTTTCTACTTTCATGCATCTTTGAACATGCCAGCTATACTTATAAAAGGGTAATATGCTAATTAGACCGGACATTCTTCCAGACAAAGCCACTGTGGCAGAGGCGGTTAGGGGGCAATCAGGCTGGCAGGGGAGAGCAGTTAGGGGGTTATCAGGCTGGCAGGCAGAGTGGCTAGGGGTGATCAGGCAGGCAGGCAGGTGAGTGGTTAGGAGCCAGCAGTCCTGGATTGCAAGAGGAATGTCTGACTGCAAGGGGTCCCGGATTGGAGAGGGTGCAGGCCGAGCTGAGAGATTCCCTCCTCCCATGCACGAATTTCGTGTACCAGGCCTCTAGTAATGAAATAAGTATAAAAGTCCACATAAGCTCCCACTGGCTGGATTTTACCAGTGCCCCCTGGTGGTAGCCCAGTGCATACACTCTGGGGAGGGGACCCTGGTCCCACCCAGGAATCAGAGGGAACTGGCTCCTGCACCTTCACAACGCCCCCCCCTCCGCCAGCCCACTCCCCACAACCCACAATATCTGCCACCTGCCCTTCGGGCCTCTGCCCTCTGTCCTGGTCCTGGACTGTCTCAGCACCTGCTAGACATACTCGCTCTCTGACCAGCGACCTAACTTCTCTGAGCCCCAGAGTCTCGTTTCAAAACTGGGAATGGAGATAGCTACCTCCCGGCTTGAAGCCCTCAAAACACGTGGCTCTTTCCTCCTCTTCCTGCCTTTGGTTCCTCTTGGTTTAGCCGAACTCTGCAGGCTGGGGAGAGCCAAGCTTTGTGCGCCTGTATCGAGGCTGCTGATGATACAAATGCGGCCGGCTGGCAGGCTCTGGTGCACAGAACTCAGCTCAGGGCCAAGCCTCCTCCTCCTCCTCTTCCTCCCCCCACGCATCTCTGCGAATCATAGCTTCCAGCTATTAGACTAAAAATGCATCTTTCACTGTCAAGAAGCCGTGCCACAGACATCCAAGAGTCCTTAGCTATGCAGGTTTGCTATCTTGGCCTAGAAATGGGGCGGCTGAGCCAACTTAATATCTTCCTTCAAGAATCTGCCCGCGCTGATGCCAAGAATGCTCACCAGCTGTCTCTGGCTCTGATGAGCGATGAACCAGAGGAGCCCAGAGGAGTCACATTTGACCTGCTGTGAATTCAGCTTCCGCCACCGGCGTGGGGCCCGAAGACAGGCCCCAGGCAAGGGGCTGGGCCATGTTCAGCCCTCATCTCAGCAGAAGGGCTTCCGATGGAGGACCAGCCGGCAGAGGGCCCGGGCCTGGGCCTGCAGCACCCAGCCTTCCAGGCAACGGTGAGTATTTTGGTTTATATTTAAAGGAATAGAGAAATTCTGGAGAGTAATGGAATCTACTTTTCATCTATAAAATGGCCAGAGCTGAACTCCTGTCTTTTCTTAGCTACACTTAGGTCATCACCGCATTAACAGAAATAGCAAAGCTTTAGGATCAAGTGGCTTTCGTCATGAGCTTGGGCCTGGGAGACTGGTAAACCCCAGAGCCCAGCAGGGGAAGTGGGACAGCTGTTCTGCAGCCACTCCCTGCGGGAGGAGCGCCCACCGGACACGCGGCCTGGACAGGCAGGCTTCCCCGGTCACTCCAGCATATGATGGCTCAGCAGGTCTATTCAGTGACCTTCTCCTCTACCCCAGGGTTCGCAGAGTCCTTTAGTTAATGTTGCCCAGTGGGCAGGTCCAGTTACTCCACCAGCGCCTGAAGCAGGATGGCTGGGAACCCCTCTCCTTCCCGCTGCTGCCCTCCCCTTTCCCAGATAGACCCTGGTTCCAGACCTGCCTGGGCAGCCGGGCCTCAGCCTGGAAGGACTGGCCCTTACCTCCAGGTGGCCACAGACCTTGTCCTTGGGATCTCAGGCTATTAGTAGCTTCCTCCTCTGCAGCCTGTGTCCCCAGCCTCTTGTTGTGTCCTGTGGGGATTAGGGGTGGCCGGTCGCTCACCCCCCCGGTCAGCTGTCACCTGCCTCCCACTTGTCACCAGCCAGGGGTTGTTTCTGTAACCTGGGTTCATGGGACTGAGGGGTTCATGGGACTGAGGGGTTCATGGGACTAAGGGGTTCATGGGACTGAGGGGTTCATGGGACTAAGGGGTTCATGGGACTGAGGGGTTCATGGGACTAAGGGGTTCATTGGACTGAGGGCCCCCTCCAATGCTCCACACCCAGAAGCCTTCGCTCTGAGCTGTCTGGAGCTGCTGGCGGTGGGTGTGGAAGAAGTGCCTCCTGTTGTAACTTCATCACCAATTAAGTGAACCTCTGGCATCCTCAGAGGAAAAATTACTACAAGCTCTGAATACATGTTTGAAAGATCAGCATGATCATTATAGTGCATTACTCAGTTTGTTAAGTGTGCTTTAAAAAACCCACCATGGAATATATCTTCATTGTAAGGGCATCTGTTGTTTCTTACAAATGATTAGCTGTCACTGAATCACCAATTTAACTTTGTTGTGTGGTTAAGACTGATTTTTTTTCACTGTCGAATATATATATATATACTATATATTTATATTTTTTTCCCCAGAGAGGAAGGGAGAGGGGGGCGGGGAGAGAGAGAGAGGGAGAGAAACAAACCAGCTTATTTTAAAGAATGGGCTTGATGATCAGAAAGTTCTGGATTCACATTCCGAGAGCTGTGTGACTGCGTGGTGGGTAGGAGCGTGACCCAATACTGGGCTTCACGCCTAGGTCTGCCTGTGTTACGTGTGGAAAGTTACTTATGTTTTCTGTGCCTCAGTTTCTTGTTTGTGAAAGTGGGGGTTATAATACTACCTATCCCACAGGGTTGTTGTGATACCGAAGGACACGCGTGAAGGGCTTAGAGGAGGTCCTGAACAATAGTAACTGTCATTATTATTATTATTGTCACTGTGATGATGATTGATGATGATGATGAAGATGATATGATGACAACCTTGGATTATGACCTTCTCTTAACTTCTCTTTCTTTGTCTCTAAAGTAATGATAAACTTACCTACCATGGTGGACACTGTGATATACCCCCCAGGTGTCCCTTTGATGAAAAATCGCTTCCTCAACTATTTTGGCAACAGCTTTTAGAGGTTAGTTCCTTCAGGGATCTTGTCAGCTACATTGGAGAGAAGTGGTCCTACCAGAGTCATGTCTTATCTCAGTCCACATTCATGACTGATGGGTATGGGCCTGTACGACCTTTTCATCTGGGCCCAATTTGGGATAAGTCTGAAGGACTATCATGCCTCCATTCCAGTTGAATTTTGGAGGCCTCTATACCAGTTCAAATTCTCCCTCTGTCCATTCTTTCTTCATTTTCCTCCCCCCCCTCCACAAGTCTTGATCCCAAAGATACTTCTTAAAAGCATTTTACTTTCCAAATTTTATGTCCTAGCCAGCTGTTTTAGGAACCCAACCTGTGACACCCAACTCCACAGAATTGTTGGCAGGATTAAGAAGCATAACACATACAGTATTCAGCACTATAGCTGGACAATACCTCCACTTACAACATCATCAACTAAATCTTTTTGGGGGCCTTTCTCTCCATTGTATTCTATGCCTTCTCCCTGAAACATGGCACCGATGACCAACTCAAATGAAAAACGATTTATCAGGTCAACCTAAACTCATTGTGTTTTCGTTCAGGGTAGAGTTTGACAGTTAGCCCCAGATGACATGAGGGACTCAGGTCCAGCTGGTTTAATGAAATCAGCTTAATTCCTCCCCAAATACAAGGCTTCAGGTTCAGGGGAAGATCATGTGCCTCCAGGAAATGCCTGTTCATTGATAGAGTTCCTGCTTTGTTACTCTACATTTTCTCACACACACACCCCGCCCCCCGCCCCCCCAAGTTCATTCATAATTCTAGTTGTTGCCTTCTCAGGAACCATGCATAATAACATGAGACAAGGCACTAATTTACATAGGGACTATCAAGGCTATTTGCAAAGCAATGAAATACACATTGTTGGACAGGTACAGCAGTGTTACCTATGCAGATCATGAAGGTCATTTTCTGTGTGTTGCTTGCGGAAATCTCAGTCAATGAATCTTGCTCTTAGCTTCACACTTGATTTTCTTTGTGGCAAAAAGCCAGGGGCATGTGGGCACTTATAAACAATAAAAATAAATGATATTGGCAAGAGGCGAAGCCATCAACATCATTTAAAGTCTCCTCATCACGGGCTGACAAGTGATCACTGGACTTGCACTAGAGAAGGGAACGCTTGAAAAACAGACCAAAGGGTGGATGGGTGAGGAATTCATCAGCACGAGCATCAGACAGATGCTCTGACCTTTGCTTGAGTGATGATTCTTTCGATCAGGTCAAGCCCCTGGGAATTACAAAGCCCATGCTCCCCTGTAGGGCTCATATTTTATTTACCATCTGCCAAAGTACTGGGAGTTTTATGGATTAAATAATCTCCCATTTACAGGTAAATACTCTTGGGGGAAATCCTATATAATAAAAACCTAATATGCAAATTGACCAAACGGTGGAATGACCAGTCGCTATGACATGCACTGACCACCAGGGGGTAGACACTCAACACAGAAGCTGCCCCCTGGTGGTCAGTGCACTCCCACAGGGGAGCCACTGCTCAGCCAGAAGCCAGGCTCATGGCTGGCAAGTGCAGCGGTGGTGGCAGGAGCCTCTCCTGCCTCTGCTGCAGGTGGGCGGTAAGCAGCGAGGGGTCCCAGACTGCAAGAGGGAGCAGGCAGGGCTGAGGAATCCTGCTCCCCATGCACAACATTTCGTGCACCGAGCCTCTAGTAAAATTATAATAATATTTATCTTAAACCTAAAATGAACCCACAGGAATTTACAGGAAATAAGACAAAACATTGCCATCTAGCTGACAGCAAGTTTATTCTTGATTGAGATACAAAGCGTAATTAAGCCAGGGCTATTGAATAATTTACAAGAAGTAAATTATGGATTTAATTGTGCCCTCCAGAGCAAGATATGAGTAAGTTCTAAATCCCAACAACACATAATATGATCTAATTTGGAAATAGAGTCTTTTCAAATCTCAACAAATTCAGATGAAGTCAGACTGTGAGACAATAATCTTTTGTTGTTTGAAGAAAACTATTTGTGGTCCTTGGTTACAGCAGCTCTAGAAAACAAATACAGTAGGTTTTAGAAACATTTGCGGGTAGGTTCTAAAGGCTTATTGTTTTGCTTCAGATTTAGGGAATCTGTGTGTCAGTCATTTTCCCATTCAGCTTGAGCTCTATTACAAACCTTGTGTTGAGATCAGTACAGAAACGAAAATGGCACTGAATTTTGTGTTAAGGATGGTAGAAAGGTCTCATGAGAGAAGGGGAAGGAGGAAGAGCAAAGAGGAGGATGGAATAGCAGAGACGGTAGTAACTGAGGTGGAGCAAGGGGCAGTAGTGGAACCCTCGCTGGTTTGGCTCAGTGCATAGAGCATCAGCCTGCAGACCGAAGAGTCCCAGGTTCGATTCTGGTCAAGGGCACATACCTCGGTTGCAGGCTCCTCCTTAACCCTGGCCCTGGTCAGGGCGCATGCAGGAGGCAACCAGTCAGTGTTTCTCTCACATTGATATTTCTCTCTGTCTTTCCTTCTCTCTGCCACTCTCTCTAAAAGTCAATGGGGAATATATCCTCGAGTGAGGATTTAAAAAAAAAATTTTTTTTAAATTTAAGAGGCATCCATCTTTCCACCTAGAAATCCTACTCCTGGGTTCTGTTGTATAGCAATCAATATAAGCATCAATATGTGAGCAGGTAATAGCATGAGTTGTCTTAGTGTGTTCCCTACTCCCTACCTGGTCCTTCTGCTTCACTAGTCCACAAGGGTCAAGGGTCAAGCCGATAGACAACTCCATGGCAGCTGGCAGTCCTAACCGCACGCTGGCCCCTGATACAGGAGTGGGGAAGGGCGAGCCCTCACTCGCACAGCCACCAGAGGTGCTGACTGCGAAGGCGTGCAGTTCCCAAGACATAAAGGACTGTCCAGGAGCAGCGTGCAGTCCATGACCAACTCTCTTGCTCCATTCAGATGACTCCCAAGGACCACCCCAGACCCAGAGCGCTTGGCGTTAGCTGTTGGCTAACATTCCTTGGGTTGCATCTGCATCTCATTTCAACTTCTGCTCAAGTCTGATTCCCGGAAGCACTTAACAGGTGTGGCTCCTGGGTGTACTCCCAATCCACTCCCCACAAAGAAATCTCCACCTTAGCATCTCCTTCCCAGGAAATCCAAATGAAGATGAGGGTCATTGCTTCTGTATCATTTATGTGCCAGGAGCTCTTTTTAAGACATCTTTACGTCTCTAAATTAATTTAATTCTTACAAAATTCTTATGTAGTAGGAAGCATTATCATCTGTAAGACCACAAAGCTTCTTAGTGGTAGAATCGGGATTTAAAACCAGGATCCGGAGGCCATTTCATTAATGTCTCCTTTGTAAGATTAAATATATTGAGCATTATTTCAAAAAATTAAAAAGCTATATGCCCAACCATCGTGGCTCAGTGGTTGAGTGTCAACCTATGAACCAGGAGGTCATAGTCGATTCCAAGTCAGGGCACATGTCTGGGTTGTGGGCTCGATCCCTAGTAGGGGGCATGCAGGAGGCAGCCGATCAAGGTTTCTCTCTCATCATTTGATGTTTCTATCTCTCTCTCTCCCTCTCCCTTCCTCTCTTAAATGAACAAATATACATTTTTAGAAAGATATATACAATGTAATAAGATGTGTACAGAGGCCTGAAAGACAACAGAGTGTGTTTGAGACAATGAAAGGAATCCAGCAATTCCAGGTTCTGCAATGAGGTTGAAGAAATAGGCAGACAGGTTTTGGAGGTGACTTCCATCTTAGTTCAGGAAAAAGCTCTTATTATTTATTTTTGTTGAAGTACAAGTGCTCTGGCTCTGAGCGTAGGGTATACATGGTTGCCTCTTCAAGGAATCAAAAATGTTTACTTTGCCTAGATACAAAGGCAATCCTGACAAATAATTATCTGCACTTTATAAGTAAATGATATTGGCGTGCAATATTGGTTTGGTGTATCAGTCCATTTCTTTCCGTTTCAAGACACTGGTCTAGTTCCTAGATGCCCGCCTGATTAAACTGCTTTAGGCTACCCAAATGAGGAACCAAGTTTCTCCAAAAAATCCTAAATTTTGAATGGTGATTCCCCCCCCCTTTTTTTTAATGCTACTAGTTGACACTTGTGTCAAAGATCTTTAATTCTTACCGTCCTTCACTAATCCCCGCCTATAATATCAACTAACCCTGGAACCTATAATTCTAACTCTAAAATGAGACCTCCTGTCCTAGTTGGTTTGGCTCAGTGGATAGAGCATCACCTGTGGACCAATTCCCATTAAAGACATAAAATCGATGTGTTTTTCTCACATCTCACATCAATGTTTCTCTCTGTCTTTCACTCTCTCTTCCAATCTTCCTAAAAATCAATGGAAAAATATCCTTGGGTGAGGATTAACAACAATGAAGTCCTTAGACCTCCTTAGTCATGCATGTTTCACTTATTTCCAGGCCTTTAGTGATCTGTGTACCTGATAATTACCTCTGCGTGTGGTATCATATCTCCCTGTCTAGCTGAGAGCTTCCTCAGAACTCCTGGGCCCCTTGGTTCCTTCCACTGAACCAGGCCCCAGGGTCTAGGGTCAAACCAACCGATGATTCCATGGCAGTTGGCATCCCTGAGAGCAGTTTGGCCCCACTATAGGAGTGGTCCCAAAGGCTCTTTCAGCTTCTGCCACAGCCAATGCCTCAGCGATCACTAAACATCTAGATTTTTCTCTTCTTCCTGTGACGACGAATCAAATCAGAAGGAAGGCATGTGAGCTACTGGTGGTGGTCTCCGCTCGAACTCTTTGCTTGCCATCATGCAGCTATCAATTAGAGCTATCCAGGCCATCAACATGTTCATCTCTTCTTGGGCCTTAGTCTTCTTGGCAGTAGGGATTTTGGTCAATGACTGGGTTAGAATAAATATTGAGGCCAGAGCAACTACAAAAAGCCACAGCCCATGGATACAGAGTACTATTTGGCCAAAAGGTAAGAACGAGACCCTAGGAAGATGGGTGGAGAGGGAGGGTTCACCTTCCCTTGACTTCCATTTACCTTACCAGCTTACTCGTTATTCTCGGATGCAATGTCCTCCGGCTGCAGTGGGCCCACTTTCATAATCCATATAGTCAAGACAGAGTTCAAAAACCTCGCTATTTCTAATGTCTTGGGGATGTTTTGAAGTTCACAGACGTACTGGCTGGACAGTAGAGAGGTCTTGGCAGGAGCAGCAGGGTGACCCAGCACAGCAAGAACAGAAGGGTATAAAAGAAAGGCAATGGCCGAAACCGGTTTGGCTCAGTGGATAGAGCGTTGGCCTGCGGACTGAAAGGTCCCAGGTTCGATTCCGGTCAAGGGCATGTACCTGGGTTGCGGGCACATCCCCAGTAGCAGATGTGCAGGAGGCAGCTGATCGATGTCTCTCTCTCATCGATGTTTCTAACTCTCTCTCTCTCTCCCTTCCTCTCTGTAAAAAATCAATAAAATATATATTTTTAAAAAAAGAAAGGCAATGGGCAACAAGGCAAGTCGGTTATGTGGACAGCCGAGGTGAACAGGAGAAATTCGAGTATTTCCTAAGAAATGAGTTCTGCAGAAGGGAAGGAGGAGAAAAGAAGCTGACAGAGATACTAAGATAGCAATGGTTTCTTGGGGTTCTCTCTCCCATTCAGCTTATGGCTTCCTGCTTCTTCGTCACCCCCACTTCTGTCTGTATGATGTAATCAAATCTCTCAAACGCACCCCCCACCCCCCGCCCCATTTCCATTTTGACTTAGAGATGTGTGGCCCCTGGGTGGAAATGAGCCTGGAACAGGGGTGGGCAAACTTTTTGACTCGAGGGCCACAATGGGTTCTTAAACTGGACCGGAGGGCCGGAACAAAAGCATGGATGGAGTGTTTGTGTGAACTAATATAAATTCAAAGTAAACATCATTACATAAAAGGGTACGGTCTTTTTTTTTTTTTTAGTTTTATTCATTTCAAACGGGCTGGATCCGGCCCGCGGGCCGTAGTTTGCCCACGGCTGGCCTAGAAGAAACATCAGTCCTTCTCTCAAGAGAACATCTGCTTTCCAACAGGTGACATGGAAGTGATCAGAGTCATGCTGATTATAGTCCTCAGCCTTTCCTACTTTTATAACTTCTTCCTGGGATTGGAATTCACCTATATGATTCCTCAAACGGCGTGCGTCATCTTCATGGCTGTCTTCCTCACGTTCTTCACCGGTAAGACCCCCTGGCTCCCCTAACACGGGCGTGGCCGTGTACTTGGTCTGTGAGCCCAGCCTGTAGTTCCTGACTATTGGGGCCTTCCCAGAGTTTTGGCTCCGATATGCAGCTTCTGAATGGAACCATCCACAGACGTGGATGAGGTGCCTATATGCAGGGTGGAGGCTTAGAAATTAGGCCCCTCTGGGGGTTAAGATGGGTGGAGGCATCACGGTTCCTCAAAAGGGGCTTTTTCTTTTTTTTTTCTCCTTTGGTTTGGCCACTAGGTGTCCTTCTGCTCTCCGCACTCCTCCTGTATCACATAAAGCTGAGGCAAGGCAAATCCGTGTACTACTCTAATTATCATGTCACCGGGAACATTGAACATTCCTACATTAGCGTTTTCTTCCATTTTGCCTCTGGTGAGCGTTTTAAGGGCCTTTGATGGGGAACGAGATCCAATCCACCCTGGGTGGGAGGGAGAGTGAAAGGACGGGGAAAGGGAATAAGGAAAAAGGACCGATCCTTGCATTTTAAGGGGGTAAAGTTCAAGTGGACTCGCTCTCGGATGACAATTCCTCTAGCGATAGAGCTGGAGTTCAGGACTGGGTGACATGGTCGACGTGCTGGCCTAAGAGGGCAGCTCCTTACCTCCACCTTTGCTACCGTCTCTCACACCCTCCCCATCTCAGGGAAGACTAGAGAGCGTGCATAGCATGGAATGTTCACGTAGGTGGGTGGGCAGTGTCATGCCAGGGCAGTTTTAGATCAGAGAAAAGCAATCCCTAATACTAAATGTCCAGCCACCAATATTGGAGACCCTTGCTTCTAAAGGTGGTTTTGTCTTGTGTTTGTTTTTTTGTTAATCCTCAACTGAGGATATTTTTCCATTGATTGATTGATTGATTTTTCTTTTTAGGGAAAGTGGGAGAGAGAAGGAAAGACAGAGAGAGACACGGATGTGAGAGAAACACATCGATGGGGTGCCTCCTGCACAAGCCCTGACCAGGGCTCGGGCCGGGAGGAGTCTGCAACCAGGGTACATGCCCTTGACTGGAATGGAACCTGGGACCCTTTGGTCTGCAGGCCGACCTCTATCCACTGAGCCAAACCGATGGCTGGCTCTAGAAGAGTTTTAAAATTTCATTTAGAAATTCCTAACTCAGAGGCAAGTCCCTTTTCAAAAAAAAATCCTTAATTTTGTTTTGTTGGGAAGTGTCTCCTGCATCCAATTTTAGTCTGTTCAACTGAAGCATTTGGACCTCCTTCCAAATTTCTTGGGGGCAGTTCAAAAGAGATACCCCCCCCCCACCGGGCTTTGGGTCAGCGTCTCTCTGGTATCTTAGAGGGAAATATTTCTTGACGATTTCATGAAACATCTACTGTTCCTCTATCGCCCTCCCCCGGCTTCTCTCTTCCCCAGGACTCTTCTCTCTCCTAGAGTACCGGCGGGTCATGAAGAATAGTGCCTCTGAATCCACCATGGGAAACTCTGGCTGCGACAGTGACGTGAGACAGCAGTCTGGGAGTTCTATCCAAGTGATTTCATTACCAGAGCGCAGCCCCATTCTGCCTAGCATTGTCCACGCGCACTCTGATCTGTCCAAGGAGAATAGGCTCCATAGGGACTCACAGATGCAGAAACGCCGAGTAACCTGGGCTATGTAACTTGATCATCCATCGCTCCTACGTGCTCATCTAAATGAAAACCTTTTCCTGTGCCTGTTTCTGGGTGGATGTTCAACCGTGTTGTCTGTAAATGACTGTGACCTGGTTGACATCTGTCAGAAAATCCAGACTATGGCTTTAAAAAAAAAACAAAACACCCCTTACCT
>NW_006300017.1:1931816-1938324 GCF_000327345.1 Myotis davidii
AACTACTTCTCTAGTTGATGTCACCATTTAATAGCATGTGTTAAAATGTAATAAATGTTGCATAACGAATATTTGCTGTATTGTTCGTCGTATACATCACAAGGATTTAGAGTCCTATATCAGACCTTTGGGGTTTTGTTTATTTTGTGAAATATTTCAAACATTCACAAAGAATACAGAATAATACAATAACCTGTGTACACATCATCCCGCTTGATGAAATTTTACCAATTTGCCCTATTTGCTTTATTTACTTATTTATTTTTAACATATTTTATTGATTTTTTTACAGAGAGGAAGAGAGAGAGATAGAGAGTTAGAAACATCGATGAAAGAGAAACATCGAGCCCTAACCGGTTTGTAGAGCGTCGGCCTGCGGACTCAAGGGTCCCAGGTTTGATTCCGGTCGAGGGCATGTACCTTGGTTGCAGGCACATCCCTAGTGGGGAGTGTGCAGGAGGCAGCTGTTCGATGTTTCTCTCTCATTGATGTTTCTAACTCTCTATCCCTCTCCCTTCCTCTCTGTAAAAAATCAATAAAATATTTTTTTTTTTAAAAAAAGAGAGAAACATCAATCAGCCGCCTCCTGCACATCTCCTACTGGGGATGTGCCCCCAACCCAAGTACATGCCCTTGACCGGAATCGAACCTGGAACCTTTCAGTCTGCTGGCTGACGCTCTATCCACTGAGCCAAACCGGTTTCGGCTATTTGCTTTATTTTTTGTCAATTACAGTTGGCATTCAATAAGTATTATTTTCTGTTAGTTTCATGTGTACAGCATAGTGATTAGACATTTATAAAATTTAGAAATTGTTCCCCATGATCAGTCTATGTAATTGTACTAAATAATGTCACCCAGTAAATACAATAATCTTTTTAAGAAAAACAAACAAACAAAAAAAGGAGTGGAAAATTTATGCCACAAAAATACTGAGAGAAAAAAAGCCCACAAAAATTCTGGTATGTCTATGTTAATTTAGGTTAAGTGAGTGTTAAGGTAGGAATTAAGGGATACAAAAGTCATTTTATACAGATGAAAGGGCCCATTTAACAGGAAAATATTAAAATGCTAAATTTATGTGCACCTAGTGAAATAGCTTTAAAATCTAGATGACTTATGAAAATTGCTATTAGTAAGTCATCCTTACTAAAAAGTATCTTAACAGTTTATAGATCCTTAACATGGATGCACTTTCTAATGATCTCTAGATAGATAGGTAGATCTATATAAAGTGCCGAGTGTGAGAAAATGACTGTCAATCAAGAATTGTATGCTAGGCCACTACCAAGAATGTGAAATAACATTTGCAGATAGGGTTTTTACCACTAATAGAACCTTATCAAAGAACTTTAAAAAAAAAATAACAAACTGTATCCTGTAAGGAATATTTGAGATACATGAAAGAATGGAAAGTTAGGAGAAAACTTTTAAAAAAAATTTAAAAGCTGTAGTGGACATGAAGAATGTCCTCAAGGGCTCAGATTTAAGCCCTGCTTGTCAACAAGGCTTGGGTAAGTTTAGAGCCATGCCGGATGGGTAGAAGTGGACTTGTAATGGCAAACAACTCTTGCAGACTCCCTCTGGCATCTTTGAACATAAGAGAAAGACCATCGGTAATCCTGGGTTGTACTTTAGTGCTGAGTACAGCTCAGTATGGCCTCCGGTAGTGATGTCTCATTATGATGCAGGAGGCTGCCTAGAATGGCCTTGCTCTTCTGCATTGATTTTTAGTTCTGCTTGACACCGTGAATGACTTGGCATATTTTATGAATGACTTCAAATACTCCATGACCATGTCATCACATATGTAAATCAACAGCCAGTGGGCAGCCATTTGGGAACATAAAAAGGACCATATGTCTTATTCACTGGTGTTTCCCTCCAGTGAGTCCCTCCCGTCTTCTAGGTACATCTAATCATCTTAAGTGCTATTAGTGGGGCACCTGGCCACTTCAGACTGTCGCTGCACCCATTTCAATCATATTGTCAACATTTTAGTATGGCTTTCCCTGCTGTCTGTGGGTAAACTAGATGGACAGAGTGACACTGAATCCTTAGGGCTTCCTATAGGTCTCCTTTCATCTAATTTGCATGTCCCTGGTCATTTTTCATCCTATGGGTATCCAAGTTGTGAGAATAAACTACCTTGAAAATACCTTGCTGCTAGCTTTGAATAAAGATAGGATAATACCCGTTTTGAAAATGTCCACCCATTTTACCCTGGAGAAGGAGATAGGATTTTATATTAATTTTGCCCACAGTTAGAGAAAAACAGAGTTCATGCTGTACACCTTTTAGTTAACCCCTTAGGACAGGGAGCCTCGTACTTCCTCCTCTCCACTTACCTGCCACACGAATACGGTAAGATGATACCTCTGATCTTATAATTGGGTGGGGGCACGTCCTGGTCAAAGATGTATGCATGGTCTGGCCATTTTGATGATTAGAGACTTTAAAAAATGTAAAATGCTTTGGACTTCGTCTCATGTTCAAACGTTTCTTTTTGTTAGAACTAAAAGACTCAAAATTACATGGTGATTTGGGTTGGAAAACAGCGCCTCTGTGTCTGAAGCAGATATCAAACACATGAACAAAAATCATCTTCATAGCATCCACATTCTCCATGTTCATTATTAGGAGTTACGTGGTTGTAAATTGATAGGGACTAGGCCTATGGAGGGATGGGCACTAGGATGGATTGAGGGGGGGTCAGCAGTAAGGATTTAGGGAGCAGCCTCGGGGGGCACTGCCTGCAGATGACTCAGCCTCAGCTGCCTTCCCTCCTGTTGCCTCAGCTCCGGATGCCTATCTGATGTCTTTGGTTGGGTCGCATGGCAACCTCTGTGATCAGGGTACAGGGTACAGTGGAACAGAGATGGGCAGTTCTCCAAAAGATAAGGAAACGGCCTCTTTGCCAGGAGAAAGGGGGAAGAAACAAAAAAAGGCCTATTGCGGAGAAGCCTAAACTAATTTAGAGCTGTCATTTGAAGTGTCTACCCCAGTGATGGCGAACCTATGACACGCGTGTCAGAGGTGACACGCGAACTCATTTTTGGGGTTGATTTTTCTTTGTTAAATGGCATTTAAATATATAAAATAAATATCAAAAATATAAGTCTTTGTTTTACTATGGTTGCAAATATCAAAAAGTTTCTATATGTGACACGGCACTGGAGTTAAGTTAGGGTTTTTCAAAATGCTGACACGCCGAGCTCAAAAGGTTCGCCATCACTGACTACCCTATACAACTTGGCATCCATTGAAAACTCTGGGTTAAATGCCTTGCATACTCGGTAATTATTTTGGGGCAGGGGGATTCTCTCTCATCACTGATGTTTCTATCACTCTCTCCCTCTCCCTCTCTGAAATCAATAAAAATAAATTTAAAAAAATAAAATACATTGTTGAGAGTTAGCAGCTATGTTGTATTATGTCAGTTGTAGCTTTTAGTGAGTGACATTATGTCCTATGGGATATTTCATCTTTGCAAACAATTGGAAAAATTTTTATCCTAATATAATACTTCAACTCTGAAACTTTTTTTGGGGGGGTGTTGTCTGATTTTTTTAATTTAAATTTTATTCTAATAAAAAATTGACACAACCAACATTCTGGGTTTAGATGAAGCATCTTATTGCATGGGATAATTAGAATAGAATAGCATCATCCCAATCTATCAATGCCATTGATTTACTTGGTTATTATTGTCTTACAGTATGAAGTCTCCACAGAGATTCTGTTTGTGGAGGAAAACCAGCATTCTCCTATTTTTTTAAATTCCCCCTCCCCCTCCCCCGCCCTACTTTTGTCAGTTTCCAACCAGAGAGCCTGGGGACCGGAAGCCTGTTTGTTTTGATGCGGATGTTTTTGAAGAAAAATGCATGGCCACTGAGTGGCGCCCGACTCTGGAGCCGCCCAGTTGTTTACAAAGGCATCTTCGTAGGTTTCAGACCATTTCAGTTCGGCTCAGTCAACACACAAGGCTGATAGGGTAACGACTGTGGGGGGTTTCTGATAAGGAAAAACGGGGTTGTTGTGCCAGGCAGATTTCGTTTTAAATCTAGTCTCTTGCTTGCTAATTCAGTGATTAGCCAGGTGGACCTAAGATAAATGTAAAACAGACCAAAGAATAACCCCAAACTCCCCTATACACTCATTTTGATGCATCAGCATACGTTAGTTAGATGCACCCGGAAAGCTGATGAATATTCTACTGAAACCCATCCCCTAAGATTCTTAACACAGCCCCGCCCAGGCTCACTTCTTTCCTAGAATGTTCCTAGGAGCCAAAGCAAGGCATGGCCTGGGCTCTCCCCTGTTGTTTCTTTTACCCCACTTTCTTCCTTGGTTTCCCTGTCCTCAGCTTTCATAAGACTTACTCTCAAACGCATCTGGACCTCGTGTTGCGAAATCTTTCCTAGAGGAAGTCAGGGACCCACATACCACAGGCCAGTCTGAGTCAGACCTGCTCCAGGCCTGCCCGCCCCTGTCTGGTAACTCAAAGAGCAAAGAGTACATGTTTGAGTAAGCGGTTCTGCATTCTTAGCCCTACGATTGGTGCAGGACAGTCGTCAGGCAGATGACAGGCCGTCAGTATCATCAATGCCAGTTGGTCTGGAGGATGGTTCCAGGAAGGTCTGGTCACATCTGGTAGTTTGGTTAATGGCTGGGAGGTAACAGGTGGCCAGGACAGGTGAATCCTGCAGGGGGGCTGTCTATCCAGGCATTGATGCAGGACTGGAAAGTTAAAAAAAAATTTTTTTTTTCCAATTCTCAGGCTGGTTAGAATAAGAATGGTGTGGCGCAGTGGTTGAGCATGGAGCTGTGAACCAGGAGGTCACGGTTCGATTCTCAGTCAGGACACACGGCAGGATTGCAGGTCTGGTCCCCAGTGTGGGGCGTGAAGGAGGCAGCCAGTCAATGATTCTCTCTCATCATTGATGTTTCTCTCTCTCTCTCCCTCTCCCTTCCTCTCTGAAATCAATAAAAAAAAATTTAAATAAAAGAATGGAATCTTTCCTCCTGCCTCAATCTTCATAACGTTAATCAGTTTAGCAGCTTGGTTACGTGACTCTATGGTATATGTCCCCTGTCTTCACGCTTTCCTCGGTGATGACAGCCATCATTCCGGTCTGAAAGAAAAGCCGTTTGCCTGACCATGTGAATTATTTGGCTCTGGTTTCTAATAGTACTCAATGGTAGATTTTTTTTTTCAGCCCCTCTTACCTAGTATTCATCTATCTGTGATAAGTTTCAGCTGGGCTCAGTTTTCATGTAATCTGTCCAAACATAACATTTTCAAGTCACCAGTGATCCTATGGTGATCATAGTGGCTGTTCATCGAAATTGCTATCGCCAGTAGGTGAGCTGAAAAAAAACGCTTATGCCCTGCTGGTGTGGCTCAGGTGGAGCGTCGACCTATGAACCAGGAGGTCACGGTTCGATTCCCGGTCAGGGCACATGCCCGGGTTGCGGGCTCGATCCCCAGTGTGGGGCTTGCAGGAGGCAGCCAATCAATGGTTCTCTCTCATCATGGATGTTTCTATCTCGCTCTCTCTTCCTCTCCCTTCCTCTCTGAAACCAATAAAAATATATTTTTAAAAAATGCTTAGAAGATTTGTGTACATTTCCAACATTTGCTCTTTTTGAAATCTGTCTTACAATATTTATAGTGAATAGCCATTGCAAGGCCTCTGGATATACACAACTATCAATACTTCTATGCACTTATTCATGTATCAAATCATTCTATGCCTGTGGGCTCTCATTTACCTAAAAGGCTTATATGTTTTAAGAATACATATAAGCATGTCTGATAAGAACAATAGGAAATCTTGGACGAATCGCATGGACACACCAGAGGAGAGACAACAAACAGAAGAGAACAATTAAGTGAGACTCCATGCTGATGGAGAGAGAACAGCAGGAAGTGAGAGGAGCAAAACAAGTAACTTACATTGTTACTGCCGCCCGCCCCCCTCAAAAAAACAACCCCCCCCCACACAAATAAACTAGGTTTAAAATCCTGATGAAAAACCCACAAGTGATTCATAACTGGAAGACTTGATCCCCCTCTGCATTGCCCTGGTTTCTCCCCCTTCTCCCAACACACACACACACACACACACAGAACACCACGCCCTAGGGAGGTTACAATCTACAGCCTTGGGACAAATGACTCAGATTAGAGATAAATCAATGACATAAAGCTCATACAGTTATTGGAAAACATAACAGCGCTTCCCTTCGCCTGTCCCCTGATGGTCCCTTAACCTGGAGAATCAGGCAAAGAAACAAGAGCGCCCTGCCCAGGGCTGCAGACCTTCCCTGGGAGCCGGAGAGCAGCGAAGGTTGGAATTTCCCCCCGCTCCCTCACGGACCGAGTCGCCGAGTCGCCACTTTACCGCCGGTCCCTAGGCGTGGGCGGGTCTTCCCGGAACTTCTGGCGGCGGGTGTTTTCCACGCCGAGTGACTCCGGTTCCCGGCGCCCAGCAGGTAGGTGGCC
>NW_006300017.1:1938539-1942451 GCF_000327345.1 Myotis davidii
AAAAGGGGGGGCAGGTGGCAGGTTAGGGGCATCTTGTGGGGCTGGAAGTGGGAATTGTCATCTCCTAATCATCCCAACGCCCCCCTCTCTACTTTCTCTTTCACTTCGCCTCCCTCTCCCTCTCCCTCCCCTTCATGCGGACAATTCGTAGCTCCTCCATTTGATGTAAATTTACGTGTGGAAATGGAGCTTCAAACCTCCCCCCTGCCGCCCCATCCAAACCGTACTGTAGCCCCTACCAGTGGTTCTCAACCTTCTGGCCCTTTAAATACAGCTCCTCAGGTTGTGACCCAACCATGAAATTATTTGCGTTGCTACTTCATCACTGTGATGCTGCTACTGTGATGAATCGTCATGTAAATACCTGATATGCAGGATGGTCTGAGGCGACCCCTGTGAAAGGGTCGTTCGACCGCCAAAGGGGTCACAACCCACAGGTTGAGAACCGCTGCATATATATATCCAAAATTCACGCAAGATTTGCAATTCAATTCAATTGCAAATCTTGCATGAATTTTGGGACACACTGTAGAAATTCAAGGGGCCAGCTCAGATACCTTCTATGATTCCCTGGACTGAAAATTTAAAGTTTAAATAACTCCCGGTTTCTTTTTATTATATATATATATATATTGATTTCAGAGAAGAAGGGAAAGGGGGAGAGAGAGAAAGAAACATCAATAATGAGAGTCATTGATTGGCTGCCTCCTGCACGCCCCCTACTGGGGCTCGAGCCTGCAACCCGGACAGGTAACCTGACCTCAGGCTGATGCTGTGTCCACTAAGCCAAACCAGGCAGGGCCACTCCCGGTCTCTATTCAGGGGTCAACTATAGTTTCTTTACTGAAAGATTGGGGTTTGAGAAAGGAATGCAAAGAGATATTATGAAGTATTTGCAGTTAATATATCAGCCCTGAAGAAAAGAAGAAACTGTTCAGCCCAAAGATGGTAGTCTTTTTGGAGATTACCCCCACCCTAACCCAAGGCAGGCATGACTACTTGGGTGGCAGACAAGCCTGTATCTTCGCAGGAGACACTCAGCCACTGCTCCCTCTGTCTTTTCACTGGAAAGCTGCCCTTGGTGAGTACCGCCTACCCTTACAGGTTGGGTCGCCCTCAGGTTTCTCCAGCTGTTGTGCCCCTGTATCCTTGTCCTTCTCAGGTGGTAAGCTCCCTGCTGGGGTCACTAGAAACTCTTTCCTAGCCCAGCCCCAGCCTGTGGTACTCAAGAAAGGGCCCCTTTCACTGAGTCTGCGTGCCTCTCCCCATCGCCACAACCACCTCTGTGGTTTAGCCAGTGTGAGCCTTTTTGCCACCATCTGTTTTTACTCAATCCCTCAAAATAAAAACAGCCTGCCATACTGGCACTGATTTGTAGGTATGGGGGCATGGTGTATCAGAAACCATTGCAGTCAGCTGGGTGAGCAACACGGCCATTGCTCTCGCTTGGAGTAGGGTGTGGTGTTGGTTTGTTTTAATATACTTTTATTGATCTCAGAGAGGAAGGGAGGGTGAGAGAGATAAGAAACATCAGTGATGAGGGAGAATCATTGATTGGCTGCCTCCTGCACGCCCCCTACTGGGGATCGAGCCCGCAACCCAGGCATGTGCCCTTGACCGGAATCGAACCCGGGACCCTTCAGCCCGCAAGGCCAACGCTCTGTCCGTTGAGCAAAACTGGCTAGGGCCAGGTGTGATGTTGAAATGGTGATTGTGATGAGCACAGAAAGGCCTGGAAATAGTCCTGCCAAAAGCTACAGAATCCTTGAGGAGGTGGGTGTGGTTCCAGGAAGGAAAATTATCTTTCTCAAGAACCTGCCTGCTCCTCTGGCCTGTAGGTTCCTGGATGAAGCTTCAGATTCCCAGTGACTCCTCTGCCCCTGCTCGGAATATACACAGTAGTTTCATTTCTCTTCCGCATTCTCTGTGTACCAGGCAATTACATGTTTTGTTTTTATTGTTTTATTGCTTAAAGTATTACAAAGGGAATTACATGTTAACTTTTTATTTTCAGTAAAAGTCCCCTACTTGGTTCTGGAGATTGCAGAACCAAGTAGGGGATTTTTACTGAAAATAAACAGTGGGTATTACTTTTGTAGATGGTCACCACCCTCTGACCGAGCAGGGGGAGGCCAGCTCACAGAAAACTCTGTTCAGAATGGTTGGAGGGCAGCTCGGAGTGAGACTAGGGCCAATGACTAGGAGCAGACCCACTTGTTGATTCTCTGGATTTAAAAAAAACCACACCCGGCCAGGTGTGGCTCAGCGGTTGAGCGTCCACCCAGGACCCAAGCGGTCACCAGTTCAATTCCTGGTCAGGGCACATGCCCGGGTTGCAGGCTTGATCCCTAGTAGGGGGCGTGCAGGAGGCAGCCAATCAGTGATTCTCTCTCATCATCGATGTTTCTATCTCCTTCTCTGAAATAAACAAAAACATACTTTAAAAAAAGTATAACATAAATTATAACCCATGGACATAATAGTTTTTTACCATATCACATGAAATGGTTGTCTGAGAATATAATGAAATTTGGAAGACGTGTTTTGAGTTAAAATAGAGGGCATGTTGGGTATATGATATAGTAATCGCCTGGACAGAGGGAACAAACAGGTTTCAATAACGCCCCCCAAAAGAAAAGACACAAGGTACGTGATCTAAGTTGCAGAAGTCCATTTTGGATGAGGCAACGTCTTATGTGCAGGGCCGAGACTCAACCTGTAAGATAACATTTATTTACGAAAGCACAGAGGTAGCAGTAATTAGTTTCTAGAGAAACGGGCTTAGGAAACAGTAGATGGAGGCAAAGGAAAGGCCCTTGAGCTTTGAAGGGAGGAAGGTCAAGGTGATGCATCTGGAGGGATGGGGAACAGAAGAGGAAGGGAAAGACCCAGGCTTGCTCCCTCAGTCATAAGGGTTTTAGGGGTGGAGTTTTTAGGGGTGATCCCAGGGGCAGATCTCAATAGAATATTCCGCAGCTTTCCAGGTGTGTCCTTTCAGGGTTGTGGTCTTCACTGATTGATTGATCAGGGTCAGGGCAGGGGGGTTATTATTCAGTGCGGCTGGTCCCGAGGTCAGCCATGGTGCTGCTTGCCGGGTTTTGCTGCTTTTCTGGGCCTGCAGCTGAATGAAATACAATTGAAGCCTAGATGCTCTCTCCAGGGAGGAAAGGTCAGGGGCTCTCAATGAGAATGACCAGGGTATGCGAGGGGAGGAAAGGTCATTCCGAGGATGAGGTCCTACCCTACACATGTCCATTGCTAGGACTGGGCCTTTCCGCCCTGGTGACCTTCTGCACCTGGCCCTTCGTCCTTGCTCTGCTCGGGTCTGTCTGACAGCCACCTACAAGACTAACAACACGGTCTATTTAACAACAGCAACAAGAACACTAATGTCTGTCACCATTCATTCAACGCCTCCTATGGGCCAGGCCCCATTCCTAGGACTTCCTCTGTCTTCATTCATCTGTGCAGAGACATACGATTTTCATTTTAGAAATACTGAGGCTCAGAGGCGTTCATTGCATTCACTGAATATTCCTAAAAAGTGCTATAATAAGAACACTTCCGAAAAACGTGGACCTGGTGTTTGAACCAGCCTTCGGTGAGGATTCCTGTCTAGCTTTCCACCAGGGTCTGGCATTTAGAAGGAGCCTTGATATTGACACCTTTATCCCCTTCTGTTCCACTATTTCCTCCTTCCTGGGTCCCTCATGAACCCTCTGAATAGATGTTGCTGCCAGAGAGAAGCCCCTCAGTGTTGGTGTTTGGATAGGTAATCCCCACCATGGCGCTCCATTCATGATGTGTCTTTTCCACAGTAACCCTGTGTCAACATGGCGTCCCCTCCCTGCTACGGCCTGCTAACCCGCCAAAAGGAGCCAGGTAAGCCTGACTCCTGACTCTCAGTCACTG
>NW_006300017.1:1944136-1950029 GCF_000327345.1 Myotis davidii
TTTTTTTTTCTATTCCTTAAAGGGGAAAAAAAAAAAAAAAAAAAAAAGGGACTAGTTTCCACTATGGCATGCAAAAATGATTCCATATTGAATATCATGTGACTATGTTTTATATGTAAATTTTGGTGAATTAGTAGGTACTTAGACACAGGATATGAAAAAAATTTACAAGGGAAATGCAGGTAGTTTAAAAATATGGGACGATGATCAGCCTCTACAACTATAAATAAAAGTAAAATAAAAGTAAATGATGTGACTTTTTCACTTTTCAAATGATCAAGGATTTCCAAATCTGGGAACACCTCATCCTTTAAAAGGTGAGGTGAATTTGGCACTCTCGCAGATTGCTTTAAGCAAAAATAATTTGGAATCGAACTTTGGAGAAGAGATTTGGCGATATGTGTCAAAAGAAATGTTCATTTTAGTGATTCCAATTTTAGGAATCTTAGCTAAGGAAATAAATTTAAATGTAAGTAAAAATATACACTAAAATGGCCAATTTCATAATATCAAAGATTAGTAAATAATCAAAATGTCTCACAATAGCTAAAATCACTATGCTGGGATTGCTTGGTGAGTTATTATGCAGCTACCAAAATCATATATGTTGACAGATTTAAATAATATAGAAAAAAAGCCTTCCAACGAGGATTAAGTTAAAGAAAAGTAAGTTATACAAACAGATTGCTATAAAAAAAAAATAACCTGTCAATTAAGAAAAACATTTAAAACCACAGGAAATATGCACGTAGTAATTATGCTTACTTAGATTAAGACTAACTTTACATTCTACATTTTTTGTTTTATCTAATAAATAACTTTTATTGATTGATTTATCATTCCAACATGTAATCTCACCTAGAGTTCTTTGTTATTTCTTTAATTGTGGTAAAATTTATCTGACATAAATTTTAAGTAAAAAGAAAACTAATACTTTGGTATAAAATTTACATAATGGAAATTTTACCATTATAATTATTTTTAACGACATAGCTCTGTTGCCTTAAGTACATTCACCATCTTGTAAATATCACCCTTATCCATCCCTGGGTTGTTGTTTTTTTATCTTAACCTAGTTTCTTAATTTCTAAGCCTAAGTTAAGTTTTTTACTAGGTTTAGTTTTTAAATTTCTTTAATTTATCTTATTTTCCAAATTTTCCTTAGTATATATCTACTTTTCCTGTTCTTTTATTTTTTTTTTTGTTTATTTGTTTTTATTGATTTCAGAGAGAGGAAGGGAGAGACAGAGAGAGAAACATCAATGATGAGAATAATCATCAATCTGCTGCCTCCTACACACCTACTGGAGATGGAGTCTACAACAGGGGCATGTGCCCTGACTAGGAAGCGAACCATGACCTCCTGGTTCCAGGGTCGCTGCTCAAACACCAGGCCACACCGGCTGGACTGTGTACTTCTTCTTTTAACTGTACTGGTGTAACACATGTCAGGGCCCGCTGTCCCGGGCCTCCCTGAGCTGCCGTGGCCCTGGACTACAGAGACCATGAAGCGTCACTGGAAAGATCTTGACACTTCTGAAGCATTTCCCACTTTGGTGGAATGACGCATCCTTGGGGACAATCATAGTCAAAACACAATGTCTTGGGTTAGGCTCTTACTTCCATAGCTTCCACTGCTTTAAAGATAAGTAGCTATAGCTGATCTTCAATCGGCCATTTTTCTTCTCTCATTGTTGACGCTCCAACTCACAAATTGGAACTCCTTAATTTGCCTTCACTTGTTTAACCATCCACTCCCCACCGCCCCCTGCCCCGGCTCAGGGCAGGCCGTTAGAGGGGGTCCCAGACTCAGCCAGGTTTGCTCCAGCTCCAATCCCATGAAGCTCCGGGCTGGGTCTTTGTACATTAGTTGCCTGGTTTTGTCCTTCCCTTTGGGCGAGCTCCCCCTTGTGTGCCCAAGAAGTACTCCCACAGCAGTACGTATGTTTTTAGTTCCTTTTCATCTCATGTGTCCTTATTCTTTCTGAGTAGATTCTTTGATGGGAGATCCATCTGCGATGGTGAGTTTCTACCCAAATATCCCAGAGGCTCAGTCACCAACGGCATGTGGAGAATTCGTCTTCCTCGTGGACCGCTCGGGAAGTATGCATTGTCCCATGAATAATCAGGATCTATCTCAGCTGCGCATAGTGGCGGCCAAGGTAAGACTAGTTCTTTTTCTGGTCATGTGCGCAAGTAAGGATGAGTCTTGGTGGTTACATTAGAGTCCATCTGGGTCATCTGGATCAGTGCTTCCAGCTGCACTGCAGCTCACGTGACCACTCCGAGGACTATAAGACTGGGGGGCGCGCTCTGGGTGAAGGCCGACACCCGCAGGAGTTAGATGGGGAGGGTCTGTGTGTCTTCAAGGATTCTCTCTCACTCGCTCCCCATACTCTCTTCCTTCAGGAAACACTGATTTGGCTGCTGAAGAGTTTGCCTGTAGGCTGTTATTTCAACATCTATGGATTTGGATCGTCCTTTGAGTCCTTCTTTCCGTAAGTTTCTAGAAAGGCTACAGAGAGTTCAAAAAAAAAAAGATCCTCTAAAACAGCGGTTCTCAACCTTCTGGCCCTTTAAAACAGTTCCTCATGATTTTACTCCCAACCATAAAATTATTTTCGTTGCTACTTCATAACTGTAATTTTGCTACTGTCACTCAAGGCCATTTACAGTAGAACTTCCATCCCAGGCCACCCTCTCCAGGTAAGAATTGAAACAGCGCTCACACAAAGGGGGTAGAGAGAACTCAACTTCGGTTCCAGAATGTATAGCCCTGAGTTTCATTGCAGGATTGTCCCAATAGGGTGTGCATTTCAGAGTTGTCTGTCATGTAGTAAAGGGGAAAAGACAAGAGGCATTTCATAGAATCCCTCTTCCTTAGCTCCGTGCTCTGAACTATGGGGGTGGAATGCCACAGGGGCCTGAGGTGAAACGGGTAGGGTGAGGAAAATGCCCAAAACCATGTAAAAACCTGATGCAAGTGACAGTGACCCACTAGGGATTTCACACGTGTCCGAAGAGGCATCAGTGTCTCCGGCATGAAATAGTCGAGTTTTTCAAGGGCAAATTGCGGTATTTTAAAAATGAACTTTAAAAAAAAAGTGGTCTTCATAGAGACTTGACCAATGTCTTCTGTGCTCAGCTTTTTGTCTTCACAGATGGAGAAGTGAACAACACATTCAGTGTCATTAGAGAAGTGAAAAGCAATGGGCAGAGGCACAGGTATGCAGACAATGTGTGTGTTTCTGGGTGACTGACCCTGGTAGTGCCACATGTAATCTAGGGTCTTGTGGTTCCAGTGCTGACAAGTAAGGATGGACAGGAATACTATGGGGTTATTTCGGCTTCTTTTTGAATGAAAATTAATGTTACACAGTTTTTATTCTATGTATTTTGCTGCTTTCCCTCAACAGTATATAGTCACCCATATTTTGCATGGAACCATAGTTAATTTTCACTGGTGTATAGTATTCCATGGGATGGCTAAACCATAATTTATTGATTGATTCTACTGCTGATGGACTTCCATTTAGCTGTTTAAAATAATGTTTTGTGAATATCCTTGCATTCTGGTACGTGTATTTTTTGCCTACACACACTTGTGGGTACACCTGTATATGCATATATACATATTTATTTTCACATGTGTACACACACCTATTTCTTTGAATTGACATGGTAGTGGGTTTATGGGGAATGTCCATTTTCAGAGGGAACATGGTTCGTATTGCATTAATAGTGTGGTTGTTTGCTCTAGGTCTTTTTGTAGATGTCCTACATCCGATTAAGGATTTTTCTGTTTTGATAGTAATTTTCTTTTTGTTTACATTTAAAAAAATAAGAATGAATGGTTGAATTTCATCAAATGCATATTATGTATCTGGTGAGATGAGAGTATGGTTTTATCCTTCATTCTTTCAATGTGTTCATTGTAATGACTGTTGTTAAATGTTAGACCAACGTTGCATTTCTGAAATAAACCCAAGTTAGTTGTGATCTATTAACTTTTTTCATATATTTTTTATTCCATTGACTAATCATTGTTTAGGACTGAAAAGTATTTTTTCATGAGAAATATTGGCATGTATTTTTTAATAATATTCTTGTTGGGTTTTAATACCTATGTTACAGTGGTATCATATAATGAGCTGAGAAGAATTTCCTGTTTTTCTATTATGGGAAATATTTTTTTACGTGTTTACTAGATGGTACAAGGAGATTTTTTCCTGTGGGAAGATTTTTAAATCTCTTTATTGAAATAGAAATGTTCATATTTTTATATGTTCTTGATTCTTATGGGAGTTTGTATATTTTATCTAAGTTTTCAAATTTCTCTGCATGAAGTATCAACAATGTCGCCAGATGATGTTATTAAGTTTTGTAGAATCGGTGGTAGTATTCTCTTTTTATTCCTGACACTGATTATTTGTGCCTTCTCTTTTTTTCTTGCCCTAAATGTTTGTCAGTTTTTTAAATATGTTTTTATTGATTTTTAGAGAGAGAAGAAGGGAGAAGAATAAAGATATATAGAGAGAAAAACATCATTTGTCGGCTGCCCCCTGCATGCCCCCTACTGGGGATCAAGTCCGAATCCCTGACCAGTGACCTCTTGGTTTATGGTTGATGCTCAACCACTGAGCCACACAAGCCGGGCATGTTAATAATCTTTTCCAAAAAACAGCACTTTTTGTATATCCTCTCTTTTATATGATTGTCTTCTGTATCAATAACATTTGCCCCTATCTTTCTTTTCTTGAAAATTTGTGGGTTTTTTGGCTGCTTTTTTCCCAAGATCTGGAGATGGATGTTCAGGTGGTTGACTTTTATACTTCTTGTTCTGACGTGTATTTAGAACTAGAATTATAAACATACCTATAACTAAATCCTAAATTTGGATATGTCATTTTCCATTGGTGTTCTCTACTTTCTGATTATGATTTCTTTAAAAAACGTATGTTATTCAGAAGTATACTAGCTAGCACACTATCTCTTCGTGTATTTTTATGTGGTTTTTTGACCATGATGTTATCATGCCACCCTTTCGTCCCTGTCTATAACTTCAAGCTGTTTTCCAATCGCAGGTGTTTCTCATTTGGTATTGGCGAAGGAGCCTCCACCAGCCTCATAAAAGGCATTGCCCGGGCATCAGGGGGCGCGGCAGAATTTATCACAGGCAACGAGAGGATGCAGTCGAAGGTGAAGGGCAGGCCTGTGTCCAGGGGGATGTCCAGAGGGAGTGGGGGCAGGGGGCACCCTGCTGCAAGAGCTGAGGCAACCTATTGCCTCTAGGATTCATTTCTTTATATTCCTAGGGCTTTGGGCTACAGACTCAATGGGACTACTTTTGTCTTTGTGTGAACGGGGCCCCTGTAGTTTCTGGGGAAATGGCATCTAGTCCCAGCAGTTGGAAGCCCAGCAACAAAATGCTGGAAGAGGTCAGGGCTTTGTGTTGAAAACAAGAAAGAGAGAAACAAGAATTTTGCCTGCTGAGCTTGGCATTCCTAGTTGTGAGCTTTAGGACCTGGCGGGTCCTGTAAGTCTCTCCTCCATGCAAATGACACAAAGAACACAAGCAGGATGGCCCTGGCCGGTTTGGCTGAGTGGATAGAGCATCAGCCTGCAGACCAGAGTCCCGGGTCCCATTCCGGTCAAGGGCACCTATCTTCCTTGCAGGCTCCTCCCCGGCGTGGGCCCTGGTCAGGGCTCATACAAGAGGCAACCCATCAATGTGTTTCTCTTACATCCATGTTTCTCTCTGTCTTTCCCTCTCTCCCACTCTCTCTGAAGATGGATAGGAAAATATCCTCAGGTGAGGATTAACAACAACAAAAAACAAACAAAAAACCCCCCACAAAAACAGACAGCTGTAATATGTCTGTAGGTGGAAGAG
>NW_006300017.1:1950548-1952987 GCF_000327345.1 Myotis davidii
AATAGTTTTATTCATTTCCAATGGGCCGTAGTTTGCCCACGGCTGCTCTAGCCAGAGGCGCCGCTGCCCCGAGCTCTGCCCCGGACACTTGCCCGACAGGGTCAGCCTCCCTCCCCTGGCCATCATGTCAAGCCTCTGGTTTTCTGAATTACCTGGTTTCTAGCCAGAAACTTTCAATGTGTGGGTTGGAGAGCTGCCCCGATTCTGCCATCTCTCCCTGGGTGATCTCTCCCTCCCATCCTGTCTCCTCTTCTGTACTTTTAGCCAGCAGAGGCAACAGGGAAAGTTTGCCTCAAGTACACCCTCCAGGGCACGCAGTTTGAGAATCAAGTGGCATTTTCTCTACAGCCCAAGTCGGATGCCAAGTAAGATTTCCATTTTTCTTTCCTAGTTCCTTCCTTTCTCCTTTTCCTCTCCTCTTCTCCTCTCTCCTCTCCTTTGGTTCCTCTCCTTCCCCTTCCCTCCCCTTCCCTCCCCTTCCTTTCTTGTCTCTACCATCCATAGGGGGTCAGTTTCCTGCTCTTCATTTTGTGCTCAATGATTTCCCTAAAATCACTTTTCCTTTTCCGGCCACTCAGATTTCATCTCCCCCCGATCTTATGTTCCTCCCTGCACCATCCCCAGCCTGTCAGGGCTCTGAGTGGCGGCACAGGTGTACTTCTGCCTGAGTCATGGGAATCTTTTTTCTGTTAGCCTCACCATTCACCGCCTGGCTGCCAAGTCCTTCATCCAGACCAAGGACGTGGGCTTCGAGGAGACTCCAGCCAATGATAAAAAAGAGGTGGTGAAAATAAGCATGGAGTGCGGCGTCATAAGCTCCCACACGGCTTTCATTGCCATCAACAAGGATCTCAACAAGCCGGTTCAGGGACCCCTGACTCGCAGTGACATTCCAAGTCCAATGCTATTTGCTCAGCCGATGATGCTGTGTTCTCCTGGTATGCCGAGTGGAGCTCGTGTTCAGATGTGTGCTAGTTCTGCTCGGATGGGTGGTGCTTCTGCTCCGATGTTTGGTGCTCGTACTCCGAAATCGGGGATCAGCTTTAAAAGTGAGTTTTATTCTAATCAAAATCACATAAAATAAGGGGCCCTGTATACCTGGATACATCATTTAAAGCAAATGTTTAGGAAAGGTCCTTCCCTCCCCTCCTGCCTTGTCTCTCCACATCTAGGATCTCTGGCTGCTGTAAAACTGTTCTGTCCGAGAAAACAAAGTATACCATTAGCAAGAAAATGTAAAGTACTCCAAGGTGGGGGGGGAGGGGGAATGAGGGAATTGAAGCTTAAAGTGCATATAAGCATTGAGTAGTTACACTGCCTAAACCTGAAGCTGATGTATCCTATTGACACTGGTTAATGACTACACAGATGGCCGGCAAACAACCTGGTAGTGTTAGGAAATGGGTGCTGATTGCTGGGCTGTCTCAGACATAAACCAAAACCGTAGAGAGAAATGCTCAGCGAGACAGCACTTTTGCCAAGGAATGTTGCAGGGCCAATCAGCTGCAAGGTCTGACTGAGATCACCATGGAGGATCAGCTATGCAGCGACCCACCTCACAGAACAGGATTTGCTTCAACGGGGCTCTGGTACCTGCTGAGTCCACCCCATGAGTATGTCGCATGTGGAGGTGGTGGGGTGGTGATGCATTGACATGGTCTGAAGCTGTCCACTGGGTGCACTGGCTCTGGGGACTCCTGGGAGATTCAGGCCAAGGTCAGCCACTGCCTTTGTTCTGCCCCAGGGCCACCCAGCATGAGCTACAAAATGATCTGCTGATGGCTGCTACTTGTGTTGAGCTTGGAGGTGCCTAGGAGAAGCCAAGCTACAAACCAAGGCTGGCTGTGGCTAGTGCCGGGCCCAGGGTCACTTAGCAACAGGTACTAGGCCAGTTGCTGCTTATTTGAGAGATTTTAGGAAAATATGAAGCATGAGCCAAAACAGGCCATTCTGATGGTAAGCCACTAGAAACAGCTGGTGCAGACAGGGCCTCCGGGAATCACCAGGGTGGGGCTAACAGTGTTATTCCAGGTTGATGGAGACTCAGATATGGTGGCCACCTGCTGGCTCTTTGGGGTTGGGTTCAGCAAAGGAACAATGGCCTTTATCAGTACTTCTGTCTGGAAGAACGCTGCCCATCCAGCTCTTGCTATGATGCCAGACCATTCATTTCCTCCCTGTATGCCTCAGGTGCCTTTCAAGTAGCTGCCCCATGCTGGCGCTCTGAGGAGTGAGTCCGAGTTAGTCCATATGTGGACTCTTTAGGAGGAACTGCTTGGGACTCCTGCAGCCTCTGTCTCCCTCAGCCTCGTCCCTCACTGTTTTTTATAACCAGAAGTTAGGGGGACTTTTCTTCCCAACACTAGGACCCTGGGCTGGGGACTTGGTGTAGTGCTCAGACCCCTGGCACCTCAGGAGGTACCTGTATGGCAGAGACAT
>NW_006300017.1:1953524-1955660 GCF_000327345.1 Myotis davidii
GTTTGGGCTCCTGGGAGAGGAAAAAAATGCACAGTAAAGATGATGACAGGCTGACACGGATAGGAGCATATGTCTCAAATTATCAGGCCCATTGCCTACAGCAGAGAGCATAGGGTGCCTCAGTGTCAGTGGCTATATTGTTTTTCAGCTCATACAAAGCCCTATTCTCCTACCGTCCTCCCACATCACTGCCCAACTCATACCGGAGCATGTCATACCTGAAGAATGGTTATGATCCCCATAGGTCCACAATTAACAAGAGCCTGCATTCTCTAGGTGAGCATCTTCCCAGGGATATTTTCTCACCACGGCTTGTCTGTCACACATACAGAAATGAAGAAACGTCTAAGGGGTGGTAATCCTTTATCAGTGAAACACCAGCCTGACGTGCAGCAGTATGATGATCGCTGTGATTCCAGTGAAATACTAGGATGTTCTTCCAACGACATGACCGACATGGAAACTAACCATACAGGTGAGACGACCCTCAGTTCTCTCTCCTAATCTATGGGAACTGAAGAGCTCATCTTCCGTGTTCTGCTGTCTTGTGGCGTTCTCTGCCCAGGACGTGATCGGTTGGAGAAACGTCGGGGCAGAGGGTAAAATGTCCCAGTCTTTTTGTCAGGGCCAGCCCCGCTTCCATAGTCTACAACACAGGACACTGAAGCCTGCCCCAGTGGAGTTCAGGATGAGCCCCTCTGCCATCTCATCAGCTCACACGCCTTGCCTACCAACAGGGACCCTCCTCATGTAGAACCCACCTGCCAGCCTGTTTGGGCCCCAGCTGCATGAATCATTCTCTTACAGGTTGGGTTTGAAGACCGGCCTTTTTAATGCTTTCTGATGACTTTCTGTCACTATAAGCTGTTCCTTGGTCATTTCATTGCCTTGTGTTCCAAGCAGTTGGGTTTCTCATTTGCATGACAATCAGTAGTCAAAGTACATGTTACCTAAAATAGGCTGGACCCTTCAGTCCGCAGGCCCACGCTCCATCCACTGAGCCAAACCAGTTAGGGCAAAGACCGACCTTTTTAATGCTTTCTCATGACTTTCTGTCACTACAAGCTGTTCCTTGGTCATTTCATTGCCTCGTGTCCCAAACAGATGGGTAGTCAAGGTACCTGTTACCTAAAATAGGCTTAAAGGCAACTTCTGTCTAGCCTCTTCCCGTTTTGCAGCAGGGTTTATGGTGTACAATCCTTTCATCATTCCAACACCTTTGCCACTTACTCTCTCTTTATGCATTCTTCTTAGGCTGCTAATATAGAAAGGGCTTTGAGGTCTAAGGTAGATTCAAATCTCTTGTTGACTACCAGTTACTGTGGGGTTTTAAGATCCTTCATTAACTTTTTACTTGTTTCAGTTTTTAGAACTATTTTTATTGATTTCAGAGAAGAAGGGAGAGGGAGAGATAGAAACATCCATAATGAGGGAGGATCATGCATTGGCTGCCTCCTGCACACCCCCTATTGGGGATCAAGCCCACAAACTGGGCAAATTGCCTGACTAGGAATCAAATCGGTGACCTCATGGTTCATGAGTTGATGCTCAACCACAGAGCCACACCGGCTGGGGAAACTCTCCGCTTTCAGACATCACATCTAGAAACGGCAAGAAGACTAAAGACTGTCGGCCTCGTGTGTCTGCCGCAGAAGGAAGGGGCTCCTGTCCCAGAAACAGAGGCTCCTTAGCCACTGATGCGCTTCGGATCCAGAGCAGACGAGGTTCGAGGAGGCTGATAGCACCGCAGACACTGCAATATCCCCACTATAATGAGCTTCCTCTCTCATGGAGCCTCTTACTAATGTAGAGAGAAGAAGTTCCCAACAACTACTATTTGCTGGGAGCCATTTAAGCGCCTTTCTGGGTCCTGGATTTTTTTCCTCATGCATCAGGCATTACTGTCTCGCGTTTACAGAGAAGACTGCGATTTCTGTGGGTTCAGTAACTATTAGATTTTGAGTGCAGGCAGACCTGAGATTCAAACGTAGGCTTTTGATATTCAGAACCTTAGTTGTTGTTTTTCCCACTAGAGTAGAACTGTATTTCTTGCCTACTAATTTCTAAGTTGCACGGAGTATATCATCCCATAGGATAGCTATCCAGATGTGAGATGCTTTCTATGACAATTCTTTG
>NW_006300017.1:1955778-1956829 GCF_000327345.1 Myotis davidii
TTTGTTAAAAACGTTTCTTTTTCAGACTAATTTTTTTATTTTGGTTCTATATAGTATTTTTGACGCTGGTTATGAAAACAGTTTGTAACTCGTCTTCCTATAAACCATATTTTTTTACCATATTTTTTTAGTATACTCGTCGACGACTGAAAAAGAACATTTTGTGAAAACGAGTAAACACGTTTCTGCCGGGGAAGGGGTTAAACATGTTTTTACTAAATCTTACAGAGAGAGGAAGGGAGAGGGAGAGAGAGAAACATCGATCATGTGCCCTGACTGAGAATCAAACCCGCGACCTCCCAGTGCATGGGACAATGCTCATTCAATTGAGACACACCAGTCAGGGCTAAACTATTCTTTGAAGTAGACTGCTAACTGCTTCCTTTATTTATGTCTGCTCTCTTTGGACATTTTTGATCATTAAAATTCAAGCTATATTTATCTAGATGTTTGTTTTTTAATCCTCACCCAAGGATATTTTCCCATTGAATTTTAGAGAGAGTGGAAGAGAAAGGGAAAGACAGAGCAATTTTGGTATGAGAGAAACACATCGATTGGTTGCCTCCTGCACATGCCCCAACTAGGGCCCAGGCCAGGGGCGGAGCCTGCAACCGAGGTACATGCCCTAGATCAGAAACGAACCTGGGACCTTTCCATCTACAGGATGACGCTCTATCCACTGAGCCACACTGGCTAGGGTTATCTGTAATTTTTTAATATACCTAATGTTTTAAGGGTCATTGCCACAGGACTGGATAGGATTTTAAATAGCACTATCATGTGAGTTCTTTAGTGCCCTATATATTCCTCTCCTTTCTGAATTTTTAAGTGCATCTCTCCTAGTGGCAGCACAACACAGGTGGCCTACATTGTCACAGAGAAAACACATGTCTCCTGGGTGAGGACTGAGATGGAGAAGTACTAGGATCTGCACTCTTGCTATAGCCCAGTGATGGCGATCCTATGACACGTGATCTCATTTTTTGGGTTGATTTTTCTTTGTTATATGGGATTTAAATATATAAAATAAATATCAAAAATATGTCTTTGT
>NW_006300017.1:1957395-1957680 GCF_000327345.1 Myotis davidii
TACCTAACTAGTTAGTGGCAGAGTGGGGTTCAAGTCTAGGACTATCTTTCAAACCCACATTATTGCTCCTCTTCTTAATGAGAAAGCTGACCAGAAATTAGCAAAATCTAAGTTAGGAATGTGAAGTGTAAACAGGGATGATGTAATTATTGCAAATGCATTCAAGTCTGCTGATGAGGACAAATAACTTCCTAGAATTTCAAGATAACTTACTAACTGAATATTGTGAAATAGAAGACAGATAGATGCCTAAAAGGCAATGTCGTTTTGGATTTACATAATCTG
>NW_006300017.1:1958950-1959785 GCF_000327345.1 Myotis davidii
TA
Organism: Myotis davidii; assembly: GCF_000327345.1. Lineage (NCBI taxonomy): Eukaryota > Metazoa > Chordata > Mammalia > Chiroptera > Vespertilionidae > Myotis > Myotis davidii. The sequence continues at coordinate 1,958,953 of NW_006300017.1, forward strand.
ATTTATAAATAATTTATTAATTTGATTAATCAATATAATGAATCTATAGACAATTCAAAGAGGATATTAAGGATCATGAAGATCTAACTCGGTTTCATTGAGAACAAGACATGTTAGACTAACACTTTCTTCTTGGACATGGTAACTTAGCCAATAAATCAAGGGAATGAAGAGTCCTGGTGTATCTGAATTTCATTAAGGAATTTGAACTTTTCTTAATGATTAGTATATGGACTGATTACAAACTAGTTGGAAACCCATGGTACTGAATAATGAGTTTATTCAAATGAAACAGATATGCAGATCCACCAGCCTCTGATTCTCTGGGGGTCCATATTTTCAATGAGTATTTAGGTGAAGATATAGACCAATACGATCCTATTTGTATGTGACAAAACAGGGAGATGGCATAGTAGACAAGAAAATCAGGATCCCAAAAGACCTGAACAATGACTTGAATTAAAAAAAAAAATCTGGCATAAACACTCTTTTTCATTCTAAATTCTCAACTCTACAGGTAGAGAATAGAAGCCAAATGACTTTTAGCGGTTGCACATGAAAATTAGAGATTTGAGAGGACCACAAACTTATTATCAATCAGCATATTTGAAACATGATTAGTTGAGGGCAAAAGGATTGTCAGGAAACCTTTATGTATTGTATAATCTGGGGCTGGAGTCACGGACTTTTAAAAGTACATTTACCTCCAGATGTGACCATTTAAAGAGATGTATTTTAGAAATCACTGTGATTGTTTCTAGACTAGGAGAACAAACACGGGATTCTTACTGCTTTGACAGAAGTCCTCTTAAGGGAGAATGAAAGGAACCGGG
>NW_006300018.1:0-39975 GCF_000327345.1 Myotis davidii
GTCTGCCTATATCGCCGCCATCTTCTTTTCCCAATCCACTTTTAATCCCTTCCAGTGTGTTCTTGATGTCAGATGTATCACTCTTCATTGTCTGGTTCTTGTTCATGGCCTCTATTTCCCTTTTCATGTTGTTATAATTTGCACTAAGTTCTTTAAGCATCTTTATAACCATTGCTTTGAAGTTTATGTCTGATAGGTTGCTTACCTTTATCTAATTTAATTCTTTTTCTGGAGATTCCTTCTTTTCTCTCATTTGGGGGTTGTTTCTTTGTCTCTCCATTTTAGCTCTCTCGTTGTATTTGCTTCTATGTATTAGATAGAACTGCTTTAGCTCAAGTCTTTGTGAGGTGGCCTTATATAGAAAGTGTCTTGAGGGTCCAGTGGTGTAGTCTCTTTGATTTCCTGAGCTGGATGCTCTAGGAATGCCCCCTGTGTGTGTTGTTTGGGCTCTCCTGTTTTAATTGGGACTTGAATATTGATGTCCTATTTGTGGGAGGGATCTCCCCTCTGAGTTGCTGCCAGTGAGGTTCAACCCCAATGTTGTAGTGTCAGCTGTTAAACAGGTGCTTTGGGTCCACTATTTGTGGGGCTTGCTGGATTTTGCTCTGATATTGTTGAACGGTCCCTTTGGTATGTCTATCCCGGGCCTCCTGGGAACTTCTCTACTGTAGGTGAATGTAAGTAACTGTCTCTTTCTGGCCCTGGGCAACCTGATTGAGGTCCAATAGGTTGAATCCCCTAGTAGTCCAGTATTTGAGGACTCTTTAGCCCAGATGCTGGGTCTGCCTTGAGTCTCATACCTCTATTGACCTTGTTCTGAGCTGTACTCCCTTCCCCCACAGAGCTGGTCCTGCAGGTGTCAGCTGCAGGCACTTGGGGTCCCACTGGCTTTGCCTCACTGAGCAGTCCGGGATGGGACTGATCCTTGGCCTCCCTGGGAAAGGGGCCACATCCACTGCCACCCACTCCCAGTTTCCTGTCCCAGCTAAGGGCCTGAAGGCCCTGGTAGGGTCGGGAGAGGAGGAGATGGTTATTGGGCTGGGCACAGAAGGAACAGATGCCAGACCACAACACTGCTGCTGCAGTTCCCCACCTCCACCCTCCTTCTTCCCTCGCTGCCGCGCCTCCACCACAGCAGGTGGGCACCGACTGGGGCCTGCTGGCCAGGGGGAGGGACGGGGCACAGGAGGTTGGCTGCCAGCCCTGAGGAGGTGGCCAGCCCTCGCCTGCCACCACTCACCCCCGTTTCCCTATCCCAGCCTGGGGCCCAGCCCTAATTGGGCAATTGGGGCCTGCCAGCTGGGGGGACCATGGGAAGTTGGCTGGCTGGGGGAGGTTGCTGTGGGAGTGCGTTAAGCGTCTGTGTTAAGCGTCTGACCCCTGGTGGTCAGTGCGTATCATAGTGACTGGTAGTTCCAGTCATTCAGTCCTAATAGTCACTTGGACTTTTATATATATAGATTATATAAAATGTTGACTCAGTAATAAACTCAAATTTACAAAACAAGGCATCTTTAAAGACATCTGGGTTCCATCACAGTCTTTGTTATTATCATTTATGTCAAAGTTTCATCATGCACAACAAATCCCCTGGTGAGATTCAGCCCACCCCACCCTCTGGCAATCACTGACCTGGTATCTGTCCCTATAGTTTTTCCTTTTACAGAATATCATATAAATGGGATAGTACAATTTGTAGCTTTGGGAGTCATTTAGCAAAATGCATTTGAAGTTCATCAACGGTGTTTGGGTACCAACAGTTCATTCATTTTTGTTGCTGAGTAATATGTGTGGTTCAGAGGTACTACACTGACCTGTTGAGGGGCATTTGGGTTGTTTCCAGACAGTTGTTTTCACAGTTTGTCTTTTTTGGTAGGTCTGGTGAATCTGGCCCTTTTAGACTCTTCCAACCAAACAGTAAAAGAAAATACTGATCTGCTCCTGTGTTCTCAAGGGCCTTGGCCAGCATCAAAATAATTAAATTCCATTTCCCAGAAGTTGACAAAGTACCTCCGAAACGCAACACCACTTTTGTTCTCATTTGCCTCTGATCTATGGTTCACCACACGCCAAATGGCTGTTCTCACTGGAGCTAACACACACTGTTTGGATACAGAATTCTCAGCTTTTATTCATATATTTTATAAGCAAGATCCTTTTTATCACCTATGAATGATTTTGAGAAAGGCTCTGGCCTCTACTTTGGGCTCACCCACAGCCACGCTTGAAGATCTTCAGTGAAACAAAGCAGAATGAACCCCACCCCCATGAGTCCATGGTCTGTTATTTGGTCACCAGGAATGATGCCCTGAGGACATTTTCTGTTTTAGGATGTTTTTTGAAAATAAACTCTTTTACTTGGAGAAAGAAAGGGTTTTATCACTATTTCCATCCTTTTCCACTTCATTCTTAGTAACCTATTTGTGTATTAACTCTCTCTCTCTGTCTCAGACTCTCTCTGCCTCTCATCATTCACACAGTACCCTCCTCCTTACAAAAAGGATCTGAGATGGCTTAAGAAATGCTTTGAGGGTTACAAAATGTAAAATGATCTGGGGAAACTGAGGTTAAATGAAATATAAAAGTAGGAAAGATCCTTTGTAAGGCCTGATAAATTCTCTCTTAGAGATGGACCACAATTTTAGCTTTGAGTTTTCCAGGAGTCAATTCAAAGAGAAAAACAGGATCAGTCCCATAATACATATCCCATATCGTCTATTGGGTTTTAAACAAGTGTACACACACACACACACACACACACACACACACACACACACACACTGAGGCCTGACTGGTGTGGGTCTTACTCTATTACTGAGACCTACTGAAATTCCTTCATGATGCAGTTTCTCAATGGCATCCTTGAATCCCTTCAGCCATGAATCCTCTGCAGCAGCACTCCTCAAAATACAGTCCAAGGACTCCTGCATCCAACTCTCCTAAGGAGATTATTCAAAATGCAAACTCCTCTTGGTGGACCCAGAATTCATTTTTCCTAACAAGGCCCCAGCTGATTCTTATGCATACTGACACTTGAGAGTCAGCACTTAAGGGCTCCGAGGTTAGATCAAGATTGTCCCAGCCTCAGGCTCCACTCCCCAGGTAGACTGTATCTGGGGTGCCCTGGCAGTAACCAACCAAATAGGTCACTATAGGGAATCTACTTGAGGGCTGAGCCCTGTGCCTGGCACCTAGTAGGAGGCCCAGGTGTGCATATGGAAGGAAAGCAGGAGAATGATGCACTAAAATCAGCAATCTCTGCTAAGAGCACCCTGACTTACCATGCTCCATTCTGTGTTAAACCATTTGGCTCCACAAGGCTTCAGGTGGCAGGTCTGTTGGCTGGGGGGTTTCTCTAGGAAGGAACATTCATAGGGGTCCAGCACTTCAAAGGTGTCTGCATTCTTCCTAACACAAATCACCTCCCTCTGTTGGGTCCCACTGCCACACTCTATGGAGCACTAAAGAAGGAAGCAGAGAAAGATGGTATCACATCACAGAAAGGAGATGAGAATGACAGTCCATCAGGGTATGTCTGCACATCATCAATTCAGTGAGGAAGAGCCCAAGGGCATTGGAAAACATTTCTAGAAGAGCAGTGGCCCACGAATTCCAATTTTCCTAACAGTTCTGTGTCTGGGACGGAGAATGGGTGTCCTGAGTCATCATGGCTTCAGGCTACTGGTCACTGAGATCATGGTGCCCTCTGTGCTGAGACTGAAATGGCTCCCCTTAGACTCCCCTACAGGAACACACCAGGCAATCACTCTGCTTGTTTCTGTCCAGGAGACTCTTACAGAACCCTGCCTGTAAGACAATAAACTAACACATTAATTTTCTGCTGGTCCCTTAATGTGCAGACACTGGGGATGAATTAGTCTCTCAGAGCCTGCACACTTGTGCGCGAAGGACTAAGTTAAAATTCACTGAGACATACAAAGCTGAATAGAAGATTCTGGACTTGGGACAATATGGCCAACCCTCCCTTCCCAACAGCATGGCCAGCAGGAAGCCTTTCACCATGGGGCCCATTCCTCTCACTTCCCTGGGGTCTGAGCACAGAGGCCAGACAATTACATACATTGATGCATTTTGTTAGCTTATGGAAATATGATGCATATAACTACGCACAAATCTATTACTTTGTAAAGCGTTTTTTATTCACATTTGGTTTACTCAATATATCTTGATTAAAAAGTTTAAAACTTGTGTTTTATAGGCCTTCAGAGACTTTAAAGAATCCACTACCTTTATGAAAAGATTTAACAATGTCTATAGCTAAAGTTCTTAACATTAGCCTTGCTTCTGTAGGCAGGCACATGGTCAAACAAAAATGGGGGCGGGGGACCCCAGAAAAGGAAAAATCCAAGCCAATAGACTATGAATTGGTCACATGGGGCACAACAAGCACCCAGATTGGCAATGTCTGCTTTGGGCCTTCTTTTCTGCCATCTTCATAGGCATCCAGGGAACCTCCTTCGCTTGTATTTCCTATTTGCTTCCATGTTAGTTAGTTACGGAGTTAGTTAATCTTCTTGTGCTGGAGGTTAAGTCCAATCCCAGCATCACAGGCAGACTGTATTCTATCTATTTGGTGTGTACAGTGTGTATTAATGATGTATCCAGGATTTCCCTGGATGTGATCTTTCTCATCTGTGTGTAACAATACTCATCATAACATGTTAGTTCATTATTGATCTGGCACATTTTTAGTATATTTATGTTTTGAAGTGGTTGAGATAATAGGATTCAAAGATTTTCATATTGTTTTTCACTTGTCACTATATCAATGCACTTTCCACATCTTCCTAATTATCATTGTTGCACATAATATTTTAAGGAGTTATGATATACCATAATATACTGCCCTGCTGTCATGAACATCTCTGTCAAAAAGCCTTTTCTCTTCTATTAATTATTTCCTTAAAATGAATCCCCAGGAGTGGGGTAAGGCAAATGAACATTTTTATGGTTCTTGACTTTTATTACTTTCCAAAGGGGTTATATCAGTTACCAAGGAAAGGCAGTCCATTTTTCTCAGGGTCTATGTTTAAAGCTACGTAAAATAAATAAAATTCTATATGGAGCCAGAGATCATGATAATGTGTAAATCATGATCATCAGCCAAAAAGTCCTTGGAGAACCAGCCAGCCCTGGGAGCCAAATGCTAAGTGGTCCAAGAACTCAAAATACTGATAGTAATCATATCAAAAAAAAAAATAGGAGGGAATGATATTTTCCACATTTTCTAAGACAGTTCATGTTCAATTTTGGCACAGTCAGGAAAACATTAATTGATCAATTAAGTCACTTTATTAAAATATTCAGTTCTTTATAATGAACAACCTTAATTTTTTCTTTTTATGCTTCTTTATTTCTCCAGCTTTATTGAGGTATAATTGACAAACAAAATTATAATATATTTAAACTGATGATTTGGTATATGTATACATTTGAAAAGGATTCTGACATTGATTTAACACATACTTACCTTTCTTTTCTGTGTGAACACTTAAGTTATACTGTCTTAGCAAATTTCAGTTATACAGTATAGTGTTATGAATTATAGTCACCATGATATACATTAGAACTTTAGACCTCATTCATCTACTAAAAGTTTTACCAACCTCTTCCCACTTCCTCCACTCCAACCCCTGGAAATCACCATTCTACCCTCTATCAGCTTGTTTTTTTTAAAAAATTCCACATATAATTGATACCATGCAGTATTTGTCTTTGTCTGACTTATTTCACTTAGCGTAATACCCTTCAGGTTCATCCATATTGTTGTAAAGGGCAGGATTTCCCTTTTTTAAAAAGCTGAATAATATTCCAATGCATATTTCTTATCCATCCATCTGTTGGTGGACACATACATAGGTTGTTTCCATACCTTGGCTATTGTGAATAATGCTGCTTTGAGCATAAGAGTGCATGCAGATATATCTTGGAGATAATGATCTCATATCCAGATATAGGATTTCTGGGTCATATTTATTTCTGCTTCTGACACTCATATTCAGACAAAACTGGCTTTATTAACAATAATAGCAGCAGTAGCTGTGGTTTATAGTACATTTACTGTATTTCAGGCATTGTGCTACATACTTAAAATACATTACTTCATTTCTTCTAAAAATAATCTCTAAGGGGCTGTTGCTACTAGCATTTTATAGACAAAGAAACCATGCTACACCATGAGCTTCCCTGAGGGCAGGAATATTTATTGTGTTCAAGTGCTTAGAAGAGAACATAATAAATGCTCAATAAATAGTGTTGACTGAATGAGGCTCCAAAAGCATAAGCAACTTCTTCAGGGTCATGGGTAACACAGCGGGGATTCAAACCTAGACACACCAGGTCCAGTTCCTAACCCCTCTGCTATGCTGCCTCTTCCAGGGACAGGCAGACACACCCAGTTCTGCCACTCACCTGACTCCAGCTCCCAGCAAACCACTCCACCTTGCCCATGCAGGGCCCGTTGTCACAGGGAGTGGCCTCTGCTGGCCGGTTGTTCCCACAGCCCTCCAGAGGCAGGCTGCTGATGTGGTTGGTCATGCATACCACCGAGCGAGTCCGCACTCCAGCCCCGCACTCCGCTGAACACTGTGAGACAGAAGATGGACACAGTAGAGGGGAGGCCTCTCCCCCCAGGTTTTTAAGCCACATTCAAATGATTCCAAGGAGGTTTCCCCACCAACTGTTTGCCCTGGAAATGTCTGACCACTTCTCACGCACGGCCTGCTCCGTCATGGGGCATGAGTATGGCATATCCCCCGGCCTTCGATTTTCTGGGACAGTCTTCATTCCATTGTTGCAATTGATATGCTTACACTTGTCAAACTATCTGTTCTGGCTTTGGATTTCAAAAATATATTCAGCAGAAGAAGAACGAGAGCATGAAAACGTGGGCACACGTCTACATACTGGTAGTGAGTCTGGGCTGGTCTGAGGAAGGAGGAGAGCTGGCGTCTGTCACCTCAACAATGCTGCCTAATAGTAAGGCACATGGTTGTAGTCCCTGAAGGGCACAGCTGTGACGGTGTACCAGGAGGCAGCCTGGTATAAAGAGAGCCTGGACTGGGAACCGGTCATATTGGTGTTAATATCACTACCAGTTGTGTGGCCTGGGGCAAGTGACCTGAGCCTCTCACTTCTGGCATGCTTACCTGGACCGTGGGCAAGGGAACGCAGTCCTGGCAGCATTTCAGGGAATGAATGACATGTAGAGAGCAGGTGCTCAATGAACCCATGCAGTAGGTACTCAATAATGGTATGTGGGGCTTTAAAGGGCCGAGACCTACATCTCTACTCTAAGAGAAACCAAAGCTCACAGGATTAAGCCTTCACTTAAAGCCGCATAACTGTCATTATTACAATCTCACTCTGTCCTCACCCAGGACACAGTAAACACTCCCCTGAGTCACACCCTGAAGCTTTGAGAGCATTTCCCATCTGCCTTGAAATACTTTGGAATGTTGCCTTTTTTTGCTTCTCATCCTATATTTTCAGGGCATTTCGCGTGGGTGTCTCATCGATATCTCATGTCCAACAGGTGAAATGACGGGATACCACCTTCACCATTCCCATTCCTCCTCTGGGTTTTCCAATGTGTGTTCAAATGCATATCTGGATTCAAAACCGATTGCTCTTTGGCCTCTTGGTTTCCCATATCTCGCCAGCTAGCAGGTCTCATCGATTCTAGTTTAAGCACATTTATCTGTCTTGTCCCTGCTGTGGGTGGTTCCCAGCACCCTGACATTCTTCCCCCGGACTGTGGCCTCAGCTTCTCGCTCAGCTTCACCAGCTCTTCTTGTCACTGGGCTGCCAGATGCTGGTATTTCCATGTTGAAATCCCTCTGTTGCTGGTCCATTCCTAATGACATTCACTATGGACTACCCCTAAACGGCATTAAAGGTTTCCATTCTTCTAGACTACACTGGGAACACACTGTTTTTCCTTAATACACACACACACACACACACACACACACACACACACACACACACATATTTTAATTGATTTCAGAGAGGAAGGGAGAGGGACAGAAAGGCCAAAGAAACATCAATTGTGAAAGATTGGCTGCCTCCTGCATGCCGGATGGAGCCCACAACCCAGGCATGTGTCCTGACTGGGAATCGAACTGTGATCTCCTGGTTCATAGATTCATTGATGTGAACCACATCAGCTGGGCCACATTGATTTTCTTGATAGCAGTTTCCACATTATCACCATATGAACTTCTAAAACAATCATAGGGGCCAAATAGTTAGATGTAATATATGGAAACCAGGGACTATCCTGGACAGAGCCAACGTTCACTGTTCCCTGGCCACATGAAATGTTCCCAGCACCTTGTCCCTGCTGTTCCTTCTGCCTGGAGCACTCTTGCCCTTCCCTGGGACACTCAAAATCTGTTCAGGTTCAGCTCAAGTGTCATCTCCTCTGTGAAAGCTTCCATGATTTTCCAGTTCAATATATCCTCCCACCCTCAGAATTCCCATGACATCTTGTGGGAACCATGCCAGAGTCCGCCGGATGCTCAAGGCCAATTGGAGTGTGAAAGGCCTTGTTCAGAGTACGCCAGATGGCCAAGGCCATTCCAAGCATGGGAATCTTAATCGGGGTGTCCAAGGACTATGCCAGTACACAGCAAGGTCACTATTTGGCAAGAAGCCTCCTTTGTCTAAGTAGTATAATACATGTTACTGGCCATCCAGTGTGGTAGGGAGAAGCTGCTGAGGCTACTTAGGAGCGCTCAGAGCTCAGGTGCTGCTGCTATGCTAGAGAGGCTCCTGGGACAGAGAGAGCTCAGGTGCTGCTGCTATGTGAGGCTGTGGGTACAGAGGCTACTACTGCTTTGTGGGAAAGATGTATTGTTAGCAGCTGGTGCATGGCTGCTGTATGGGACTATTGTGAACAACGTTTTGTTTGATGGCTCCTTATTAGCAATGGCCACTGGCTCCTCCCCTAGAGACTCATTTTTATACACCCACAACTTCTCATGGCCTTTCCTTCTACCACCTGGCGTCCAAGAAGGTCCAGCCCCTAGCAGAGGGGCTCAGCCCACACAGTTAGTGTAGTAGGGCTGGTTTCACAAGAATAAGTGGACTCAGTGCAGCTGTGCTCTGACACATCTGTATTCTTCTGTCATCTTTTGTATTATGGTTATTTGTGTCCATTTTTTTTTCCCACTATAGAAGTAGGCTCAGTGCCTACATCACCTTTATTTCATTCTTAGTGAGCACCTTACTTATGGGCGAATCCCTGAATATCGGCTGAATAAATAAATATGATGGGGGTCCTCCCCCGCTCATTTTTCTCCTCTCATCAGCACCTTCCAATTCTGAAAGTGCCTTTACATGATGACCAAAGCCCTTCTAGGGATTTATGCTGGGTCTTTTCTTAAAAATAGAGTCAGTGTTTGGTTTCTACCAATATTATCATCTTAAAAGTAAATAAAAGCAATATAACTTTAAATAAAATTTGAGAAAAGGAATAAAAATATTAACAGCCTAATTTCTTTATCAAAAATCCTACTTTTGTTTTTGTAACTTGCTGTCTAACCTTGTAAAATCATAACCCAAGATGAGTATCAAACATTTACATGATCACTGACTGCTAAGCTGTGTCTGACTCCTCAGGGAGGGGACCCTGGAACTAAGAACTCAGAGCTGGTTAGAACATGCCCCAGAATATGCTACTTTGGCCTGTTGATTATTCTGAGCTCATGGCAATGAAGAAACAGCAGATGCAGGAGGTGCTCTCTGCCCTCCCCTTCCCGGCCTGGAAGCAGGGCACACATTCCCCTGAGAAAGGTGCCCTCCCAGTTCCAGGAAGAAGAGAACATTCTTATGGATGATGGGGAATCAAGATGAGTTTGTATGAACAAACTTTACTATAACCCTTACCTCCCATTAGTTTCCCCCATATATTTCTTAGCCATTTTCCTACAATTTACTATTCCCAGAAGCCCAAACCCCTTTCCTTTGTCTAGTCACTTCACAACTTATCACCCTTTGTTAAGATGTTACACAATCCCTCAAGTCTAACTGCTTCTCTGGGGTTTTCATTTCTCTACTATGAAGTCCCCTTCTCCCTATCCCCCACACCATATAAAAACAATAACATCAGATACGGTTTGTATGCTTTTCTCCTGTGAATCTGGTCACTGTCGGCTTAATCTGCAGCCCTCCGCTAAAGAACCTAAGAGAGTAAAGGAAAAGTTGTTTCCCCTTACAGGTTCACAAATGCTATTCACGATTTTCGTTTTAACTGCGTTGTTATTCGAAATCTGCTTTCCAAACTAAGTAATCTTGGAAAAACCACATGCATCTTGGGAAAGTTTCCCCATATCCCTGTGCACTTAATTTAAAAGATTAATGTTAAGGACCAAGTCAATGCCCTGTGAGAGAACATCACAAGGATGAGCCCTGTGGAGGCTGCAGTGAAAAGCACAACCAGTTTATATGTAAAAGGAGCTACTGGCACAGAACCTGGCCAGGGGAGCCTAGCAGTAGAAATGAGGGGAGGGAGGGGTCCCCTCCAGGCAGCAGAGACTAACCTTCAAAGTGAGGCACCGAAACACCCCCATGCACTGTCCCTGAAGGATGTGCCTAAAAGAAGGACCAAGTCCACTTCAGAAAAGAACCTGACTCTGAAATGAACCCCTGGACAGATAAAGCACAGAGATACATGGAATTCCTAGGCAACCCTCTGGTAAGGATTGTCTTCTCACCCCAGCAACAGCTAAATGCTAAACCTGGCCGAGTGGCCCCTGAGGGACTATACGGTTCTAATGACTATTCCTGAACTTCAGTTTTATGCATCATCTTTCACAATTTAAATAACTCAATATCTTTGCTTATTTCTTCTCTTGGAAAACATACTTAGAAATTAGGTGCTAGAAAATTGGGGCTGGTGGACTTTCTAAAAGACTTTTTTCTCTGTTGTGATGAAAAATTGCACAGATTTTTAAACCTGCCATTGATTTGCAGAACTAAAAAGTAAAGGAAGCCTGAATCTAATAAGCCCCGCCCTCAATTAAAAGTTCTTCAGCTACTTTTAATATCCATATATGCGTAAGCCATGGACACAGGCAATAGTGTGGTGAAGGCCTGGGTGGGGGCTGGTGCGGGCTGGAGGGGGTTAATAGGGAGAAAGGGGAACATCTGAAATATTTTCAACAATAGAAATAAATTTTTAAAAAGTAGCTGCAAGGATGTTTTTAAGGTGAGTCATCAAGTCAGAAAAACTATACATATTACCCTCGACCAGTGGTTGGCAAACTCATTAGTCAACAGAGCCAAATAGCAACAGTACAACGACTGAAATTTCTTTTGAGAGCCAAATTTTTTAAACTTAAACTATATAGGTAGGTACATTGTTATTAATTTAATTAGGGTACTCCTAAGGCTTAGGAAGAGCCACACTCAAGGGGCCAAAGAGCCACATGTGGCTCGCGAGCCGCAGTTTGCCGACCACGGCCCTAGACGTTTAAGAGAAGGTTCAGATTGAGTTTACAACCTCGATTTATTTAGGCAGAGACCAATTAATTTTAAATCGGACAACAGGCTACTTTTGGTATTCTGGTGCCAATTTCAATGTGTGTGCAGGGTCCCCACACCATCAAGCCATTTTCTGACACCAGCTGGGTGTCCTGCCATTCAACTCCGTTCTGACACGACCTAGAGATGGCATTAGACTCCACAGGTGACTGCCCCACCCCCAACTTCAGCAGCCAACCCCAAGTCCAGTTTCTTACCTGTACTTCTGACCAACTGGCTAAAAATCCAAGGGTCCTAAGGCTCTTCTTCTCAGTTCGATTGCTTTGCTACAGCAGCTCACAGAACTCAGAGAAACATTTTGCCAGTTTATTATACAAAGATGTAACCCAGGACCGGCCAGATGGAAGAGAAGCACAGGAAAAGGCATGTGGGAAGGAGTGCCGAGCCCCCACGCCCTCTCCAGGTTCATCACTCCCCCCGCCATCTCCATGTGTTCACTAACCCCAGGCTCTCAGAACCCCATCAGTTTGGGTTTTGATGGAGGCTTCATGTTGACAGGAAGAAGAACGCAGCCCACAGGAAACCCTCCTGGCATGCCAGTCTCATCTAGGTCATAGTTTCAAAGGTGGTTCCCCTCATGCTCACTCAGCAATGTGACAGAGGAAGAAACGGAGAGGCAGGGTGTCAGCAGCTTGCTCAGGGTCTCATAAGAAATAATTCCTGAGGAAAGGGTGCCAACAGCAATTCACCTTCCTTAAGCACAATAGCACCCCTTCCTGCTCATCTACTCAAAATAATCAGGAACAATGATCTATTTTGGGGGTCGATAAGGCAAACTTACTTTTATCATACATAGGACACTTACATGGCTTAACACATCTTTTCCAAAGAAGTTCTCTAAATGGAAGAATAAAGTGCTCACTCTTTGCTCTATTTGGAATTCTAAGACAAGGGTTAGATCCAACAAGTTCTTCGTGAAAATACAAAGCAGAGAGTCTTTATTGGAGGGAAAATAGTCAGTGTGTAAATTTACTCGTAGAGTTTTACTGTTCTAAGGAAATATGGGAGACACACAGAGAAATGAAACATTGCAATTTTCCTCCACATAGGTGCGTTTTTCTTTGTACACAGGTCATTCTGAGCCCAGTGCTTTTTTTTCAGAGCATGGCAAATGTAGAGAGATGGAATTAAAAGCGGTAAAGAATAAGTGAAATAAAAGAATTATAAAAGCGATCTCAGTTGCTGCTTGGGAGAGTCTAAATTGGAATAATCCTCTGGAGAGAAATTTGCCAAAACGTCAAGAGTTCTAAAGGAGTTCACAGCATTTGGTCAAATAATCCTACTTCCTAAACATTATTTTAGGAAAACAAAGAAAAGTGCATATAAAGATTTATACATAAGAATATTTACTGAGCTCAGTGGTTGAGCGTTGACCTATGAACCAGAAGGTCACGGTTCCATTCCCGGTCAGGGCACATGCCCAGGTTGCAAGCTTGATTTCCAGTGTGGGGCGTGCAGGAGGCAACCAATCAATGATTCTCTCTAATCATTAATGTTTCTTTCTCTCTCACTCTCTCTTCCTCTCTGAAATCAATAAAAAAAAAAGAATATTTACAGAAATATTATTAACAATAGTAAAAAAATTAGCAAAAAATATCCTTAGAAATAGGGCATTATTAGTTCAATTATAATAATTATACAATATCTTATTCTAATTAAAAAACATGCTTTTAAGGTTTTTAATCCCATTAAGATGTTTACAATACAAAAGTGAAAAAAATCAGGTTAACAAACTATACATATATTATTATATTCTTAAAATACATATATGAATACAAAATACTATGTATGCAAAGTGTGTATGAGTTGAAAAAAGCTTGTCAGTATAGCTTAAAAGTCTTAAATTGTTAGATTGAAGAGATTATAGGTATACTTTGAGATTCTTTTCATATTCTTTATAATAGTTTATATTACTGTATGAGCAGAAAAATGAACTATTTTCAAAAACATCTTTCCAATATAAAAAGAGGGCCCAGTAGCATTGTTTTCATTAATTTGCTTATACACTAAATTAGGCAGGTTTATTGTAAGTACAAACAAATTCTGGCTAGAAATCTGGAAAGACAAAATCAGTTGGGGGAAGTCGGAATGTTTAGCCTGGAGAAAGAGTGGAGGGGCTCCCCAGCACCTGTGGTCTGCAGTGTAAGGACAGAGCACGCACGCACTTCTGACAGGGCGTGCTGGGAGCTGGCAAGAAAAACTTGGGTTCAATGTGGAAGGAAACCTGATACTGGGTTGTACAAGAAGCAGATGTCATTGGCTCAACACACAGGGAATTTCTGACAAAGGGATTAGATTTATGTCAGGGATGCTGTCAAGGACTCCTTATGCTGCAAGGGAGGTGCTCAAAGTGACCCCTGACACCCCCGAGCACTGCTTCCCCAAGGCCAGGAGCCATGTGCTTGCTGGGAGGGGAAGTAGGCTGGGGGTGGGGGGTGGGGGGGGCGGTACACAAACAGAACCCTGCGAGCTCTGCTGGACTCAGCCTTAGGGGCAGAGGTCTGAGTCAATGGACATCTTTGGTTAGCACCTTCCTGATGGCTAATTTGGTGTGTTAGAGTCCAGGGCTGGGCCTGGAGGCACAGTGAGCTGCTCACCCTAAGGGCTCAGTGCTTTCCCTAAAGGCCCTCTCTCTCTGGGGACTGTCTTGGTGCTAAGGGACAGGGGCTGTTTGCCGGGAGGAGATAAACCACCTGATGGGAATCTCTGGGGGGATCTCTGAATGTGGAGTGAAGGCTGCATTTACAGGTTTGTTCTTCCCTTCCTTCCCAGCAGCACTCCCACCCCCCACCGGCGTGGATTGTTTTATTGTGCTGAGAGGGAGGCTGTGCAGGAAACCCATGTGAACACCTGCAGGGTGATGTCCAGAATACTCAGCAACTGGTCCATAGTGAGCACTGACCAGTCAGAGTGGATGCTGACCAGCTGGAATCAACCAACAGGGTGGATGGCCCCCATGCTCTGATGTGCCCCTTACTCCTCCCAGCTGGACATACTTCACTGTTTGTGGCTCACATGACACTGGGGGGGAGGCTTGGGAGCTCAGGAGCACCTCCTAAGACCTGCAGCCTTGGCACCATCGGAGCGCCTTAGAAATGCAGGATCCGGGCCAGCCCGCCCCTGCTGACCAGGTTCTGTGTAACAAGGTGCCCAGTGATCCAGAGGCACCATACTTGGAAGCACCATGGAGATTCACAAGATAGAAAGCCTGCAGTAGTTCATTTATGGGTCTTTCCCCCAGAGTCAGAAATTACCCTTGGGATTCTGGGCTAGCAATTCATCTTTGTATGGTTTTGGGGGCACCTTGTGACACCCGCTCCCACCCTTAGCCCAGCAGCCTCCACGCCCCCCCACTCTGCTGCCGCCACACTCACCCTCTCACCCCACTCGGTGAGGAACCAGCTCCTCGCACAGGGCCCCATGTCGCAGTTCTCAACGTCATTGGGCCGGAGCTTCATGTTGCATTCCTCGTCGTCAACCACGTCCCCAATGTTGCTCACACACTTCACGTCCCGGGTCCTCTGCCCCACTCCACAGGGCACAGAGCACTGCAACACAGCAAGCTGTCAGCGGGCGGGCAGCATCAGCTCGGGCGCCTACTTGTCACCTGCCCTCTAAACAGAGGGCTGTGGAGACTCCCCAAGTTGGTAGGCCCGCCGCATGCAATGCTACCTCAGGAGAATCCCAGCCCTGATCATTTCACAGGCCCTTTCGCTAAGGCCTTCTTGGATATCTTGCCTATTCTGTCCATCTGAGCCTCTGTTCTGTCATCTAGAGACTGGGAGAGAAGATGGGGAGGAGACGACTCTACCAGAATTTGCCAACCTTCCCTCCACCATGACGAGCTTTTGCACATGGCTCCCCTGGGCTCCCCTGGGCTCCCCTGGGCTCCCCTGGGCTCCCCTGGGCTCTCCAGTCGAGTTGGCTGTGGTGATACCTGGCTTTAACTCTATCGAGCTATGGCACATGCTATGGTTTATAAAGGTGGCCGCCCAGAGCCCGCGGACAGGTTCTCTCCTGGGGAACTCAGGGTCTTTCCACGTCAGGTCTTGGAGGGGGAGGCAGGAGGGAAGTGTGGGCCTTGGAGGGGGTGCTCCAGAGCAGGGCCCCCCTCCACGTACCGAGGTCCAGTCCGTCCGGATCTGCCACTCACTGCAGATCTTGAGCTGGCAGGTGCTGGTGGTCTCGGGCTTCTCCAGGTGCTGGCAGCGGTAGGGCTGCACCGTCAGGCTTCGGTTGGCGTACACCTGGCGACACAGAACCTGGCGATGCTGCATGCCCAGGCCGCAGGTTTTGCTGCACTCGGACCACTCCCCGATGTCCCAGCTGGCTCAGGAAGGAGAGAGGGGCAGGGACAGATCACTTCAGTCAACAGGAAGAGGCAGGCGCTGAGCTGACTTACACAGAACCATCAGAATCCTCGTGGGTGACCCGACTCCCAGGGCATTGCTTACCAGTCTACCTAAGGGCCACCGACTCTGCAGAGAAATGAGGTTTGTCCCACATGCTATTTGCCAGTGAGTATATACAACATAAGAAAATGGAGAAGGTACAAAGTTATCTGGTAGAAAACCCCACATAAACAAACCACAAAGCTAGTTTCATTACCCTGTAGGACACTAACCCATTTAGGAACTAACTTAGAAATCTGAGCCCAGCATTCTTTATTTTTCATGAACTATTTACGCATCAGTCTCATATTTCCTCCTTGTGCCACCCTGCTCATCAGGTGTTCAGATGAGAATGTTTTTATTACTTTGAGAATTAAGTTTCGACACCTTTTGGGCCCTTTCCCCATGTTCTCCTGAAAATGTCCCATGTGTCATTCAGGAGCCAGTCCAAGGCCTCTCTGAGGGGCTCTCTCTGGTTTCTCCAGGCAGATGTGGGGTGCCGTTCATTATTCTCTCTGTACACAGCTCTCCTCCAGCACTGATTACACTGGATTGTAGTTCTTTGTTTCCCTCTGTTTTCCTTGTCAGGCGAAACCCTAATTGCTCTAATTCCCAAAATGGTGGGCTCCTGGGAGTGTGCTGACCTGCTAAAGGCTACAGGCTCCTGTGTTGATCCTGAAAGACAGGTGCTCTTGCTAAACAGACTGCATCTTATGCTAAGATCAAGTCTCATGTTTCTAAATCAGATGTAGACTGATTTAAAAATGAGATTATATCTGCTACCAAGGTCCTACGCACAAGCAACCAGAAGTGACGTGATAATGGGGATGGAAGCAGAGAGGGCGACTTACAAGGCTGGGCAAGGGAAGATGCTGCAGGGCTCCTCCTCGGGGGTCGGCTTCGTGCTGGAGTCACAGTAGCTCTCGGGAACCTCTTCATGAGTGTTTCTGTGCACACAGCGAAAGATGGGGTACTGCGATCCTAGAAGGACAAGGACAACGTTGAAGGGCAGTCCGCACACCTGAGTGCTGGTCTGTGGTGGAGATGCACAAAGACCCAAGTGCTGATGAAGAGGCCACAGAAACAGAACAATCCACGCGCACATTCCCACGCAAGGGCTCTGCTCTGCATTGTGGGTGCAGAGGAGAGTAGGAATCGTTCCTGCCCTCAAAGAGCTTACAGTCTATTGGTGAACATGGTTTGAAACGCTCAAAGGCAGATATAAACCAATTTCCATAATGGTTTTTTATATCACTGTGCCGGGGAGAGATTATAAAATAAGCACAAACGATAACTTCTTGAAGGTTTTCTGGAGACATCAAAGCGAAAGGGCCCGAGAGGGCTCCAGCCGCATCCCAGAGAAAGGGTTGGGTGGGGCACCTGTTTGCACCCGGGTCTTGAAGGGAGGGAGCTGTCCAAGTCGCTGAGCTAGAACAAAAGTGCCCGACAAACTGGCCTGCAAGCAACAGATATGTTTAAGAGATAGTTAGGCTGGAGCAGAGAAATAAGATTCAAGAAAGACTAGAAGCACAGATGACTTCTCCTATGTAAAGCATTTGACACTGTAATGTCCTGGTCCAGTGGTATTTTAGTTATTTAAGAGTATATGTCTGCTTCCATGAGACAGTGAGCTTCTGAGGGACAGCACTAGTTCCTGGGCATCTCTGTATCCCCAGTACCCAGCAGAGTAGTAGGTGTTCAATGAAAGTTTGTTGAATGAATATTTGTTAGTGGTCTAATATTTGTTTTTACTACTTTGCTTAAAAAAATCATACAAACTGCCTCAGATTTTTGTATTAAAAACACACACCTACACAGCCTAGTTTCATTGTCTTAAAATTTATAAATCTATTTTTGGGAAAAAAGAATTTGTTAAGTGGAATTTGTAGCTCTCAAAACAACTAAAAACCTGCCAATTCGCAATTCTGCCTTCCTCTCCTTGCTACCCCCTGGTGGCAGCACTGAAGTATCAAGAGGAAAGTTTACAAAGTGAGAAATGTGACCAGCTGAACCTGCACCCCAACTGCTGGGAGAGTAGCAGGCTTCTCACAAAGAGCTGACCACCCCCCAGGCGAGGCCACCACACAGTTCCTGCCCCCAGAGCACTAGCCTTATTCTATAGCTCGGGCTCGGCTCTGCTGCGAATGGCCAGGCATTTACAGTTTCTGAACTGCCAGCTTGCCACAATTTTAATTGTAGTTAGAGGAATAATTTTTAATAAGTGTCTCAATATTTCGTCAGCCGTGAGCAGTGGTTCACTGCCTCTTTAAGCTGGTCTTGCGTGACATTGAGCCAGAGGGTAGTTTTGTAAAAAACTGGACAGTTTGTAAGACAGTTTTGAATCTGAAACACACACTTGCTTAAAGTACTCTGGCAGCAAAAATTTACAATGTGGCTATAACTTGAGACCATTATTTATAATAACATTCCAATTAAGCATCGTTATTAGCTGAGCAAAAAGCAGTACTGATTGTAAAATTAATAGGAAGCAAAAACTTTTGCGAAATTAAGTTTGGTCCAGCGGTATATCTGCTTCCATTTAAGAAGGATCTTCAATTAAAGTGAACAAACATTAAGCACGTTGCTCTCAGTTAAAAGGTGCATAGATTCAGTGCATGGCTTTCAGGGTGTCCATTGGGACTCAGCTATTAAGGGATTAAGTAAAAGTCTTATTTTTTAGCCTATCCCTTTCCCTTCAGACCACTTGAATTTTACTTTTCTACTTACAAGTTTGTGGGTTGGAAATAGCAACTACCCCATCTACTTGGCATTCAAGTGAGAGGGAGATTTAGTATTTCTAGGGAAAAGGATACAGACTACCATAGGGATGCTCCGTGTCTTGCAAAGAGGTGTCCTGCTTGGGCTGTTTGCACATGGCCTCTGCCTGCCCTCCCCCACCCTCTCACCACCGTTACAGCACACTTGTCCATGGTCCAGCTCCAACGTTTAGCTGAGGAAATAAAGTTGGAGGCTCTCTCTGTTTCTCTGATGTTGAGAAAATACCAGATCTATAATTCTTGACTCCAGTGACCACGATGGTTTCTTTCTTTGGGTCAGTTTTGATCTCTGCAGAAAGGGAGAAACCTGGCCATCTCTTCACTGTTCCAGCATGCCATTCAGCAGGCCCAGGGTGGTGAGGTCCTGCTGACCGGGCTTCAGGCAGCAGGAAGAACCTGGGATCAGTTTGGTTGGGTTATATGTTGGATGTATTGATCAAAACAGAAGTACATTAAGTTGGACAGGGCACTGTACCGCAGGCAGAGGTCAGTAAGGCATTATGGAGAGATGGACAAAATAAGGAGCAAGAAGAAAATAAGTAAGTCCAGTGTGGCACTCCACGTACCAACCAATCAGGCCAAGAGTTTGACCAGATAGAGGTCTTACCAATGACTGGACGGAGTACAGGCCACACCTGAATGCCCGTGACAGGGCCCCTTCTGTGATGATGATGTCATGATGCTGACATTTACAGAAAGGGAAATTTTAACGTGACGGCATAGAAATGTGCGAAGGGCTGGAGAAGAGCTTGGGAGAGGGTCAGTGTGGGGACAATGATGAGGTCACAGGGGAATGGGCTTGGGTTGCCCAGAAAAGAGCCGACAGCACTGGCAGGCTCAGACTTTCTTGTCACGACACTATGTCACTACCGCTGACGTCCATGAGGTGAGCTAAGCGTTTGGTGCATTCACAGGGCCTCACCTGCCCTTCACCTTTGACTGAGGCTTTTGATGTCTGGGAGCAAACCTTCAAGGGAGCAAAGGGGGGCCATCCATGGGCTACTGCCATTTGTCACATGGGAGAAAAAAGGGGGCAAGGGCGAGGCAAGAAGGGAGTGTTAGAGGAATAAGACATCTCTGTTTTTCTTCTATTTCCAAGGCACTTCTTCAGCAGCTCTTTGGCCTGAGAATCAGTGCAGTTTACCAGGATAAAGAGGATGAGTGAGCAAGTCATGTTAGGCACTGAGTGCGTAGGTGAAGTGTGTGTGTCCCCACAATGCAAAGGAGAAAGACTATCTCAGAACATGAATAAAAATAATATGGAGCCCTAACCGGTTTGGCTCAGTGGATAGAGCGTCAGCCTGCGGACTGAAGGGTCCCAGGTTCGATTCCAGTCAAGGGCATGTACATTGGTTGCAGGTACATCCCCAGCAGGGGCTGTGCTGGAGGCAGCTGATCAATGTTTCTCTCTCATCGATGTTTCTAACTCTCTCTCCCCCTTCCTCTCTGTAAAAAATCAATAAAATATATTAAAAATAATAATAATATGGAAATCTAGAGAAAGAACTTCTTCAGTTTTGAATACATAAATCCACATTCTTTATGTTACTGATAGAACATGGGCAAAGGCAATAACAGATTTGTATATCCAGAATGCAATAAAGATGTAAAAGCTACCCTTATATCTTTTCTAATAGCTGATATATAGATAAATAGCCATTCATTCAAGAAGCACTTGAGGAGCACCTACTGTGTGCTTGGTATGATACCAGCTGTAGAGGTTGCAAAGTGTACACTCATGGAGACAGCCAAGCCAAGCAGAGCTGGGACAAAAAGAACTGTGTCCCAAATTGCCGTGGGGTCCAGGGAAGAAGTGCCGACCTCTGCCTTACAGAATCAGGCAGGCTTCACAGAGGAGGTGATGTCCGAGCTAGATGGTGAAGCGCAAGCAGGAGAGTGCCCGCCAGATACCAGAGAACAGTGAGGGTGGTAGATTTTATTTCAGCGTGAACCATGAAGACTGGAGTGGTGTTGAGGGGGACGAGATAAGCAGAACCTTTTGATGCAGGTCCCAGCATCACATCTGGTACAGAACAGACGGGACCTGCCGAATGGCCTCCTGGGTGAGTGAGTGGCATCATCTGGTGAACAGGCTGTGTGAGCAGCATGAGGGTGAGCTGGCTAACGGCACATGCTTTGTCCTCATCCTTATGTCCACAAAGCAATGTCTGACCACCTCCAGAGAGGGCCGCATCTCACCCTCCCGGGCGGGCTGGGCCAGGCGATTTTTAAAGACATGAAATGGAGGAGAATCTACACCTGCCACCTTCGATGTAAAACCACATGACAACCATTTTTATCCTTTTTATAACTTTCCCTTGTTTCCACCTGGTTCTGAGTGTATCTGGTTCCTGCAACAGGCATCACACCATAACCCAAATGGCAGACTATTTCAGTAAAAATACGTTTTGATCTTGGGTTCCTGTGTCAATTAACTTTCATACAGCTTACCTCTATCGTGCCATGGTCCTCGCCAAAAAGGTTTTGGCCTCAATGTGTGATTATCCCTAGCTTTCTGTCTCCCTTTGCCAATTCTAACCTATTTTTTTTCCATTGTAATAAGTTGTAACCACGAACACAGCAGCTTTCCTGTCTTGTAAGTCCAACCTGAGGGTGATCTTGGAGACCCCCCCACATAACCTCACACTAGTGAGCCATTGCAGGGCCAGGCTCATGTCCCTGTCCCTCCCCGCCCCTCTCTGCTCCCTGCCCGCTGCCACCCCAACACACACACACACCTGTCTCCTGGTTCACAGAGGCCCTGCCAGCCCACACCTCACCTTTCCCACAGGTCGTGGAGCACTCCGTGGTCCCAAGCTGTTTCCAGTTGTGATCTCGGCTTCGTCGTGGGGGCTGTGGTGCTGGTAGCACCAAATTGCCCGGCCAGTGGGAAGAAAATCTATCTGGATGCCTGGCTGAGAAGGTCTGCGCAGATTCCGAGGTGAATATTTCTGGTGCCCCACCGTGCAAGCCTTCCTTCTCCTCTGTCTGTTCCTTCTCTTCTCCCGCCTCCTGACTCCTCCCCTCCGGGAGCAGCTGGCCATGGAAGGGCTCCCCTGGGAGAGGCCAGGGCCACACAGAAGGAAGTTCAGTTTGGAGGGTGAGTCGTAAAGAGGAAACTGCTTCAACATTTGAAATCAGGTAGCATGAGATCATTTCTAATTCATAGCACATATATTTAAAATAAGCAGACACAAATTTCTTAATGTTTAAAACATTATTAAAAACAAATAAGAAAAAGATGAACATCCAAGTAGGAAAGGTAGACAAGGGCCAGGGAGAGACAATTTACTAAAAAGGAAAAGCAGCCAAAAGTGCTCAACTTCACTCATAATTAAAGAACTACAGGTGAAAATAAGAACAACAACAAATCTATTTGCCTAACAATAAAGATTGGAGACCTTGGAAACCCTTAATCCCTACACTCCTTGTTGAAGTTTCCTGAAAACACGTTCTCATGCACTGTAAAAGAGTCTGCAAATAAGATGCAGATTTTGGAGAGTAATTTGGCAACATTTATCCAAGCACATATTAGTTTATTACAAAATAAGGAGGCAAATTCTACAGTTACTGTCAAATCAAATTAAAACATAGGGCTTTCTTTGTCTCTTCACCAGCACATTTTTATCTAGTTGGCTACTTACAATACTTTGTGGTTTAAAATATGCCATGCAAATTAAAACAACAGTCAAAACCAGGCATATTGATATAAATGAGACTGTCCAAGATGTTATCAGCAAAAAAACACTTTTGAGTACTTTGTATGTACTGGGCACAAGGATTGATGCCTAATTTATTAATTTCCCTCCCTGCTGCCCCCCTCAAAACAAAACTTTTGAGTGTAGTTTTTCCCTCTCTGCTTTTAGACAGGAAATGTGTTCAGAGACGTTACTGACTTGCCGGAGGATGCACAGCAGGAAAGTGGCAGAGTTGGATTCAGGCTCTGTCCTCCTGACTCGGCTGATATGGAGGATGAAACCTGGTCCAGAATGCCCTTCCTCACCAACTTTTTACAAATGACCCCTCTGGGCCCGCCCTGTCCCAGGCCACGGATCCCAGAACTCCATGCTACGTGTTAGGCGAAACCCATTAGACTTGTTATCAATGACCAATATCCTATATGATCTCAAGTAGTCTGTCCAGTTGCCCTTTTAAGTCAGCATTAATAGTTTGCCACCTGGACTTGGTTCTCAGATTGTGTATTGCTCCTGGAAATGGTTTAAAAATTCTGTTGGGTTGGCTATGCTAACCTGGAGTTTGAACAACACTTCGACCCTATGTGTCTGACACACTCCAGGCTGTTGTTTCCCAGTGGCCAGTGGCATCAGGTAACCTTATTATCTGATCGGCAGCCCAGAAAAGGATGAATGTGCCAGGTCTCGCACCTGTCCCCTCTCTCTGTAGGACAGGCATTGGGCCAGGTAGCCTCTAGGCCAGTGATGGCGAACCTT
Source organism: Myotis davidii (assembly GCF_000327345.1). Lineage (NCBI taxonomy): Eukaryota > Metazoa > Chordata > Mammalia > Chiroptera > Vespertilionidae > Myotis > Myotis davidii. The sequence continues at coordinate 23,188 of NW_006300018.1, forward strand.
TTGAGCTCGGCGTGTCAGCATTTTGAAAAACCCTAACTTAACTCTGGTGCCGTGTCACATATAGAGATTTTTTGATATTTGCAACCATAGTAAAACAAAGACTTATATTTTTGATATTTATTTTATATATTTAAATGCCACTTAACAAAGAAAAATCAACCAAAAAAATGAGTTCATGTGTCACCTCTAATAACCAGGTTATTTGGGATTTTGAGATGGAGAGATTATCCCGGTGATTTGCGTGTCATAGGTTCACCATCACTGCTCTCGGCAGTAGAACAAGCACAGGGCTAGTCACACAGACAGGCCTGAGGTCACTGTGGGATCTGGGTAAGAACCTAATCTCTCTAAGCTTTCAGTTCCTTACTTTTAAAATGAGGCGATAACAGTACTTTCCTCTGAGCACTGTGGTGAACACTGGGTGACTGATTTATGTGGAGGGATCAGCAGTGTCCAGCACACAGCAAGGACCCGGAGCGTGTGAGCAGCTATCATCATAAATATTTCTGCAGACCTTCCTGTTTGAAAGATGGAAAAGACAGTCTCCCTTCAGGTTGTGGGCTCCAGCAGCACTCGGCAAAGAAACATCTGCAGAGCCCGAGTGTGTGCCATTCCTAAGCAAAAGCTGCCTGCTCTGTCCGCCAGCAGAGCCCCAGGGAAGAGGCAGGTTGCTACGTGTGGATTCGGTGTTCTTTTCTGATAGGTCAACGTACGTTGACAGAAGCAAAAAGGGGCCAACAGGAAAGGCACTGGCAGACAGACCAGTGTCCCTCAGAAGATGTCTGTGTCCCAATCTCTGGAGCCTGAAATATGTCACCTTACATGGCAAAGGGGACTTCGGAGATGTGATTGAGATTTTGAGATGGAGAGCTTATCCTGGTTATCTGGGTGGCCCCAATAAGGGTCCTTATAAGAAAGAGGCAGGAGGGTGAGTGTCAGGGAAAGATGTGATGACGGAAGCAAAGGGTAAGAGCCAAAAAGAGATGTGAAGGGCTGCTTAGCCAGCCTGGAAGATGGAGGACGGGGCCGTGAACCAAGGAAAGCAAGCGGCCTCTGGAAAGAGCAAGGAAACACTCTCTCCTACAGCCTCGGAGGGGACAGGGCAACGATATGTTGATTTTGGCCCCACAAACCCTTGTTGGCCTTCTGACTGTTAGAACAGTAAAGGAGTAAATATGTTGTTTTGAGCCACTAAGCTTGAGGCGATTTATTATGGCAACAATAAGAAACCAGTACAAGGCATTTCAAAATGAGGACTTGGAGAGAAAGACCCAAGATGTTCACTTGTTTTTGAATCAGCAAAGGCTCAGATAAATGGCGACATCCGGGCCACTGACTCTGAAGTATGCGTCCCTGGGTTTTCTCTGTGCTGAGTTAGAGACAGAGGGTAGCTGCACAAGAAGAGGGAAGGGGCTTTAAAAGGAAATGCCCCAACTGTCAACCTTAGCCTGCACCCCCCTGTCTTGGTATGCCGGGTGCCCCTCTCCGCTGAGCCCTCCTGCGCCCTATCTGGCTCCCATCCTGTCCCCGGAGCTATCAGTTGGCTAATATTCCCATGGGTCACATGAGACAGATGAGGAATTTGATGCTCCCTGGGTGACATACTTCAACAAGCCAGATATTGATGTCTGGGAATTGCGGAAAGGGATGAACACGCTTGTTGGCTACGATCTGGTTCCAGAACCCAAAATCACTGATGCTGCTTTGCGGGCATGCAGACGGTTAATTTGCTAGTGCTGTTCGCATCCTAGAGGTTGTTAGGGACAAAGCAGGACCGCATAAGGAAATCTACCCTTATGTCATCCAGGAACTTAGACCAACTTTAAATGAACTGGGAATCTCCACTCCAGAGGAACTGGGCCTTGACAAAGTATAAACCCTAGCAATGGGCTTCCCAAGGATTTACTGATGATGCGACTTGAATGTAAACAATCACCTGGAAATACTGATGATAACATATTACCTTATTTGGACAAGTCTTCCTCAACTGAGTACCAAACCATGTAATGGTAACTTGAACTTTAATAAAAAGGAAATGAGATTGAACTGAAATTAAAAATAAAAATAAATAAAGAGAAATGACCTGAGTGCTTGGCAGAAAAACATGGGATTTTACCTGGTCTCCTGTGAGGTGGCACTTGTGGGCTGATGGCATTGGTCCCCATGATGACGTACTCATAGTGGACTCCTGGGTTAGGCTGCTGGTGTATCATCTGACAACACAAAAGTCAGTGTCACTGGGCTGGCACGCACATCCATGTCCCCCTGGCTTTGGGTTCAGTGGAATAAGTGACAGGATCTATAAATGAGGGGGTTGATTCACATCTAATAATATTAGTGAACCTGTGACAGATTAAACAAATAGCTATGAAAGCTATTTCCAGATGGCTTTTTGTTATTTGCTTTAGAAGAAGGAAAAACTTAAAAGAAAACTAGGCTGAAAGTGAACATTTTATAAATTCCAAATAGGAAGATGGGAGCAATGATTGGAACCTTTTTGTTGGCTCCCAACCATCCTATACCAGGGCTTAGATTTTGCTTAGTGCTCTCAAAGTGTCCAGGCAGATACGTGTTGACACGACACAGAATCTGTTTGGACACTAGGTGGCGAGAGAGTCGAGCAAAGGGCACACCTCTGGCAGAGCCAGCCGGATCCTTTAGGTTCTTTCAACATTTCATGTGGCCAGTGAGCCTGGCTCAGGAAAGGCCTGCTCCCACCCTCTTCCTCTTTGACTCTTGGGTTCCTCCACTTCTCATCCATAGAAAGCTCCAGACCACAAAGAGATGGGGTCAGGAAAACAGGTCTAAGGGAAGTAACTGTCCGTAGGTCCTATTGTCTTAGGAACTGATGACAAAAGTAGAACAGCAAGCAGGAAGCTGCATAGGGCTGTGGAGGTCAGCAGTGAGACTTCTCTGGGGCAAAAGAAAAAATAAATCAGCATGTCCCAGCAGAATGAACCCCTCTTTATTGGTTCTGGGGCACAAACGCCCATGGCTTTCCTGGTGGGCAGCAGGGTGATCGGCTCAGTTCACCAGCAGAATGAGGATTTACTGAGTAAATTGAGTCAGGTAAGGAGACACTCCACATCCTGGTATTTCGGTCTTGATTGCTTCATACAGCGGCTCTCTTGTTGACCAGCCGTCTAATCTAGATCAAGTCCCTTAATTTCAGTTTTTTATTTCTTCATCTGGAGAAGAAGTTGGAATCACAGATGATCTCAAGTCTTTTCAGCTCCAAGCAGTTTGGTTCCTGAACATGTCTATTATGTCCATTTATGCCTTTAACTCTTATGTCTTCCCTGCATGTGAAACGAGGCCTCCCTTTTATAAATCACCCAGTGGACTTCATACACTCAGAAACCATGGTGGTGCACACAGAGCCCTGCGAGACAGTGTTATGACCTCAGGTTCCTGCGGTTTACCCCTCATCCCCTCACCTAATTCTCCTTTCACACAATTCCACAATTGGTTTGTGGCTGTAAATCCTCTCTCCCTCGTCCGTGCCTCTTGAGCTGCGTGAGCGTTCTGCCAGTACAAACCTCGTCCCATTTAGAAAATTACTGTTGGCCACCACATCCTAGACCACCCACGGTGGTCCTTTAACAATCTGACTTTTTATCCCTGATGCCATTCTAAACCTACCCAGAGTCCAACAACCCATTGGACAGTGTAAAAGAATATCGAAAATTAACTATAACAAGGCTTTCTTTATTGTTTCCAGTCCATGAGCCACTAGCCCCAAGAGGAACAAACATGTAAATTTGGAGAAGTAATATATATAAAACGTTAACAAAGCACACATCACGTGCTGGTTTTGGAGGTTGTAAGAGAACGCATATCTATAATCAAGCTCCTTCTTTTTATCATAAAACCCAATTTCAAGCTTTTATTTCTGTCACCTTTTATTTCCTGATGTTTTAAAGAAGACTGGATTCTAGTGTTTCTTAAGAAACAAGGATCATTTTTAACTTGTGTAACTTAATAATTGATTTTCTTGTTAAGTAAGCTAAGCTCCCTGCTTCACAGGGAGTGCCTACTAAACCTCTGCATTGCTACTCTGCGCTTTACTGGGTCACCTGGAGCACGCTGGAGTTCTCCCGTCTTCATTTGCTTTAACAGAATTTGAAGAGGGCTGGGAACTGTGAGCGGTCTTGTCTTGCTTTAGGCATTTGCTTTCTTTTGCCATAAAAAGGAAACATGCCAAATTAGCATTAGGAGGGAAGTGCCTGGAGGAGATCCAATGCTCATGAAATAAAGGATCTGTTTTGCCTCTGATTTGGCTCAACAAGTAAAATTGGTTTTACTGGGTCAATAAACTCTGAGGGTTCTAAGCATCTGGTAGAGTTTAAGGTTTCTGTGAGCGGGGCACATTCAGGGTGAATGGTGAAGATGAAGGCCAAGATGCAAGGGCACCTCCAAGGACTCCGCTCAGATGGTCATATCGAGCATGGGTAACGGTTTGTTGCCTTTTGTTCTAAGTGTGGCCCTTAGCAGCAACAAGATAAACAATCCAGAGAACAGCCCAGAAACATACAAACTCACATAAACATCCAAGATCTCGTTAGTGGGACCTTCAGCCAGAAAGGACTCTCCAGCAGTGCTCGAAATCTCATTTGGACGCTTGTAGGTGAACATTGTCCCTCCACCCTCGTATTTTCCAGGCCGGTCAATTGCCCAGTTCCCGTTGATGATGGAGCGGCCAGAACGACTTCGCAAGGCTGTCGAGAGAAATGACACAGTTTCTCAGGTAAGCCCAAGGTATGCACAAAAACCTGAACTGGTCCCCTACCCCCTGTTACTGACATTGATTCATTACGTTTTTCATCAGGATCCACTACGTGCCACGCACTGACCTAGGCCTTGGGGCAGGATGAGGTGTCTAGATCACATCCCTCTGGGCTTCATCACCTCTTCAAACCACTTCAATCTCTTCCACCGTAGAAATGAAGGGGAGAGGGTGCACATTGGCAGCTCAGTAGCTGATTTTGGCCTGCAGATGGGCTTAATTTGGCCTTCGTGCCTTTGTATTATTATTTTTTTAATGTAATTTAACTTAAATTTAAGAATTGGGAGATTTCACATGAAAAATTTAGAGCATTAGCTTGTCTTGTAAAACAAGAAGACATGTTAACATTGGCCGCATTCCCTCGAGGCAGCGATCGGTTAGCGCTATGCAGGACTGCCCCTTTTTGATGGAGCCTGCATGCTCTGGTTTGCCCTAATTCCCGCCACTTAGGTGAGTGAAGTCTTAGTTTATTTCCCATTTATTAATGAATATGAATTATGTATTCCACTGTGATCATGCTTGCAGTGCAATGTTTCTTATGGAATGAATTTTTCACATAATTTTTCTACTTGTATGCCTCCTAAAAGTGGCAAAGCTAAAGAAAGGCCAAGCAGCGTCACAAGGTTGTCTCCTGCCAGGTCAGCTTCATTATTTCTGTTTACCCCCTGAGCTCTGTGAGCTAAGTTAGATGCTTCCACATACACTGTCAGAACTAATCCTCGAAACATTGCTAAGCAGATGCATAACCCGATCTTTCAGAGACTTGGTTTACAGACCAGAGGGACTTCGTTCAAGTTCACGGAGATGGTAAGTGATGGAACTGTGATTTGAAGTCCACACTCACCAGGGAGGTAAAAAAGGAGGAGAGGAAAGAAGCAGGAGCCAGGGTTAACGAGGGAAGAAGGGACAGCACACGAGAGCAGACTTGTTTCCTTAGACATGTGGCACCTTGATGTCCACAAGCCAATGGCAGATTGAAGGAGATCCTTTGTAAGTGCCATTTAAACAGTGGGTCCTGGGCTCTTTGAACTTTCATCTTACCAAGTTCCTAAATGTAATGTTTTACAACGAATTGTGGAAACTGTATATATAAACACAAGAATTGAGAACAACATAATAAATATCCAGGTACCCACTGCCCAGCTTCAACAATGATCAATTCATGGCTTATCTTATTTCACTCTGCAAACCCCAGACTCCATTTTTACTTGTTTTTCAGTAGGTGTCTCTAAAACAAAGGACTCTTTGTTTCTTTTTTTTCCTGTTTTTTAAGATATATTTTTATTGCTTTCAGAGAGGAAGGGAGAGGGAGAGAGAGATAGAAATATCAATGAGAGTGACTCATTGATTGGCTGTCTCCTGCATGCCCCTTACCAGGGATTGAGCTGGCAACCCATGCATGTGCCCTTGACCAGAATCGAACCCGGAAACCTGCAGTCTGCAGGCCAACACTCTATCCACTGAGCCAAACTGCCTAGGGCAGGGCTCTTTGTTTCTTAACCTTGGTTTCAGTAGTGATTCTGTAATGGAGGCTGCTCCAAGGATGAAAGAACCCCCAATTCTTTCCAAGCAGCCTCCCCTTCAGACTCTGCCCCTTGTTGCTATGGCTACTGAGAGACCAGAGCTATGGAACATTGAATTATAAAATCAATTCAGCTTATTGAGTGGCAAAGAAGTGTCAAGAATAGACACTGAGGAAGAATAGGTTTGGGCTGTTTTCTATCAAAAACCATACTTCTCGTGAGTGGGCCATGCAGTGCTTCCATGTCCTCATTTTCCATTCATTCCTCAATCATTTCCTGTTTGACCTTTGCCCCCATTATTCTACTGAAATAATTCATATTAATGTCACCAAAGCTGTCATGTTGCTAAATCCAACGGGAACTTTTCAGGCTGCCTCTTACTAGACATCTCAGCGGCGTTCGGCACTATTGCCCATTCCATCCTATTTGAAACACTCACTGGTTTCTGGGACACCACACTTGGCTTGCTTTCCACTGCTCTCAGGCTTCTGCTTTTCCTCTCTGTCTCATCTTTCTCTACTGGGCTATTAAGTATTAGCATTCTTCAGGGATTCATGGGCCATTGTACCCATGTCCATGGCTTTAATTACTGTGTGCAGTGACTTTCAAATTTATGTTTCCAATCCAGACTTTTCCTCTGCTCCCAGACTTCTGTATCTAATTGCCTACTGGACAGCTTCACTCAGATGTGTTGTCTAAGACTGAACTTATCCCTAAATCTACCAGTGTTTCTTGTTTCAGTAAATGGTACCACCATCTAATTAGAAACCTAGGAACCATCCTGGACACTTCCTCCCTTCCTTGTCACCTCTATCCATCCATCATCAAATTTTATTTGTCCTCCTCCATATTTCTTGAGCCCATTTGCTTCTCTCCTTGTCCATCACCATAATCAAGTGCCAAGCTACTATCAGAGCTTATCTGCACTAACTCAAAAACCTTCAGCTTGGTCTTTCTGTTTCCCTTCTTTTCAGCAAGAGTGATCTTTTCAGAGTTCAGATTTGGTCACCAACTACAGCTCAAAATCCTTCAATAGCTTTCTTCTCTAGGGAAAAACCCCAACCATTAATGAGGCCAGGGCCATATCTTGTATCACTATCTTCTCTGTGCCCTGCTCTCTGGCCTTCTTTTAGCTCATCTGACACATCATATTCCCTCCAAAATGCTGTGCCTTCCTCCAGACATACTTCCCTGAGCCTCCAGTCCCATTTGATCTTTTTTTCCCTTTATTTTTTTAATTGAATTTGCTGGGGTGACATTGGTTAATAAAATTATTATAGGTTTCAGGGGTACAATTCTATAATGCATCATCTATATATTATATTGTGTCTTCACCATTCCACGCCAAGTCTCCTTCCATCACCATTTATCCCCTCTTTACCCTTCCCTACCTCCCCTCACCTCCTTCCCTCTGGTAATCACAATTTTATTGTCTGTGTCTATGAGTTTTTTTGGTGTGTTTTTTTGTTTGTTTTTGTTTAATTCCTTCACAGTTTTTACCCAGCCCTCCAACCCTCCTTCCCTCTGTATCTATAAATCTATTTCTATTTTATTTTGTTCATTAGATCCCACATATAAGTGAAATCATACAGTGTCTGTCTTTCTCCTATTTGTTCTTTAGCTGTCAGCTCCTCAGCAGTCTTCTCCCACCCCCAGCCCAAGCCTGTCTCTTCTCTCACTTGCTCTAATGAATGTCTATCTCCCAGGACACCCTAAGCTCCTAAAGGGCAAAGGCAGTGGTGCTTCCTCACTGTTAGAACTCTAGTCCCAGCACAGTGCTCACCAGGAAGTAGGAACTTGCTATTTGATGAACACAAAAGTAGAAAAAGGCAACATCAAAAGAAAGGCAAGAAATGATAAATAGGCAATTCACAGAGAAACAAGTACAAATATTCCATAAGTAAATTAAAAGATGCTCTACCTTGCTTATAATTTAAGAAATGCAAATCAAAACCACAATGGTATATTCTTGTCCACTAGATTGGCAAATGTTTTAAAAGATGTAATGCTGCCAGAATTGACAGGTATATGAAGCAAGCACCCATAACATTGCTGGTGGGAATATAAACTGATTCAATCATATTGGAGGGCAGTGATTATATTGTTAAAACTTTATGTGCCTATACATAAAGTACCCAGGAATTGTACTTCTAGGGAACTACTTGAGTAATACCCTTCTCTAAATATTCGAAAATATTTGTAAAAAGATATTCTCTGAAGATTTTTTTTTATAAAATGTAGAAAAACTAAAACAACCTGAATATTCATCAGTAGAGGATTGCTTAAGCAAATTGTCATAGTGGATGTCCATGCAGTGGGCCCTAAAAACAATGAGATAGGTCTGTGTGTGTGGGTATGGCAAGAACTCCACGATAATTTTTGAAGGAAACAAAAATGCAAAGCAGTGTGTTTGGTATGATCTCATTTGTCTATACTTTATGTAAAAGCATATACATAACACATGCAGGCACATGCACAATACTTTTTAGAAAAAGTCATAAAACTGTTAACATTTGTGGACAGAAACTGGGGTTTAAGTTGGGATGTGAGTTGAGAAGGGAGCCATTATTTCTTATTTTCTATCTTTTTACTACCATTTAAATTTTGCTTTACCATACGCTTATATTACTTTTTTAAAGGCTTACGATTTTGTAATTAATATAAAGAGCACAGTACAAGCAGACATACCCTGAGGGATATATGTATTTTCAATTTTTTACAGCTTCTCCTTAAAATCCCATTCAGAGTATCAAAAGCTCAGAACTGAGGTAAGTTCTGGCTAAGATTTTATTGCTGTTAATGGAAATATTGTACAAGAAGTTATTACCTGGAAACAAAAAGTTCTAGTAAAGAACCATTTGAAATACTTCATAGGAGAGAGCTGCAAAGGCCTCCAGCAAATAAAACATGGGACCTGAATCTTTTTATCGTCTACTGTCACTCACACATCCCTCCAAAGGTTTAGAGGAGTCCTTATCATATAACAGCAAAGCATATAAAAGCCATACCAGATTTTTAGCAAACACACTCCTGATTCCATATGCCCACAGGTCAGCTTCTGAAACAGCTCCCAAAGAACCGCAACCTGGTCAGACATATTGAAAACAGCTGTACCTACCGTTTATGTGCCTCTAAGCCAGCGGTTCTCAACCTGTGGGTCGAGACCCCTTTGGTGGTCGAACGACCCTTTCACAGGGGTCGCCTACGACCATCCTGCATATCAGATATTTACATTATGATTCATAACAGTAGCAACATTACAGTTATGAAGTAGCAACGAAAATAATTTTATGGTTGGGTCACAACATGAGGAACTGTATTTAAAGGGCCAGAAGTTGAGAACCACTGCAGCAGTCACAGGGCTATAAATGGTGTCCAACACTACCCTACAAAAAGGTGCAGGTGATTCATGACTCTTGCTAGTGGGTGTGTTCACTGAAGGTCAGGCTTTGACAAAGCCTGTTTGAAAGTCAACCTCACAGCTGTGTCAATGTGAGGAAATCACTTCTGTTTGACAGTTGGATTTTATTCCAGTTTTAGTTGTCAATGCCTGGCACATATATTTGGCTTAAACTATCTGTGCCAGCAATGCCCACATCCAAGATCTTATGAATCGTGTATAACCTAAGCCCTGCTCCTCATACATTTTACCCCATAACCTTAATGCCCGTTGTTGACAACCCAACCACTGGCTTCCACAATCAAATAAAGAAGGTGACTTCCTTAGAGCAAACAGGTCACTCTGATCTGGATGTCGTTTCTTCCTTTGGAAGTACTAGCAATTCCCAAGCTTCTCAATCTTTCAGCAGGTCTTAGAAGTTATTTGGGAAGTAGAACAGCACAACAAAGTCAAAGGCGAAGGGGTCCGACATCACCGGGCACCGCCACAATGCCAGCTTGAGGTCTGCAGCCCTGACATTTTCCGTCTAGTCTATGAGCTTTAACAAAAGCCCACACATGGGCACAAACCCAACTGAGTCCCAGACTATGCTAGTGAAGCTGGAAATGGAACACAATTATTCACTTCATACTACCACCTTGGAAAGGGCTGTCAATTACATCTTTATCTTAGCATTCCTTCTATTATAAACTAGAGGCCCAGTGCACAAAAATTTGTGCACTCGGAGGGGTCCCTCAGCCCGGCCTGTGCCCTCTTGCAGTCTGGGACCCCTCGGGAAATGACCACCTGCTGGCTTAGGCCTGCTCCCTGGGGGAGTGGGCCTAGGCTGGCAGTCAGACATCCCTCTGGCAGCCCAGGAGCCCTTGGGGGATATCCATTTGCCAGTGGGGAGCAGGCCTAAGCTGCAATCGGACATCCTTAACACTGCCGAGGAGGTGGGAGAGGCTCCCACCACCACTGCTGTACTGGCAGCCATCAGCCTGGCTTGTGGCTGAGCAGAGCTCCCCCTGTGGGAGTGCACTGACCACCAGGGGGCAGCTCCTGCATTGAGCGTCTGCCCCCTGGTGGTCAGTGTGTGTCATAGTGACTAGTCATTGCCAGTGGTTCTGCTGTTAGGGTCAGTTTGCATATTACCCTTTTATTATATAGGAGTGCCTGGCCAGCCTGGGTGAGGGGCTGATGGCTGTTTGCAGGCTGGCCACACCCCTAGCCACCCAAACTCCCAGTGGAGGCTGGCTGGAAGCAGGGATCTGGGATTTATTTGTCTTCTATAGTTGAAACTTTGTTGCCATGAGCAGAAGCCACAGCCAGCTCAGGGCAGGCGGGAAGCTTGACTTCCTCCATTGCCTGGGCAACCAAGCCTCCTGCTTGCTCCAGCTCCGTGGATGCCGGCCGCCATCTTGGTTGGGTTAATTTGCACATAGTCGCTCTGATTGGCTGTTGGGCGTGGCTTAGGGTGTAGCAAAGGTATGGTCATTAGCATCTTTATCTTTTATTAGTGTAGATGTAGGCAACAGACCATAATAGTACTAGTAGTACTGTGACTTTGTCACCAATAGAAATCACGTATGTATTCATATGACATTAAGATGTTACAAATACTTTGAAAAATTGTTTAAAAACTCATTACTATATAGGTCTGAGATCTCATGTATTCAGGCCTTCTTTGCTTTAAGAAACTATAAAAATTGTACCAACAATACAAAATTAAACCATTGTTCTTAACAGCATTGACCCAAAGCAATACCAGAGAGCCGGAAACCCCTAAGGGGGTGACGGGGCCTAATGGCCCACCAAATACACCTGAGCCATCTTGTTCACTTTATCTAGGACCGTGAGAAGGACTAGTCCCATCAAGCCACAAGAGGAACTCAGCCACCCAGGCTCCCTGACTACCATCTGCCCTCTCCAGGCAGTAGCAGGGGGAGAGTTTCATCTTCCACACAAGGCTTAAGACAAATTAAGATAACTTAAGGAAAGTTTTCAGATAACCCTAACAAGTACATAGATGTTCTTCAGGGATGGACATAAACCTTTAATTTATCATGGGAGAATGTAATGCTTCTTTTGAGTCAGACACTCTCAGCATCAGAGAAGCGATACAATCTAGCAGTTTGGAGACCAACACTCCTCAGCAAATGCCAGTTGGGTCTCCCATGATCAGATTGGACTGTTTTACTCCAGGGTTTTAGAGAGAGCTGCCATTGTTTGGTCAGGCCTTAGCTCAGGATTTATGTCAGTTTAACCACCCGCAGATCAAAATATACAAAGGTCACTAAATTCACTGGTTCACATGGTAATTGGTCATAGAATGGCCCTTCCTACTATATATATGTCAACAACATATATACATACAAGTATACATATGAGAACACAAAGTATTCTTAGCAGACTATGTAGTTAAGGGAACAAATATCACATTCTCAATCTCATAAAATTTAGGCCCAAATCCAGGGTTTACTACCTGTTCCTAGCATTATTGTTTGGCCCTTGGTTACTGAATTGTCTAACTCTTTTCATCCTCTCTTGCCTAGAATCCATCAAACTACAGATGGTCATAGAAATGGAACTCTGAATGACATCCTCCCATCTTCCATGGTCCCTTAGATTGTCCACCTCTGATGGAGCCCCAACACCCCTTGCATGTTCCTCTTCAGTTGGAAGTAGCCAGAGCAGTCATCACCCCAAATTCCAACAGCAGTTGGGGTCTCCGAATCAGAGAGGGGAATGAGACAGAAAAAGTTAGGTAGATAGGGATGGGACCATGGGAGGAGGAAGTGAAACCAGGAACCCAGATCGGCGGAGTTACTAAGACACCCCAACTCGAGTGGGAAGAAAGGGTGTGCATGAGAGGCATAAATTTTAAAATGTATGAGTATTACCAAAACAGACAGAGTGGAGATAACCAATCACAAGACAGTGAGGTAAACATATATACAAACAAATGCGTGCTCCCTTCCCTTCTCCCCTGGCATAGCGCACAATGGATACCTATTGTGGGGGAGCACATCCCCTATGCCAGTGGTTCTCAACCTTCCTAATGCCACGACCCTTTAATACAGTTCCTCATGTTGTGGTGACCCCCAATTTCAATGTTACAAATTGAACATAATTAAAGCATAGTGATTAATCACAAAAACAATATGTAATTATATATGTGTTTTCTGATGGTCTTAGGCGACCCCTGTGAAAGGGTCGTTCCACCCTCAAAGGGTTGCGACCCACAGGTTGAGAACCGCTGCCCTATGCCCGTGTGGCTTATGGCCATGTGGGCCTCCACCAATGGGCTATTAGACTTTAATTAGCTTGGATACTAAACTACTCTCAACTGTAACATGGAAAGGAAGCTCTGGACTTGCTACTCCTGAAATCCTAGCTGCACCTTTTCCAGAACTGGCTTCTCCCAATAAACTTTGGTTCCATTAACAAACAAAATAACAAACAATCTCATCACAATATATAATAATTACTATGATTATTAGGCCCTCTAAGAGATCTCTTATTTTAATGATAAAGAAGCACCTGCTACTATATTGCAAATTTGCTTTCAAAAAATATGCTGATAATTATATTTCAGTATAATCTGTTTCCTTTGTACTCTTCTGTATCTTATTTTATGGATTTAAAAACAAAATTCTGAGAATGTACCCATTAATTTCCAAGAGAGTTCCTGGCACAAATAAGTGAAGAGCACCCATTTAATAATTGATGGTTTTCAAAACACAAATGAATAGATAACATAGTCAATAACCTCTCTATATAAAAGCCTAAGCTATGATGCGCACTGACCACCAGGGAGCAGACACTCAACACAGGAGCTGCCCCCCTGGTGGTCAGTGCGCTCCCACAGCAGGAGTGCCGCTCAGCTGACTGATGGGTGCCAGACACAGGGCTCACAGATGGTTGCCGCAGCCCGGAGACCGCAGTTGGGCCAGGATGAGGGATGAGCAGGAGCAGCAGGCAGGAGTGGCAGGCAGTGTTGGGACTGCTGGTTTTGGCCTGGTACCCGCAGGCCATGCTGAGGGACCCCATCAGTGCACGAATCTGTGCACTGGGCCTCTAGTACTATAATGAGTTTGTATGGTGACAAGCATAACTTTGTGTGGTGATCACTTTGTAACGTATATAAATATCAAATCACTATGTTGTGCACCTGAAACTAATATAATTTTGTAAGTCATTATACTACAATAATAAACCCCACAAATGAACTCATAATATGAATGCCAATCCTATAAGGCAAGCAGGACACATATTACCTTTCTTATACAGATGAGGAAATAGGCTCAGAGATATAGTTGCTTGCTCAAGTTCATAGGCTGTTATGTAGAGTCTGTTATGTAGAGTTCAGCACTTAAACTTCGATGATCTGATTCCAAATTCTTCCCTTACACCAGTGTGGTCTTCGGGCCAGCAGGATCAGCATCCTGGTAGCTGGTCAGATATGTAGGTTCAGGCTGGCTGAATTGGAAACTCTGGGATGGGGTCTGCTATCAGGCCCCCCAGGTGGCTGTGGTGCATTTAAAGTTAGAGAACCACTGCAGTACGCCTTCTCTCATCTCTTATTTTTGAGCCCTGATCAAAAGAAGTGTTTCTCAGTCAAGGGAGGAAAGGTTTTACCTCTCATCTTTGGGCTCTGCCTGGACAACAGGGCAGACACTGAGAGGAGGGAGGCCAAAGGGCCGTTCTGGGGTTTGTGGCCTTCGCTCCTCCCTTCTACTGAAGCCCTCACAACATGCCTGCCCTCCCTGTCTGTGAGTATTTAGGATTCCCAGAGCCAACTTTTTGGAGTTATCAGCAATCAATCTGAGAAGACGCCCATAATCGTGTGACATTATACACAAAGCATAAGCTATTAAGGGTTTGGATTGTGTAATCCTTGGCATGGGGGTGGGAAGGGAGGTATAAAAGAGTCCAATTCAACTCAACACAAACTACCCCTGACACTAAGCCCACACACCGCATTGTTAAACGCTAGCATCTGCCATTTTACCGTCTTCACTGACACTGGATGTGTCTTACAACAGAAAAGCAGTAGTGGCCAGGCAGATGGCTGAGTTCTGATGTAGTTGTCATTTCCTGAACACTTGAAATAGGGTTGATTAGGTCAATTCAGTTGAGTTAATTGCATTGGCAACCTGATTTGTAGCTGTATTAAAATATTTTAAAATTAAGATATTACTTATAGATAGTAAGGTATTTATAAGTTTATAGCTAGATTTTTATATTTGTATTATAACTGTGTTACTACTACCCAAATAAGATATAGACCATTCCAGCACCCCAGCAGGCTCCTTCCAGGCTTCTGAAAGTCATTATCCCAATCCCCACAAGCCTCAAGGGTTATCACTAATTACTCTGCTGTCTAGCTCCATAGTTTTGCTTGTTATTGAATTTCATATAAATGTAATAATACCATACATACTCTTTTGCATTGGGCATCTTTTATTTAACTTTATTTCCATGAAATACGTTCACATTGCTCATTTTTTTATAGCAATTTAGTATTATACCACCACCATTTATTTACTTTTTCTAGTATTTATTGACTTTTGGGTTTTTTCCAGTTTTTGACTGCTATAAACATTCTTGTATGTTTTTGGTGGACATAAGTCCTGACTTATGCCGGGGATATACCAAGGGTAGAATTGCTAGGGCATAAGTATATGTATGAGTTGTAGTATACATGCCAAACGTTTTTCCAAAGTGGTTGTTCCCTGAACTTGATGTTGTTGGGAGCCAGGGATCTCACTGTGGAAAAAGAGACGTACAACTATCGAATGCAGAAGGCAATATAGAACCCTGTGGTGATGGATTTGAATTTGAGGTAATGTGAATTTATGATCTTGAAATTATGTATATGTGTACATTTATATGTACATTTATATATGTACATGCATGTGAGCGTGCATATTTTATGTATTTACATGCATATGTATATATACATGCATGTATTTCCTAGTTCTGTCTGCTAAGAGGGCTAAGAACCAAAAACACTCCACTAGCTATTAAGCATACCTAGCACCTCAATCTTGATCTCTACTACCATTTCCCATCAAAGGCACTGTTTCCTGGAAAAATGATGAGTTTCAGGGATGGGGTAACATAGGTACAACATAAGCATGGAAGTGTTCACAAGCCCTGGTCAGATGGCTCAGTTGGTTGGAGTATCAACCTGTACACAAAAAGGTTGCAGGTTCGATTCTCAGTCAGAGCACATGCCTAGGTTTCTGGCTTGATTCCCACCCTCCTACCCCTCTGGATGCCTCCCAGAGGCAACCAATTGATGTTTCTCTCTATTTCTCTCTCCCCCTTCCTTTGTCTCTCAGATCAATAAACACATCCTCAGGTGAGGATAAAAAAATGTTCATAAAAATGATGGGGACATGTCACAAGGGCATAGGAGTCATGAAGAGGCTCCTACTGGCCACACCTGGAATTCTTTGCACACCCAAATAAGCATGGTGATAAATTATAAATTTTAAAAAAGGAAATATATGAGTCCATATCAAGAATAAGTAGATTATTATAATAAATATAATACATGGGTAAAAAAGGGGAGAGCTCTTTCTTAAGAGGGATTTTGAGGGCTAGCTGGTAACTATGGAAGGAGTGCCAAGTTGGAAAATCATTTCTCAATTGCCATGGTAAAGATTTTTTCTGGCAAAATCATCAACAGATGGCAAACCTTGGGGGACATTTTGTTGTGGAGCAAGATATTCCCTTGGTCTTTTTTTTTCTCCTCATATTTTATTTTTTTTAAATAAATCTTTACTGTTCAGATTATTACAGTTGTTCCTCTTCTCCCCCCCCCATAGCTCCTCTCCACCCAGTTGACACCCCCCATGCCCATACCCCGCATTGTCCTTGTCGATAGGTGTATGATTTTTGTCCAGTCTATTCCCGCCCCTCCCACACCCCTTCCCCCCAAGAATTGTCAGTCCACTCCCTTTCTATGTTCCAGATTCTATTATATTCACCAGTTTATTCTGTTCTTCAGAATTTTTATTCACTTAATTTTTTAGATTCACTTGTTGATAAATATGTATTTGTTGTCATTTTGTTGTTCATAATTTATA
>NW_006300018.1:40248-44134 GCF_000327345.1 Myotis davidii
ATTTTTGGGGGGGGGCATTTTCACTAAGGTCCTTGAGGGTCTCACTAAGTTCCTCGGAGGTTTCTAGAAGATTCTTGAGTAACCTTTTAACTGTGGTTTTGAACTCTATATCCAGTAGTTTGCTGTCCTCCATTTCTTTCATTTGTGACATGTTTCTTTGTCTCCGCATTTTGGCTGCTTACCTGTGTTGATAAAGTGGCTTTGTGTGCTAGGTGTCCTATAGGGCCCAGTGGCTCAGCCTCCCTAATTACTTGAGGTGGACACTCGTGGTGCACCCATTTGTGGGCTGTGTGTACAGCCTTGTTGTAGGTAAGCCTTTATTACTGTTGGTATCACTGGGAGGAATTGACCTCTAGGCCAATTGGCTGTGAGGTCCAGCTGTGTCTACAAATGGAGAACTGCTGTGCTGGAGACACACTTATGGGGCAGGACTTGCTTCAGTGGGGCTTTGGTGCTCACTGAGTCTTCCTCTTGAGTGTATCACTTATGGATGTGAAGAGTTGTAATTTGGTATGGTCTCACACTGACCACTGGGTACACTGGCTCTTGGATCTTCAAGGAAGTGCAAAGTCAGCCACTGCCTGAGGCCACCCAGCAGGAGCTACAGAGAGATATGCAGATTCCTCCTCTTTGTTTGGGGTTTGGAAGTGCCCAAATGAGGCCCAGCTGTGAAGCAATGCAGGCTGCTGTGGAGCCTTAGGCCTTCTTTTGGAAGCTCTGGGGCTCTTGACCCAGCTGCAGTTCATCAGGTTTGGGATTGCAAAAGAACAGTCCATTCATATGCAAAAGCCGCTGTGCACATGTTGGGTGGGGTTGTAAATTGGGTGGGGCAGGGTCTCAGGGAATCAGCAGGGCAGAGAAAACAGCAATGGCTGCCAGTCAGCCTTGCCCCAGAGAGGTCCTTGGGTCTCTGTGTCCCACGGCCCCGTGCAAGAACAATGATCACTGCAAGCACCTCTGAGAGAAAGCCACCCTCATGTTCCAGCCCAATACCAGACAGTCCAGTTTCTCCCCGAATGAGTCTGGGTCTCCAGACTCTTGCCCAGAACTGGAGTTCAGAGCAATTGGGAGCTTGTATCTCCCTCCTGATTGAAAAAGACAACAGCACTCCCAGTTGCCAGCTCATTTGGTGCGCACCTCCGTACCTCTGCACTTCCACACCTCCGCACTTCCTACCAGTTTCAATGCGCTTTTCTCTTCCCTTCTAGTTGTATAACTTCCACTCAGCCAGCCTTCCTGTGGTTCTGGATGATATCAGTTTTGTCTTTTAGTTGTAGTTTTGATGTGGTTGTGTGAAGCAGCAAGTACAGGTGTTTACCTATGCCGCCATCTTGGTTCCTCCTCCCTTGGTCTTATAGGTCTCTCAGACTGTTTAATAGTAGCAAGGGAGAAATTGGGCAACACTTTACTAGGTGCTCAAATTAGGATCAGTGAGAAAAGGTGAACATTGGGCGCGTCCAGACATCGTATTTTGGAAAGGATGGACTGCCACTTCAGTGCCCTGGCTGAAAGAGCGTTATTGCATCCGACCATGAGGAGCATTATAGCTTTTGAAAATGGGGGAACGGTATTCTTCAGAAATGTCAGTATCACGAAAGATAAAGAAAGTCCGCATACAGATTAAATGAGGAGAAAGAGAAATGTCAACTAAATGTGGTTCCTGACCCTGGACCAGATTGGATCCTGAATGGGTTGTAGAAAAGGACTGTAAAGGACATAACTTGTCAATTGACAAAACTGGAGTATGGGTGGTAATTTAAATACTTTTAAGTACTGTATTAACATAAATGTGTGAAGTTGTTTGCTGTACCATGGTTACATAAGAGAATATCCCTATTCTTAGAAAATACTCACTGAAATGGAGGTATGCACAGGTAAAGGGCCATTATATATGTAACACCCTCAAATAGTTCAGAGGAAAACATCTAGGTGACTCTTGATAAAAAGAAAGGGGTTCTTTGTATTATTTTTGTGTTTCTTACATTTTATGAATTTCAAATTACAGATCCACCTCAGCTTACAATGGGGTTACGACCTGATAAACTGCAAGTTGAACATACTGTAAGTAAAAAATGCACTTAATTCACCTAACCTACCTGGCCTGCCTTAAATGGATCAGAACACTTGCATTAGCTGACAGTTGGGCAAAATCATCTAGCACACATCCTATTTTATAATCAAGTATTGACTATCTCATGTAATTTATTGAATACTGTACTGAAAGGAATACCGAGTATTGTATGGATCCTCATTAATGTGGATAGCTGAAAGCATTCTGGGTCTGGAAAATGTTTGAAGCATTGAACTAAAACAAAAGCTCTGGCTACACAGTGCACTGCAGGGCATGGGTTGCTTACCCTGGTGACAGCCTGGCTGACTGGGAGCTGCAGCTCCTGCCACTGCCCAGCATCCTGAGAGAGTATTGGATCTCATATCCCTAGCTCGGGAAAAGATCAAACTTCAAAATTCAAAGCCTGGTTTCTACATATCACTTTCTCACTATCAGAAAGTAAAGAAATCATTAAGTTAAACCATCCTAAGTTGGGAACTGTCTGTATTTCCAAATAAAAATTTGACTCATTTTCCCTCAAATCCTCATGACTGAGTTCTGCCTCCCAGAGATGGAATTAATTGGTTGGGGTATAGCCTGGGCATTGAGTGATTTAAAAGCTCCCCAGGTGATACTAATTACAGGCAGAGCTGGATCAGATAATAAAATTTTCAAAGCTGGCAGAAGCTGCTGCCGCTGACTCCTGAATTCTGGTTTACTACTCTCTTGCTCCGCATGCATTTTTCAAAAGTTTTGAGCTAACTCTTAGGTGACAACTGCTAGAAATATGTAATTTGATGAAGGGACAACAATATGTATAATCAAACATGCAATTCAGACAAAGCCCCATTATTCCTTAAAATGCTTTGAACTTCTACTACTTGGTGTAAACATGCTAAAGGAAGGCTGTGCGCACAGATTGCACAGATTCTGTCACTATTTGCTTCTCAAAACTGCCAAAGGCCAAAAATGGTTCAGAATAAGTTTTAGGATCTGAATCAGAAGAAGCCTTAGAGTCCAACTTCAATGGCAATAGAATAAAGTAGCATGTGCGCAGATAACTGTTATGGCTGATTTCTATTATTAAATTTATTTCCCTATTTTATATCATAGTAGAGGCCTAGTGCATGGATTTGTGCACTGGTGGGGTCCCTGAGCCTGGCCTGAGCCCTCTCGCTACCTGGACCCCTTCTGGGATATTGGACTGCTGGTTTCGGCCTGATCCCCGCAGGCCAGGCTGAAGGACTCCACTGGTGCATGAATCTGTGAACCAGGCCTCTAGAATGCATATAAAATCTTTGGTTAATCTCTTCCTGCCCTGCCCCCTCCCCTCTTCCCTCTGAGATTCATCAGTCTGTTCCATGTTTCTATGCCTGTGCATTGAGCGTCTGCCTCCTGGTGGTGAGTGCATGTCACAACTACAGGTTGAATGACCTAATGGTCGCTTAGGATTTTATATATATATATATATGTAGACTAGAGGCCCAGTGCATGAATTCGTGCATGGATGGGGTCCCTTGACCTGGCTGGTGATCGGGGGCCAGCAGGCTGTGGAGGGGTGGGGGTGGGGGAGTGGCTGTGGGATGTTGGCTGGCTTGGGGAAGGGTCCACGGGAAGTTGGTTGGCCATGGGAGGTTGGCTGTGGGAGTGCACTCACCACCAGGAGGCAGCTCCTGCGTTGAGCATCTGCCCCCTGGTGGTCAGTGTGTATCATAGCAACTGGTCGACTTGTCAACTGGTCGTTGGGTCGCTTAGGCTTTATATATATACTAGAGGCCCAGTGCACAAAAATTTGTGCACTCTGGGGGGTGGGGGGTCCCTCAGTATGGCCTGTGC
>NW_006300018.1:44332-66139 GCF_000327345.1 Myotis davidii
ATGATGGCTGTTTTCAGCTGGTCACACGCCCTTCAGGGTGGGGATCCCCACTGGGGTGCCTGGCCAGTCTGGATGAATGGCTGAGGGCCGTTTTCAGGCTGGCGGGTGACTGAAGCTCCCAAACTCTCCTTTTTTTCTTGTTTGTTTTTTTTATTCTGGGATATCTTTACCTTTTATGGCTGTCACTGGAGCTGAGAGCTGGCTTTAGCTCTGAGGCTCGGCTCCAGTTCTGAGACCTTGGCTGCTGAAAGCAGGTATCTGGGTTTGTTTGGGTTCTATAATTGTAACACTGTTGTGGTCCTGCTGCTCCAGCTCTGCCGGCTGAAAGCAGGTTTCTGGGGATTGTTTAGCTTCTATAATTGCAACATTGTTTCTTAGAGTGCAAGCTCAGAGGCCTGCAGCGGCAGGCGGCGAACCTTGGCTTCCTCCATCACTGGAGCAAGCAAGCCTCCTGTTCGCTTCAGCTGCCAGGCTGCCGGCCACCATCTCGGTTGGCAGTTAATTTGCATATCTTGCTGATTAGCCAATGGGAAGGGTAGCAAAGTTACGGTTAATTACCATCTTTCTCTATTATTAGATAGGAGGATTTATGCACCTGCCTTCCTTGCTACAAGGTGAGTGCATTAAAGGCAGACACTGTGATATAAGCATGTTTGCCCACTACCTGGCTCTTGGTTGGCACTCAAGAAATGCTTGTTGAATAGAAGTAAATTATGAGCCGTATTGTTCTGATCTATCTTACTTTAACCTTGGAGTTCAGATAAGAGAGTCTTGGAAACTCTACTTAAAGTCCTCCTTATCTGGATGTTCCTGTTTAAGAATTACAATTGCAAAAAATGTTCTCCATTCCTCCTGACCCAAATGGTAAACAGAAGCAGTGCTGCATAAAAATTCTGTCTAAAAAAAAATCAAGCATTTCTTTTTAGGTAGATCCAGGCCCAGTTTGATAAAGTGTACAAATTATGATTTCTGTTAAATAAATATATGCACGTATCACACAGTAATTTTTCAGTTTGGATTCGCGTTGGCATTTGCAGTTTGGAAAAATTGAATCTGTGTGATTTTCTAAAATATGATGTAACACATTTGGACTGAAAGTCAGAGTATCAGAGAAAGGTTGGTTTTTTCTTTGGCACTCTGTGATCCCAGGTTGTGAAGGGTTTGAATAAAGAGAAATGCCAAGTCTTTGTTCTTATTTCATTGCTAAATTATAGCTAAGTACAGCTAATTCTCATTCTTTAAGATATTAACAATTGATTTATCTCAACTCCAAATTTCCTTTGAATACTTACTAACTATAAAGAAGGTTTGTGTTTTCAAGCCTCAAATAATTTGTATGTAATAGGTTCCATCTATGGTTTAAGCAAGAAAATAAACCGGGCAAAGCAGTATTGAGGGGCTGCAAAGGGAAGATAGCTCATAACTTTGGAAGCTCAGACACATGTTAATACAATGGGAACAAAGAGGCTGGTAAAACTTCCATGGAAGGTAGAGGATCTTAGAGAAGAGGTGGCATTTGAGGAGGAATTTGCAAGGTGAGAAGCAGTTCCCCAGGCAGAGGACAGGGGAAGGGCACTTGGGGGCAAAGGCAGAAGCAGAAAGAGGCCTGAGCTTGGAGGAGAGGGGACAGCCTGATGTGCTGGAGAAGGGGTGTCATGGGTGCTGGGGACTGGAGCGGAGTGGAGGCGGTGGAGTGAGAGCCCCTGTTGAAGAGGTTAGAAGGGAAGACTGAGGATAGACAGTGCAGGCTGGATTGTGGGTACTGGGGAGCCATGAAAGGGTGTTTTTTTAAATTAAATTGGTTGGGGTGACATTGATCAACATAAACATACAGGATTCAGGTGTGTGTTTCTATGTTACAAGATATGTGTATTTGCACTGTGTACCCTCCACCCAAAGTCAAATCTTCATAATATACCACATAAACAAAAGAAAGAATAAAAATCATATGATCTTATCAATAGATGCAGAAAAAGCATTTGATAAGACACAACATCCATTTATGATTAAAACACCCAAAAAAATAGGAATAGAAGGAAAGTACCTCAACATAATAAAGGCCATCCATGATAAACCCTCAGGTAATATCATAGTCAATGGTGAAAAACTGAAAGCTTTGCCTCTAAGATCAGGAAAAAAACAAGGATGTCCATTCTCACCATTATTATTCAGCATAGTGCTGGATATCCTAGCCAGAGCAATAAGGAAAGATAAATAAATAAAAGGCATCCAAATAGAGAAGGAAGAAGTCAAACCGTCCCTTTTTGAGGATGACATAATTCTGTATAGAAAACCCTAAAAACTCCACCAAAACACTATTAGAAACAATAAACAAATACAGTCAAGTTGCAGGGTACACTAAATACAATGTTTAGTGTCCTTAAAATAAAAAGGCATTTGGATACTCAGACACAGAGACACACTGTGAGAATCCCTGTGATGAGGCAGAGATTGCAGTGATACGCACAAGCCAAGGAGTGCCAATTGCCAGCAAGCATCATAAGCCAGGAGAGAGACATGAAACAGAATCTGCCTCTGAGCCTCCAAGAAGGAACTAATCCTATTGAGACCTCGATTTTGGAATTCTGGTCTCTGGAACTGTGAGAAAATGAATTTCTGCTGTTTTAATCTTCCCAGTTTGTGGTATTTTGTTATGGCAGCCCTAGGAAACTAATACAGACAAGTATCTAATCCATGTTGCGTGTTTAAGGACTACATATTTGGTGGCTGTAGAGTGGGGGGGTGTATAAATCAGCTTGCAACAGAGTAAAATACCAATATTTGAAGCCAGAGTTTGAGTATTAAGTAGACCTATCATGAATAGAGAAAAAAGCCAAGAGCCTAATTCCAACTCCAGAGCACAAAACTTCTGGCTAAACGGGAATGACATTGGGGAATAAGCAGGATTTTCAACACAATGGGACAGTTAGTGTTTTAAATTTTATTACTTATACAAACCTATAATTTTAGAGTTCCATTCCTGTTCTAGGCTCTGTATAACCAAAGGTCCCTCAAAGCTGGAGATTTGAGAAATTTTAAAAAAACTTTATTGTTGAAAGTATTACTTGTTCCTCCCCCCCCACCTTTTTTTTTTAACCCATTGACCTCTCCTAGCCCTCCCCCAACCACTACCCTTGGGTAATTTTTAAAAACGTTTTTATTGATTTCAGAGTGAGTAAGGGAGAGGGAGATAGAAACATCAATGATGAGAGAGAAACATTGACTGGCTGCCTTCTGCACCCTCCCTACTGAGGATGGAGCCCGCAACCAGGCATAAGCCCTGACCCAGAATCAAACCATGTCCTCCTGGTTCATGGATTGAGGCTCAACCACTGAGCCACATCAGCTGGGTGGGTAGTTTTTTTCCTTAATTACAAAAATTGATGACAAAAAAGAAGAAGCTTGAAGCATAAACTTGAATCCAATGAATAAAATGCAAGATTGTAAGGGAAATTCCAAACAACCAGTCCAATAGTGTTGTTAGCAGTTCCAAGATGTCAGCAGTAATTCAGTGGAATGGTAATGGCAGAAGCAGTTATTCTAAAAAAACATAGTATGTATTTAGATGTTAATTTAACATAAGAGTGAACATAGATGAACAGAACAGAACAGAATACAGCCTAGAAATAGATCTGCACAAATATGGCCAACTGATTTTTAATGAAGTTGCAAAGGCAATTCAATGAAGAAAGGGTAGTCTTTTAAACCAATGCTGCTTTAACAATTGGACATCAATATGCAAAAATTAAATTTCAACCTATACTTCCCACCTTATACAAAAACTAAATGAAAATGGATCATAGAACTATATGTCAATGTAAAACTTTTAGAAAAAACATGGGATACAATTTTTGTGACCTTGTGTTAGGTGAAGATTTCTTAGATATTACACCTAAAGCTAGATCCATGGAAAAAACACACTGATGAACTAGACTTCATCAAAAGTAAAAAGTTTTGCTCTGTGAAAGACTCTGTATTATATCCAGAAGATGTAAACAACTCTTGAAATTCAACAGTAAGAAAACAAAAATCCATTTAGAAATTAGGGGAAAGATTTGAACAGACACCTCACCAAAGAAAGATACAGATTGCATATAAGCACATTGATTTTCTCTATTGCTTTCCTATTTTCACTTTCACTGACTTCTGCTGTTATCTTTATTTTCTTCCTTATGCTTGCTTTGGGCTTAATTTGCCCTTCTTTTCCAAAATTCTCAATGTTGCAGATTAAGTTATTGACTTGAAATTGTCTTTTCTAGTACAAGCATCTAATGCTATTAAGTTCATCTAAGCACTGCATTAGCTACATCCCAGAAAAATTTTGACATGTTCTATTTTCACTTTTATTCAGTTCAAAATATTTTCTAAATTCACGTGAGACTGGTGGTGTTTCCATGTGTTGTTTAACTTCAAATAGTTGGGAAACTATTTTGATTTCTAGTTACATTCCATCATGGTGATTCGGGTTGTTTTACTGAGCAGGATGCAAGGGTTCTTGTCCAGACGGATTGGAAGAATGAAGCCCTGGACAAAAGGTTGTAGGTGAGAATTACAGAAACTTTATTGCAAGTAGATTTCTAATTCTAAGTTTCTACTCTGTCTCTCCTGGCTAAGGAGGGACAGAAGGGTCCTCTAAAAAGGGCGGCTGGTGTTTTCTTTGTCTGAGGCATTATAAAAGGCTATAGCTCTTTGTCTGCACATGACCCTTTCTAGTTGGACTCTTCCCCAACCTAGGACCCCTGTGCTTTCCTCATTGGTCACTCTGCTAAGGCCAAAGCCCATGTGGTGCCCCACTCCCCCCTTCTCTCCTTTAGATCCTGTGTATTTTCTTTGCTCTTCCCATATCTAACTTATCTGTTCAAGTTGGAGTTACTTTTGATTTCTCTTATGGCTTTATCCCAGTTGTGCTGGCCAAAGATGTTTTATTTTATAGTTCTCCCAGCTGCTCAGGTCAGGGCTACTTTTGATCTAACTATGGTACTTAGCAACCTTATCTTACCAGGTCTTGAGACTGAAACCACGGACTTCTCTGCTCAAAAGAGCAAAGCAGCCTCTTTCTTTTTCCTCTTGTCCAGAGATTTATTCTTCTATGACTCTCCCAGCTGCTCAGGCCAGACATTTCCTTGTCCTTGGTTTATGGCTATTTTAATTGCTCAGGCCAAGATGCCTCCATCCTCTCCAGACCCCCTCCCTTTCTGTCTTAAGCTAGCTAGTTAACCCTTTTCAATGGTAGAAAAAGTCAGTTTATATAATTACTAGAGGCCCAGTGCACGACATTTGTGCACTCAGCGGGAGGTTGGGGGGGTGGGGTTCAGCTCAGCCTGTGCCCCCTTGCAGTCTGGGAGCCCTCGGGGGGTGTCCAACTGACAGCAGCAGTTGGACATCCTTAGCACTGCTGTGGAGGTGGAAGAGGTTCCCACCACTACCCCTGCGCTTGCCAGCCATGAGCCCAGCTTGTGGCTGAGCGGTGCTTCCACTATGGGAGTGCACTGACCAGCAGGGGGCACTCCTTCATTGAGCATCTGCCCCCTGGTGGTCAGTGCACATCATAGCGACCGATCGTTCCTCTCTTCAGTCAATTTGCATATTAACCTTTTATTATTTAGGATAATTACATTAAATTTGTTAAGGTCTGTATTATGGCTGAGAATATGGCTTACGTTGGTGACTATTTCATGTACACTTGGAAAGAATGTGTATTTCTGCTGTTGTGGGTGGAATGAGAGCTTGGTCAAATTGTGTACCTGCTCTATTAATTTCTTGAGAGAAATACTAAAGCCTCCAAGTATAATTGTGGATTTGTCTATTTCTCCTTTTAGTGCTACTAGTTTTTGCTTTATGTGTTTTGGGGCTTTTGTTTAGGTACATATGTATTTATGACAGCCATGTTTCCTTGGTTAATTTACCCTTTATTATCATGTAATTTTTCTCTTTATCCCTGATAATTTTTTCTTGATCTTAAGTCTACTTTGAATAATATTAGTATAGCCACCCCTGCTTTTTTTGATTAGTATATCCATGGCATAACTTTTTTTTATCCTTTTACTTTTAATCTACTTATATCACTACATGTTGAGTGGGTTTCTTGTAGATAGCATATTAGGTCTTTTCTCAAAAATTCAACCATACAATATCTACCTTTATTTGGCATTTGAGACCATCTACATAATTTAACATAATTGTTGACTAGATTTATATCTACCATTTTATCAGTCCTCTGTCTCTTCTGTTGCATGTTCCTCTGTTCTCCATTTCCTTCTGTCTTTTGGATTTGAATCATTTTTGGTATTCCATATAATTATCTATTGGCTTTTGGTCATATTTCTTATACTGTTTTTAGTTGTTGCTTAAGAATTACAATATACAAACCTCATTTGTCACAGTTTACTGAGAGTTAATGTTTACCAGGTCAAGTCAAATGTAGAAGTCTTAAAAACATATAGGTCTTCTTATCAGCTCCTATTTATATTTGCCATATGTATGACATCTACATACACTGAAATTCTATCAATGTTATAATTTTTGCTTTCAGTGATAATGAATATTTTATATAACTTAAGAGGATATGACCTTAGTTTACTTTTTTTAATCTCACAATAATCCCGTGAAATAGGTAGCTAGTATAATGAATTCCATTTTGGAGAGGAGGAAACTGGCAAGTTAGGCATTCACACAACTGACTAATAGCAGAACCAGGACCCAGCCTATTTTTCTTCACTTCCTATTCCTTTCCCTTCTCCTAGGCTGCCATATGTAAGTTACGGCATTGGTGAGCAAACTAGAGTCTGTGTGGCACAGAAGGTGCCATAAAATCATAAAAGATACTGGAAAGGAGAACACCTAGATTTGCTACTTCTATTAATCAAATTAATCAAGATTCCATCTATGTTTGGCTGAATACAAAATTATTTTCTGTGGCATTCCCTTCCCTTAAATTGGTGGTTTTAAAAAACTGTGTTCCCTGGAGTCCTTCAGATGATCATGAAGTTCCCAGATTTCCATGAAGTGTTCTCAGGGGCACATCATGAGAAGAGTGGGTGGGGATGGGGAAGGGAGAGTAGAATCTACCTCCCTCTTACTTCCTTTGTTTTATTTGAACAAATAGTTCCTTGGAACTATTAAAGAAATTTGAACACCTCCACCTCAGAGCATTGACTCAACCTCTCAGGAAGGGCGGGCACTTGACGGTTGTCTCCTTTAGTCTAACCACCCATGGAAGGTTTGGGTTCCTCATCACCAAGTAACACCCAGCCTGGATCTGAGCTGCTTCAATGGCAGGGATTCTCTTCACCCCAGCAGCTCACTCCTCCTTTGCTCAGTTCAGATCTATCAGTCCTTCCGTAGATCACTGCTTTGCAAAGTTGGCTGTCTATTGCAATCACCTGGAGAGTTTTAAAAATACTGATGCCTGGGCCCCAGCCCCAGAGATTTTGATTTAATTGGTTTGGGTGCATCCTGGACAGTAGAAAATTTAAAAAATTTCTTGATTCTAATTTGCAGCGAAATTTGGGAACCACTGTCTTAGATGAACTGGGATCTGCACCTATGAAGTGGCCACCCTCCTTTGGAAGACACATATAATGAGACCAATCCATCTTCCACGTAAGAACATTCCCCAAATCCGAAGAGAGTTTTCAGTTTCTTCCCAGAGTTTTCGCCTTCCAGTTAAAACCTGGCGCTCCCTAGATGTCTCCTCCTGCAACATGTTATCCGGTGGTCTATATTCCTCTTAAAGTGAGGAGTTTCCCGCGGCATGCAATACCAGGACGAATTTGACCTTTCCACAGGAGAGCAGAACTAGGGTGTCCCTCCTCCTCCGCACTTTGCCTTCAACCTGAGTTTTCTGAGTGGCCCCAGCACATGGCTGATTTGATAAAGAGCCTTTTCCCCATCCTGCATCTGGGTACGGGTTACTGGGTAAGGCCCATGACAATCAGAAAGCCAGATCAGCACAGCCTTACACTTGGCCTTTTACAATTCCCAGGTAAATTCTTCCCTGCCGCCCCCCCACCCCCCCAAGTGTCCTTACTCCAATCCTAATATTCAGGAGAGAAAGCTAGTTTTAAAACAAAACAAAAAGAGATGTTTTCAAAACCCCGAGTTTAGTAAGAGCCGAGCTGGGGGTAGTGAAAGGCAACTGGCAGCCACGTTTAGCGATCTTTACACAGGCCACACTCTCCCACGTGGAC
The DNA here is from genome assembly GCF_000327345.1 of Myotis davidii. Classification (NCBI taxonomy): domain Eukaryota; kingdom Metazoa; phylum Chordata; class Mammalia; order Chiroptera; family Vespertilionidae; genus Myotis; species Myotis davidii. The sequence goes on from NW_006300018.1 coordinate 52,522, forward strand.
GCACAGCACTGGGCGGGCCAGGCCGGGCATCTGCACAGAAACCTCGGCTCCGGCTGCTGCGGGCCCCCCACGCTTTCTGAACAGTGTGCGCTGCGCGACCATAGGCCAGGGGCTCTGCGGCAGTGCTGAGAAAGCAAGGCTTCGGGCGGTATCAGGTGCCCCTCGCTCTGCGTGCGACAGAAATCATGTGGTAACTTAAAAACCTCCTTTGAGGAAGGCCCCATGTGCATGGCTGAACCTAAACCCTAACCCAAACCCCGAAACAGGTCAGAAATGGTGACCATTTTGGTAAAAATTCATCATCCGTCTCAGCATCGATCCCTTCTTGCATGTCCATGTACTGCCTTTTTCTTTGGGTTCCCGACTTGCCTTTGCCCCAGGACTAAAACAGATCTTTTCTAGCAGCTGATACCTTAATCCATACCCTTGTAGCTGCCAGCTCAGCTAGGATTCCAGACTTGGGTCTTCCGGCTGCCTGTTTAGGACTCCTCATTTCAAACTCCCAGGGCTGACCCTACTGTGGGTCTTAATTTTACCTATTGTCTCAGAGACTTTTTACCTGTCTCACAGACTGGAGAGCCCTGTGGGCAGTGGGGTGGTCTGTCCTCGGTGCAGGTTATAAGGCGTACACTGTCTGTAGAGGACTTTAAAATGATAATAAAAGTGTTTCATTTATTATCACCCTGATAAAATGCTGCCACTGTCCTTCCTCCCCACCTCGTATGCCGCTGTAACATACAGTTAGACATCCATCCCAACCCTGCTACAGCCTGGGTTCTGTGTCTGCCCTGTCTGGCAGGTAAGGAAGACATCACAATGAACCAGGCTCAGCGGGACTTCCACAAAGCTCCCTGCACAGTTCAGGTGGAAGGGAACTCAGTTAACTCTCTTGGAAACAATATACCCCTAGATGACAGTGCAGCTTCTATTGCAGAACTTGAAAACCAGAGGCAACTGGATTTAAAAATCTCTAAGATTGTCATCTTACAAGGCACACTGCTTGCTCCTGAGCCCTAGCAAGTATTGCACTGGAAAGAGGGCAAGGAATTGTTTTTATTTGAAAGGCATTTGTTTGAGAAAACCAGGCGTTCTCCAAGCAAAATGTTAGCATGCCTGGTTAGAAGTTAATTACAGTATTCATTGCTTAAAGCCAGCCTGGAATTTTGGCTTGAATTCTTATGAGTCCATTATTCAGGGGGGAAATTACCTACTCAACCCAAGGCTAAAGGTTGATCTGATAACTGCCTACTTCAAAAGAGCCCAAGATAAGAACTATATCCCAGAGGGTGTAAAAAACAAAACTGTGGTTTTAATTGTTTTGTGTAAAAATTTTTACTTATTGATTGATTTGAGAGAGAGAGAGAGAGAGAGAGAGAAACACACACACACACACACACACACACACACACACACACACACAGAAACAATGTTGTTCCACTTACTTGTGCATTCTTTGGTGGATTCTTGTACGTGCCCTGACCAGAGATCGAACTTGCAACTTGGGGTATTGGGATGATGCTCTAACCAACTGAGCTACAGGCCAGGGCTAATACTATAGTTTTAGATCTAGGAATGTTATCAGACCTACAGGAATGTTTGTTACTGAGATTGGAGCTAAAGGAGGATATGACTTGAAAAGATCAAGTGGTTAGTTGCCTTGACTCCCAAATTAATAATGTCCTTGTTCTTTGATATCTTCAATATTCACCAATTGGTTTAATTAAAATATTTGGAAGTTGAAGTCCAGTGCAAGTAAAGAAATCATGCCTTTGCTATTTGGCTTAATGGACATTAGCTTTACCTAAAATTCTAACCTGTCTCCCCCTAGCAACCGTTATGCTGTGGGTCATCTTCCTTCAGCCCCTTCCTTGGAGCTGGGTACCAGTGACTGACCTATTTGGGCCTCTAGGCATCATTATTGTTTTCCTGCTATTCCTCCCTTGGTGCCTATTTGACCTTCAACTTTGGGTTTTCCCCAAGGTTGAATGTAGTGAGTACCTGGGAAGGCACATGGGCATTTCTTTAATTATTGTCAGCTGAAGCCAGTGGTGTTGGCAAAGCCAGGTCCTACAAACACGTTTTGCCAAAAGGCAGGAGTGTTGTCAGCTTGACCTTCAGCCCAGGTGCCAGGGGGTGGGTTTTGTTATTTAAATCCAACCAAGCACCAGGAATGAATATGACTCGGGCCCACCCAAGAATGCAAATAATCTCCTTTGTTTTGACTTTTAGTAAAACTTCCTGGTTTTTGCTGTATAGATTAAATACGCTCTATTGGCTCGGAGTCACTGTCTCTGTCCCTGTCCCAATCTGAGGACAGTGGTCCCACCCGGTCCCAGCTTTTCTCTTCCATCTCTGTGTCTGCCTCGTTCTTTCATTTTCTCAATCCCCAGTCGCCCCTACTCAAGAAGCAGACCGCTCTCTAGCGGCGCTGGACTCGGAGAAGAGAGACATATTTACAGTTGAAGCTTCTATTTCCCCTCCATCCCATCTCTTGGATAGCTTCAACTCACTGCCCTGAAGAGATGACACTCAATTTATATCTTTGGTCTTGGCACCTTCCTGAACTCCAGGAACGGCCTGCTAGAACTTTGCCCTGTACATTTCATAAATGCCTTAGAACATGTCCCAAACCAAACACATAATTTTCTCTCCCAGCCCTACATCTTCCTGTTCCTGGCCCAGGTGTCTTCCCTGCCACTGGGCTGGAAACCTTTGTTTTTCCCTGGCTCTTCCTTCACCTATGGCATCTGATCAATTACAAATCCTGTTTCAAAGCTAACTGCAACTCTCATTCCACCTGAATGAGGTCAGAACTTACACCCCTCCAGCCAGCTGCATACACTGCATTCGGAGGAAGCCCTGCCTGGGACACTGAGAACAGAAGCTGCAGTGGGTAAAGGCTCAGTCTCGACTTGCCCCTCCCCACCCTGGGCCTCAGTTTCCTCACATGCAAAATGAAGGGTTAGACAGACAATCTCTGAGGCTTTGTGATTCTCTGGATGCAATTCCTCACCATGCCTGCATGGCCACAACTTACTTATCCTTCAAGATTCATGCTTAGTTGCTGCTTTCTTCTAAAACTTCCTCCGACTCTCTCCCTGCCCCACCCCAAGTAGAAGTAACACCACCCCCTCTGGATTCCTATAACACCGTGTATATCTCTTTCATGGAATTTTCACTAAAAGATTACTTCTTATCTCCCTCATTAGATGAACTGACCACATACTCTTGGGGGAAGAGCCCACATTTACTTTTTCTTTTTTATATCCTCCTTGTGGATAGTAGGCAACTCTGAAATACTCACTGAGTGAATGAATGAATGACTGTGGAATCCTTTTCCTGGATAGAAAAATGACAATAGCTTCTAATTTCCTCTTGGCAGCTGTCCTGAGGCTGGGGCTGGGTTAGCTTGGCTGCCCTGAGTGCTGGGACAGGGAGTGGGCTGGCCTGGCAGCTACTGGGGCAGTGATCTCTGAGGAGCTCTCAAACATCTTTCAGACGGCAATGCCTCGCAAGAAATGCAAAGATAGGAAATTTTATTTCCTCAACCCCTCTTAGGGGCTTCTGTGTATGCCCGAAGACCTCCCTAGATGAGCTGCTCGTGGTTCAAGGAGAACCCGTTCCACCACATTGCAGTGCTTCATTAACAACAGAGACTAACCAAATGCCCTCTAAGGAAAGCGGGTTTGGTTATCTTTGGGGTTTAGTTTTGCTAATTAGGGTATGGAAATTGAAGTGCTGCTACCATTGGTCTCCCTTTTCTCACACAGGGCGCAGCTTCTTCTCAAAACCAACACTGATTAAGCATTTGAAGGACCCACACTTTGAGGGGCCCCTGGCTGTTGGCGAGCCATCGATGCCCATCCTTCCCAGCAGACCCTTCATTCCAGTCTTGCCAGCTCATTGGTGACCTTCGTGGTTTAGGATTATCTTCAACCCTTAGCTCCTGGTTTTCCTTTACAAATTCTACCTGTTCTTCAAGGCCTGGCCCATGTCCCATCTCTTCTGTGTCTCCCCTGCCTGCGATTACTCTAGACATCACTGCTTTCTTTCTGTTTTTAACTTCTCCAGGCCAAGCTCTTCAAATCAGAGTCCACGAGGATGGCATCACTCTCCACTTCCCATGTGGAGACCTAGGCTGCCACATGCATAGCTAACAGGTGTCAGGCTCTGGATTCAGAGCTGGTTTGGGCCCCGGGCTCCTGCCACGTGTCCTGCATCCAACCCCACCCTACTCTGTTCCATCACATATGTCACTGTGGCCTGTGGGTCTCTAGGTTGAGTGCCTGGATCCTGGTGGTTGCTGGATAAATGTGTAATAATAAATACTTAGCTCTCAATTATATAATTTAGTATAACTGTATGCACTGTCTTTACCTTGTCACTTAGCAATTTTCACTCTAAGGAAAAAAAAAAACCCTGTGGTTTCTTAGTGGGAAATTATTTTAAATTATGTTTAAAAACTTTGTACAGTTTTTCATTAAATATTAACTAATATTTGCCAAGATCCTTGCCCCTCACCAGAGAGGAGACAGAAATCAGACCTGACAAGTGTGAGAATTATGAGAATGAACTTGTAATCTTTTCTGTCAAAGAAGGAAGCTCCTTAGCTTAAGAGCAGCCATTTTTAGAGGTGGCCGCCACTCTAACTCCCATGACTTGCAATTCCCCAAGAGGCTGCCATTCTAAATATCTGTTTCCTAAATGTCAACCCTCCCCTGTCCTTTGAATTAACCAATTGTGTAAGAATGTGAACCTGAGCCTTAACCAATCAGGGTGAAGGGCAGACTGTGTCAGGGATAAAATCCGAGGGACTTCCCGCTCTGTGTGTGTGTTTACCAGACTCTTTGTAATTTGCACGCCCTTCTGCAGAAGTAAAGATATTGCCTTGCTGTCTGACTCCTGAGTATCCTTTGTGTTCTACCAGGACCCCTAACTCTGGGGCTAGCCTTCTTTCTAACACAAGGAAGAAATGAAGGCTCCTACTATTAGAGCTTCTCTGTCTACCACCAGAGGAGCTTTGGGCCTGCAGCTGAGTCCACGCCTGGACTTGCCCTCACTCCAGACCCTCCCATGGCCGAGGACCCACTGCTCTTGTGCCCTCTGTCTGCACTGCAGGCCCAGGTGAGCTGTCTCTGTGGGAAAACCTGCAAGAGGTCAACTGGTGGGGCTGGCTTTAGGCATCTTCCAGAGCACCAAGCCCCCGGATCCTGTCCTTGGTACTTAAGACCTAGGTCAAATCTATCCCTTCTCTTTGTCACCTGACTCAGGTTACAACCACCCACAGGTTTCCCCCATCTGACTCAGGCCACTACCTAGGAATGACTGAGTAAAGCATTCAGATGACAATAGACAGCTGAACAAACATCATAAATTAATAGAAATATGTTCAATCTCCCTTGTAATCCACACAAATTACAATAATAGAGCTGTACCATTTTTTACTTAAAAATACCCTAAATGATAATATACATTCCATGGACCAATGAGGGGACAATCACATAAGAACAGGGCCAGAAGTGGGTGTCAGATTTGCACCTCTATTCACCTAACAAACTCTTTGAGCACCTACTATATGCACTGTGTTATTCTGGGCTCTAAGGACACAAGAGACACGTGGAGTCTGCCTTCTTTGAGGGAAACGGGTTGCTGGAAGGGACAATGATGGGAAGACCTTTCAGAGGAGGTGCCTGAGTGTGGGGAAGGAGCCAGTCTTGTGAAGAGCAGGGACACACAGCCAAGAAAGAGGGGATAGCCTGTGTGCAAAAGTCCCAAGGTCAGAAGGACTGAATTTGAAGGAATGACAGAGGTCTGGCTGATGACATCTATAATAATAAAAGTGTAATATGCTAATTAGACCGGACAGCTGAATGACCTTCTGGACAAAGCTGTGGTAGTGGGAGCTGAGGCAGAGGTGGTTAGGGGCAATCAGGCAGGAAGGCAAAGGTGGTTAGGGGTGATCAGGCAGGCAGAAGCAGTTAGGGGCGATCAGGCTGGCAGAGGTGGTTAGGGGTGATCAGGCAGGCAGGCAGAATGGTTAGGGGTAATCAGGCAGGCAGACAGAGGGGTTAAGGGGCGATCAGGCAGGCAGGCAGGCAGGCAGAGGGGTTAGGGGTGATGAGGCAGGTGCCGGAGTCCATTTATTGTCTTCACTATCTGAGTTTAGACAGAGACCCCCCAAAAGCTAGTAGTCATTGAAAGTCCTGGCAGAGGTCAGGGCTGTGCACCACCCAGTTAATCCAGGAACCACTCAGTTAATTTAGACAATAATAGTTGAAGCATCCCCACCTTAGTTCCCTTAATTCCTTAGATACTTATGTAGATCCTTGTTGATTATTGTTAATCAGATACTTCTGGAAATCTATTGATGAGCTAATCAGTTACTCTGCCTACACTCGGAAATCTATTCATGAGTTAATCAGATAATTTGTCTATTCCTGGAAATTGTTTGCTGATCTGTGTGTCATTGAAACTTCCTTACCCTAAGGGCTACTCCAGATCAATAAAAGATTGGAGCGATCTGAGCTTGGTTGGAAGTCCCTCTCCTTGAGTTGGACTTAACTGCCTGGACCTCCAATATTACAAAATTATCTCATGTCTTTTCTCTCAGTTGTTGTGTGGCTCCTCTTTCAGGTACCGATCCCTACTCCACGCAGGTCGTGGAAGGAAACACTCAACATACTAAAATGCAGAGTGGTTAGGAGTGATCAGGCAGGCAGGCAGGCGGGCGAGTGGTTAGGAGCCAGTGGTCCTGGATTGCAAGAGGGTGCAGGCCAGGCTGAGGAGACTCCCCCCAACCCCCATGCACAAATTTTGTGCTCTGGGCCTCTAGTTTGTTCTATAAAGAGAAGTGACTATGGTTATCCTTCTGGGGGTGTAGGTGAGCAGCTGACAGCAATAACATTCTCAAGTGGTGGCAAAGGGTCAGGAGTTTGCTTTCATAAGAATCAAGAAACGAGGCTGAGCCCCAAATTCAAGGGTCTTAAATGTAACACAATATATTAATGCTCCTTCCTTGGGCCTCTGACTCCTCATACATAAAATGTTAAGATTGAACTGAAAGATCTCCAAGGTCTCTTTAAGTGAAAAATTCTCTTAAAAGATTAAATTTAATTAAAATAATGAATTCAAAATGATGGAATGAATTAACTAAGAGTTTAACTATGACAATGAACTCCCAGACTTGGTGGTAGCCTCCTCCTGCTTTTCCCTGGTCCTGTTACAACACTGCAGCTGTGGTCACTGTGGTGTGTGTAAGGGGCCTGGACGAGGCGGCAGGGGAGAACCTGACGGGAAAGCCTGATCAGCGAGGAAAGCCCCAGAGCACTTTGCAGACAGTCCAGGCTTCGAAGTCTGTCAGTTGGGAATACCTCAGATGAGGAGGGTGGAAGGGGCGAATGGTCTGAAGACACTTTTCAGATTTGATTTATAGGCTGGACAGTAGTGTTGCCTCTGCCCGTTTTATTTGCCATGTTTTTCACCAGGATAATTTAAGTTTTTTACAACCCAGAGGTTAATTCATTAAAAACATCGTGTCCTAAAGGCAAGTGGAAATTCTTCTCCCTCTGCATAGCCCCAATCTCACTTCACTCCATGAGGATAACCACTTTTAGCAATTTGGTGCCTATCCTTCCAGACCGTGTTTTTTTGTTCATCCTCACATGAGGATATTTTTCCCATTGATTTTCAGAGAGAGTGGAAGCAACTGGCTGCTTCCCACATGTGCCCCGACTCGGCCGGGGAAAGAACCTGCCCGGGCTTCTTCCGGACCGTTTAGTGCATGTTCCCACACAGATGCATATAAAGTGATATATACAGTGGGACCTCGGTTCTTAAACTTACTTCGTCCTGGAAGGCTGTTCAAGAAGCTATTTGTACAAAAATCAAATAATTTTTCCCATTACAAATAATGTAAATTGAATTAATTTGTTCCAGATCCCCAAATGATTCCCTGTTTTAACCTTTCTTATATACAGTATATAGTACATGTATAATATACTGTTTACCCTATAAACACTTTAAAAACAAAATGAACATGAAATGTAGATGAAAATGTTAACAAAAAGGAAAGGAAATATACAGTAAAAAGTGAAAATTTACAAATACATTAGAACTCATCTTTAATGTTGAGAACTACTGATGACTGACTATGGAGAGGAGGGATGGAGGGATGGAGGGATGGAGGGATGGAGGGATGGAGGGATGGAGGGATGGAGGGATGGAGGGATGGAGGGATGTTATTGTTTGGAATGGGAGTCCCCTTCTATAAAAACATCAGGTAGCTGTTCTGGGCTTCTTTCTCTCTTTCTTTGTCTCCACTAGAACTTGCTTCAGGCTCACTGGGCCTCTGTCTCACTAAAAATGTATCCAATGATGTGTTTGTGTTTTTGCTGCATTTTAACACTTGCCTGAGTGAAACACTGCATTATTATTATGGCAGGGTTTGCTACTTCTTTGTCAGGGTGATATTTCTCAATAAAACTTTGCATTTCTCCCCATTTGCGAAGCACTTCCTTGATTAGTGAAGTAGGAATACCCCTTTCCCTCCCCCTCCTCTGAAGAGACTCCTCAGCTGCCGCCTGTTGCTGCTCCCTCTAAAGGTCCTGGAGCTCCTCGGTGATCAGCTCAGTGCTGTGGTGCTCCACCAACTCCTCCACATCACCATCATCCACCTCCACCCCATGGACTCGCCCAGAGACACAATGCCCTCCACAACAGACACAGGCTCATCCTCAAAGCCCTCAAAGTCTCTTTCAGCAACAGACTCAGGCCACAGTGTCTTCCAAGCTGACTGCACATTTCCCCCCATGCTTTGTCTATCAGCCTCATGCAAGTGGGGATATTAAAATGTTCCTTCCCAAACTCCCCGAGGGTTAAATTAGCTTCAGAGGTCACCTCAAAACACTTCTGAAACAGTGCCTTTGTGTAGAGCCTCTGAAAATTAGAAATGACCTGCTGGCCCAGGGGCTAGATGAGAGGAGTTGTTAGTGGCAAGAACCTAATAGTGATGACACTACTCCTCCACCAACTCGGCCTGCAAGCCTGGGAGCGGGCAGGGGCATTGTCCATTACAAGAAGTGCCCTGAGTGGCAACTGTTTATCCCAGAGTTATTTCTTCACATTTGGGGAAAACACTTCATGAATCCATTCAATAAAAAATTACCTGGTCACCCAAGCTTTGTTATTAGCCCTCCACATCACATTCACCTTGTTTTTCATGACATTCTTTTTCTTGAAAACTCATGAATTTTCAGAATAGTAGACAAGTTGAGGCTTCAATTTAAAGTCCCCACTCGCCTTCCCACACAGCAATAACATCAGCCTGTCCTTCACTGGCTTGTGTCCTGGCAGTGACTTCTGCTCCAGTGTGATGTAGGTCTCTTTGCCATTTCCTTTCAGAAGAGGCCTGTTTCATCACAACTGAACACTTGTTGGGAACAAATGCTTCGGTCTCTACATATTCTTGAAATTCTGTCATGAAAATATCAGCAGCTACTTTATTAGAACTGGCAGTCTCACTACACTATGAATGCCACTTCTTTTCTGAAATTTATTGAATCACTCCCTACTAGCCTTAAACGAATCACTGTCAGCACACATTCCAGGCGTCTTCCAGGAGGTCAATATGTAGCAACTTTGCTGTTTCACAAATCATTGCCTCCAAAATGCTATCACCGGGTAACTGCATTTCATTTATCCAAATCAACAACAGTTTTTCTACCTCTTCAATTGCCTGTGATCATTGTTTTGTGAGCACTTTCACACTCATAGCAACATCAGCATTCTTGATGGCCTCTTAATGTTTTAAAATTGTGCTAATCATTGATTTCACCATGCCATATTCAGTAGCCAGATCGGACATGTGAACACTTCTATGATACTTTGCAATTATTTCTTTTTAAAACTCTACCATCGTTCTCACAACTGCCCTTTTCATGTTGCTATCACTAACCTTCATAGGACCCATGGTGACTTACTGTACATATCCTATATAATAAAAGGGTAATATGCAAATTGATCCTAACAGCAGAATGTCCAGAATGACCGCTCAGTCAGTCACTATGAGGCACACTGACCACCTCTTGGTCCCTTTCCCCAGTCAGCAGGCTCTGATTACCTGGTGGCGAAAGGGAACCGGGGTGGGTGGCAGCAGGAGGGGGGTGGATGGGTTCGGGGGAGAGGGGGTGGCTGCGGGCAGCCAGGGAAGGTGGTCCTGATCGCAGACCAGGCCTAGGGACCATACCCATACATAAATTTCACGTGCTGGGCCTTTAGTTAATAATAATAATCAGCAACAAAAGCAAAAAAGCATGAAAATATTCAAAGCATACTTTCCTGAGATGTTATCAACTAGTGGTTTAGTGGTAAAATGACTCATACTGGCACATTCCTTCCTTTGTTTGTCACCTGAGAGACATGTGACTGATCATACAGGTATCAGCATGAAAGGTTTGTTGGGTCAAGAATGAAATTTTGTTCGACAGCTGAGACATTTTTCCATGAACAACTTGGTTGTAAAACAAATTGTTCAAGATGGGAGATGTTCAAGAACTGAAGTTTGACTATAATTTCATATGGTGTATTTTAAACAATATATATTTTTATTGATTTCAGAAAGGAAAGGAGAGGGAGAGAGAGAAACATCAATCATGAGAGAGCATCTGCCTTCCGCACATCCCCTATTGGGGATCGAGCCCACAACCCGGGCATGTGCCCTTGACCGGAATCAAACCCAGGAATCCTCAGTCCGAAGGGCAACACTCTGTCCACTCAGCCAAACCGGCTAGGGCTCATAAGGTGCATTTTTAATACAAAAATGGGACCCTACTATGACTTTTTAAAAAAAGCCCAGAATCCCTTCAAAGATGTTCATTTCATGTCATTACATGTATAGAAACTCCATTACTTTCAATGGCGAGTGTTTCACAGGATGGGAAATATAACATTTAATCCCTTTGCTATTGTGGGGTAGTTAGATTGCATTTAATGTTTTTCAGCTTGTAAAACTGATTGCAAGAAACATTCTTGCACAGGTATTTGTGCTTTTAAAGGAGTATTTTCATAGGGTAAACAACTGGAAGTGGAATTGCTAAGTCAAGGGCTTGAATTTGGTGGTATATTATATACTTAACACTTGATGAGAGCGGCCCACTATTTTTGCCTCCTCTCCCACATTATATATATTTTTTAACCAACATTTAAATTTCGGCAATCTGCTAGGCAAAAAATACACTGCCACAATTTGAACTTTCCAGATTATTAATGGGGTTAAATATCCTTTTCCATATTTTTTAGATCATTGGTGTGTCCTTCTGTCCAGGAATTATTTGCCTATATCATTTGCCTGTTTTATATTGGATTGTTTTATTGTTTCTTAGTGAATTGTAGGAGCTTTTTCAAATATTAAGGAAAGTAGTCATTAGTCCTTTGTCTTTATATGTTAAAAATATTATTATTTAGTCTATCACTTGTCTTAAGCAGAGTCTTCAGACATAACAGAGATTCTAATTGTTATTAAATCAGATTTGTATATCTTATTAATGCTTCCAAAGGCCAAGGATTTAGAGTCTTGTTAAAGTCTCTCCTCCCCATAGAATTTAAAAATATTTTTCTCAGGCACTTTTATAGATTTTATTTTCCTATACTGTTTTCTGATATATTACTTTTTATATTAATTTCTATAGTGGCATAAATTTGGTCTTATATTTCCCATAGTGATAACTAATTACCTCCCATCCAAGCACAGACCATGCCAGACCCTTCTTAGCCTCCAAGGTCAGACAAGATTGGGTAAGTTCAGGGTGGTATGGCTGTAGATTGTTGATTATTGAATTGTACAATATTTCCTCAATTATTTAAAATGCACCTTTTAGCATATACTCTGTGTTATATGTACAGTCTATTTCTAGGCTATATTATCTCATTGCAATTTCTTTGGTAAATGTTTTCACTTCAACTTTATTCAGAAACTGTGATTAATTCTATACATTTGCTCTTGCTTTTCCAGACAAACTTTTGAATCAGATGATTTTTATTAAAATTCTATTGGAATGTTGATAAATTTTTAAAAAATAAAAATGATGAATTAATTTGGGGGAAGTTAATAGATCTTTAATATGGAATCTTAGACATAAACATGGTATATATTTTCAATTTATTTAAATTTCCTTATATATTCTTCAATAAAGTTTCATATGGTTTTGCTTTTCTGAAGCATTTATTGCTTCATTTATTCCTAAGTATTTTAAGTTTTTGTTGTTAGAGTAAATGGCATATTTTATTACATGGTTTATATGGTTATTCTTTAGATATAGGAAAACTAGTGCTTTTTGCATACTTAAACTGGAATGAATATATAATTAGGTCTAATGAATAAGTGAAATTATGTTGATAAAAAGTTGTTGGTAAAAAGTTATATCATATGTAAAGTTTTATCTTTCCCCCTCAATATTTGTTCTTTGTTTATTTTTTTTTCTGTTTTTTAAAATTTATCTTTATTGTTGAAAGTATTGCAGATGCCCCCTTTTTTATCCCCATTAACCCCATCCAACCCTCTCCTGCACTACTCTCCAGGCTTTCATTGCACTATTGTTCATGGGTTATGCATATATGCATATAAATTCCTTGGTTAATCTCTCTCCACTCAACCACCCCCACCTTTTCTCTGAGATTAGTCAGTCTGTTCCATGTTTTTATGTCTCTGGATCTGTTTTGTTCATCATTTTATTTTGTTCATTAGATTCCACATATGAGTGAGGTCATGTGAGACCTGCTTTTCTCGAATTGGCTTATTTCACTTAGCATAATACTCTCCAGGTCCCTCCCTGATGTTTCAAAGGGTAAGATACTTTTTTTTTTTTTACAGCTGCATAGTATTCCATGGTGTAAATGTACCACAGCTTTTTTTTATCCACTCATCTACTGCTAGGTATGTGGGCTACTTCCAGATCTTAGCTATTGTAAATTGCAATGCTTGAACTAAGAGTTCATATATTCTTTCTGATTGGTGTTTTGGGTTTCTTAGGATATATTCCTAGAAGTGGATCACTGGGTCAACTTCCATATTTAATATTTTTAGGAAACTCCATACTGTTTTCCACAGTGGCTGCATTCTACCAGCAGTGTACTAGGGATTCCTTTTCTCTACATCCTCTCCAGCACTTGTCATTTGTTGATTTATTGATGGTATCCATTCTGACAGGTGTGAGGTGATACCTTATTAATATTTTAATTTGCATCTCTCTGATGCTTAGTGACTTTGAGCATTTTTTCATATGTCTCTTGGCCATCTGTATGTCCATTTTGGAGAAATGTCTGTTTAGGTACTTTGCCCATTTTTTAAATTGGATTATTTGTCTTCCTTTTTAAAAAAGAAATGTTTTAATTGATTTCAGAGAGAGGAAGGGAGAGGGAGAGAGAGACAGAAACATCAATGATGAGAGAGAATCATCGATCAGCTGCCTCTTGCATGCCCCCAACCTGGGGTTGGAGCCCTCAACCCAGGCCTGTGCCCAATAATGATCTCCTGGAATCCAATCATGACCTCCTGGTTCATAGGTTGATGCTCAACCACTGAGCATTTGTTTTCCTTTCATTAAGTTGTATGAGTTCTTTATAT
>NW_006300018.1:66150-67449 GCF_000327345.1 Myotis davidii
AAGTTGTATGATTTCTTTATATATTTTGGAAATTAATCCCTTATCAGATGTACCATTGGCAAATATGTTCTCCCATACAGTGGGCTTCCTTTTCATTTTGTTGATCATTTATTTTGCTGTGCAGAAGCTTTTTATTTTGATGTAGTCCCATTTATTTATTCTCTCGGTGGTTTCCCTTGCCATAGGCCAGTGATGGCGAACTTTTTGAGCTCGGTGTGTCAGCATTTTGAAAAACACTAACTTAACTCTGGTGCCATGTCACATATAGAAATTTTTTGATATTTGGAACCATAGTAAAACAAAGATTTACATTTTTGATATTTACTTTATATATTTAAATGCCATTTTGAATGATAGCCTTGCTGGATACAGTAATCTTGGCCTCAGATCCTTGCTTTCTATTACCTTGAGTACTTCATGCCATTCCCTTCTGGCCTGTAGAGTTTCTGATGAGAAAGCAGATGTCAGCCTTATGGGAACTCCTTTGTAGGGAACAGTTTTCTTTTCTTTTGCTGCCTTTAAGATCCTCTCTTTGTCTTTAATTTTTGGCATTTTAATTATGATGTGTCTGGGCGTGGGTCTGTTTGGGTTCTTCTTGTTTGGGGTTCTCCGTGCATCCTGAATTTTTCCTTTACCAGGTTAGGGAATTTTTCTGTCTTTATTTCTTCAAACACCTTCTCTATTCTTTTCTCCCTTTCTGCCTTTTCTGGCACACCTGCTATTCTAATATTGTTACATTTCATGTTGTGCCACAGCTCCCTTAAGCTATCCTCCTGTTTTTTAATTGTTTTTTCTTTTTAGTTCTCTGATTGATATTTTCAACTCTAATTCACTGATTCATTCCTCAGCTTCCCCTAATCTGCTGTGTATTCCTTCTAATGTGTTCTTTATTTGTGTTAGGTCATTCTTATCTTGGATTCTTCTTTTTTTATAGTTACTATATCTTTTTTCATACTGTTGAGCATTTTTACTATCATTACTCTGAACTCTATTTCAGATAAATTTCTTATCTCTGCTTCATTTATCTCTTCTTCTGGAGAATTCTCTAGTTTTCATTTGGGGATCACTTCTTTGTCTCCTTATTTTGGTTGTCTGTTTGGGTTTGTCACTATGTGCTAGGTAGATCCTCCACACCTCTCAATCTCTAGTGCAGGACAGTGTTAAAGGCTGTTCTGACTAATTGGATCATGCAAAGACTCAATGCCTCCAGAGACCACCTCTGTCTACAGCAGTGGTTCTCAACCTGTGGGTCGAACGACCATTTCACAGGGGTCGCCTAAGACCATCGGAAAACACATA
>NW_006300018.1:68200-77672 GCF_000327345.1 Myotis davidii
ATCAAATCTGATATTGTTTTACCTTTTATTTGGTGTGTGGAAGGTGTGCGGAAGAGGGGGTAGTCTTATACGGCGAGTATATAACAAACTCTGTATTTTGAGTGGAAATGTTAGGGGGTCGTATACGCCCAGTCGTCTTATACGCCGGCAAATACGGTAATAGGATTCTGACTTGAATTTCCCCCAGGCAATCTTGTAGCGAGAGTTTTTTCAACAGGGTGGGGCAGTGCTTCTGCCTGGAGGCTATTTTTTACTTTTAATCTCTTAGTGGTCTCAGGGCAAGGTGTTTTCCAATAGGGTGTGTCAACTGTCTTCCCCCCAGGCAAGGCAAACAACTATGTGGGAAAGATGTCCTCCACTGCTGGGTGAGAGAATGATAAGTTCAGGAAACTTGGGGTGTCTGCCTTCTGAGCTCTATCTCCCAAGTCCCCAGTCCTGGATTCTGCTCTCACAGCTCCAGGCCACTTCATCCTCCCTCTGCCAGAGCACAAGGTGGGTGGCTCCACAGGGAATTTTTGTGTGTTGGCCCTTCAAGAGGGTGCCTAAACTTTCAGCTGCCACTCCCTGGCAGACAGCACCTTACTGCTTTTCACAGCTAGATGTTATATGGGCACCCTCCTCAGATTTGGTGCTCTCTGCTGGGGAGGCCAGTTTGGGGATTAGATCCCAGAGTTCTCAGTGGCACCTCCCCACAACTGAGATTTCTCTCCAGGACTTCAGTTGCTGTCTGTGGGTGCCCGGCCAGCCCTTTCGTACCTCCACCCCTCCTACCAGTCTCTATGCGGTCTTCACCTTTGGTCCTCGAGTATCAGGGTTCTCTCCTGTGAGTTTTTCGTTGATTATTCAGGAAGTCTCTCCATATTTCAGTTGTAATTCTAGCTTGTTCATGGGAGCATGTCCGTGCAGCATCCACATACTCTGCTGCCATTTTTAATCTCCTCCTTTCAGTTTTCAAAGATCTTCTCTTGCTGTATTTAAAATTCTCTCTGTGTCTTTAATTTTTGGCATTTTAATTATGATGTATCTGGGCATGGGCCTGTTTGGGTTCTTTTTGCTTGGGACCGTCTATACCTCCTGAATTGTGTATCTTTTTCCTTCGCCAGGTTAGGGAATTTTTCTGCCATTATTTCTTCAAACAGGTTCTCTATCCCTTGCTAACTTCCCTTATCTTCTGGTATTTCTATAATGAAAATATTGTAACATTTCATGTTATCCCACAGTTCTCTTAAGCTATGCTCCTGTCTTTTAATTGTTTTTCTTTCTTTTTAGTTCTATGACTGAGTGATTTTCCTACCCTGTCTTCTAATTCACTGACCTAATCCTAGCTGTGGTCTAATCTGCAGTTTCCTCTAATCTACTGTTTATTCTTTTTAATGTATTCTTTATTTCTGCTATGTTATTCTTCATTTCTGACTGGTTAGTTTTCATAATTTCTAAATCTTTTTTCATGATTGAGCATCCTTATAATCATTATTTTGAACTCTATATATGACAAATCGCTTAACTCCATTTCATTGAACTCTTCTGTAGAATTCTCTTGTTCTTTCACTCAGGGCTTGTTTTTTGTCTTCCCATTTTGGCTGTCTGTTTGAGGTTGTTTCTGTGTATTAGGTATATCTGCTATGACTTCCAGTTGTCTCTGGTGCAAGCCAATGTCAGACTGTTTCTGACTGGCCCTGAGTCCCTTGTTTGGAGCTATCAGCAACCCACAGCTTGTGGCTCTCTCTGCTGGGGCCGGGTGCATTTGGAAAGGACTAAAATACACACCAACATCTCTATTTCCTAGCAGCTGGTCCAGAGGACTTCAGGCAAAGATTCAAAGTACCCAGAGTTCCGCCTCTGCCAGCAGGCTGATGGTTATTCTCAGTCTCTTAATGAGCCTCAGACTGTAGACCATAGCAAGGTGTAAACTCCACAGCGTGGGTCAAGAGTTTTCCAATGGGTGGAGCAATTCCTCCTTCCCAACCCCTGGCAAAAGCTGCCTGGATAGCTGCCTGAGAAAGATGTCCTCTGCTGTATGGGGGAATGACTCAGCACAGGAATCCATGCGGCTGCCCTCTGAGCTCTATACCCAGAGCCACCAACCCTGGATTCTCCTCACACAGCTCTTGTCCACACTACCATCCCTCTGCCAGAGCCCAAGGTGAGTGGTTGCACATGAAATTTTGTGCATTGGCCCTTTAAGAAGGTTCCTGCATTTTCAGATGTCTCTCCTTTGCAGACAGAAACCCCACTGCTTTTCACAGCCAGATGTTATGTGGGCACCTTTCTCGGTTTTGGTGCTCTGGGCTGGGGAGCCCAGCTTGGGGTTTATACCCCAGAGTTCTCAGCGGGAACCCCACCCCAACAGCTGAGATCTCCCTCTATAATTTCAGCTGCTGCCTGTGGGAGCTCAACCAGCCCCCTCATGCACCTCCACACTTCCTTCCTGTCTCGATATGGTCTCCACTTTACATCCTTCATTATAAAGGTTCTCCAACTAATCTTCAGTTGGTTATGCAGGATGGGTTTTCTATATTTCAGTTGTAACACCGGTTTGGTCCTGGGAGAGTATCAGGGTAGTTTCCACTTAATCCACTGCCATCTTTGAAAACCCACTTGTTTCTTTTTCTTATCTTATTTCATTGGCTAGAAATGTCACAGTGATAGTGGGTGTCTCTACCTTTTCTGAAATAGGACTGCTTCTCACATTTCAACTTAAGTATGATGAATAGTATTGAATTCCAGTAGACATTTAATATCAAATTAAGGAATTTCACTTCTATTCCTAGCTTATTAAGGGTTGTTTTTTTTTGTTAATCCTCACCTAAAGACATTTTTCCATTGATTTTTACAGAGAGTGGAAGGGAGGGAGGGGAAGAGAGGGAGAGAAAATGAAACATCGATGTGAGAGAGTCATTGATTGGTTGCCTTCCACATGCACCCTGTCCAGGGCTGGGGATTGAACCTGCAACTCAGGTATATGCCCTTGACTGGGAATCTAACCATTGAGCAATGTTGGTCAGTGATTATTAAAAGTTTTAATACAGCTTGTGTGGCAAATGTTATCAACGGACTTTTAAGTCCTATTAAGATGATTTTTTTCGTTTAATATATATTACTAGAGGCCCAGTGCACAAATTCGTGCACCAGTGAGGTCCCTCAGTCTGGCCTGTGCGATCGGGCCGAAACCGGCTCTCTGATATCCCCTGAGGGGTCCTGGATTGTGAGAGCGTGCAGGCCAGGTCAAGGGACCCCCCTGCTGCACCACTGGGGCTGGGGAGGGACATGGGAGGTTGGCTAGAGGAGGAGGGTCCGCTCAGTCCTGGTTGGCTGGACCCCAGCAGTAAGCTAACCTACCAGTTGGAGCATATACCCCCTGGTGGTCAGTGCACGTCATAACGACTGGTCAACTGGTCGACTGTCTGCCCCCTGGTGGTCAGTGCACATCATAATGAGCGGTTGAGTGGTCTTAGCATATCATTAGCATATTATGCTTTGATTGGTTGAATGGATGACCGGACGACCAGACACTTAGCATATTTGGCTTTTAATATATAGGATAGGATAGTAACAGAATTCCTAATATCACCTATTTTTTATTTCCAGAATTATTTGGACTTTAAACATTACAGTTTTTTATTCCCCACAAAGCCTTTTTGATGGGATTGACCATGAAACAACAAAGATTGTCATATTCATATGGAAAATTCATTCCATTCAGGATGCAGGACCTGCTATCTCTCAACCTTTTTTTGGCTCTGTTTGGCACTTTCAGGCACAGACAGCCTTGATGGAGCTGTAGTGTGTCAGGCTGTAAGACCTTGGGCACAGGCTCAATTTGAAGATAGTTTTTAGCAAAGCCTGGGCTGTATCTGTCAACTAAGATGTGAAATGTCCAAAACAGGGAAACAAAGGAATGACAATGCTATTTTTAAGACAGATGATAATAGACACTAGGGATTTATAACATTACTAAATACTGGAGTAAAATATTTGCAGATATCTTGCTTTGGGAAATAGAGAAAAATAACAGATCAGAAGACAGGCCCTGACCAAGTAGCGCAATTAATTAGAGCATCATCCCTTATGCCAAGGTTGTGGGTGTCATCCTCGGTGGGGACACATTAAAGAATCTACCAATGAATGCATAAATAAGTGGAACAAAAAATCAATGTTGTTCTTTCTCCTTCCCTTCCTCTCTCTAAAAACATCAATAAAGAAAAGTTAAAAAAAGAAGACATGCAATATATATAGGATATACACATTTTAGCAATGAAAAATATTTTAATATCTAGCTTTGCTATTCCCAAAGGAAACATTTTGCAACTCTGGGCTTTAGGTAAGGTCTTATAAGACATTCGAGTTCCAAATGTCATCTTGAATCCCATGAGGATGACCAGGCCATAACCCTGTCCAGCTGATTTGGCAAATCTGGCTGACAAGGTCCCCTTCCTCTCTTATTGCTCCTGAACTTCCTAATTCACTCACCCAACCTTGGCAGTCTCATCTCCCTTTTCTCTGCACAAGCATGCTATGTTCTAGAGCAGTGGTTCTCAATTTTCTGGCCCTTTAAATATACTTCTTCATGTTGTGGCCCAACCATAAAATTATTTTTGTTGCTACTTCATAACTATAATGTTGCTGCTGTTATGAATCGTAATGTAAATATCTGATATGCAGGATGGTCTTAGGCGACCCCTGTGAAAGGGTCGTTTGACCGCCAAAGGGGTCACGCCCCACAGGTTGAGAACCTCTGTTCTAGAACTTCCTGACACTGGACTGCTTAACATTTTCAGAACATTCTATGCCTATTTACACTCTAATGCACTTACAGTTTGTTCTCTTTGCCTTCAAAAGTCTTTCTCCATTCTCACCTGGTGAACTTTATTCTTCACAATCCAGCTCTGAGGCAGCTCCTCAGAAGGCCTCCTAAAAGCCCTTTCCTCTCCTCTCCACATCCTTCAGGCAGAGTCCATTGATCTCCTTTTGATTCTATCTAGTACCCACCTCACTGTGCTCCAGAGGGTTGTTTAATCTCTGTCTTCCCTCTACACTCTGAGTTCTCCAAGGGCAGGAAATGATGTAATGAAAGATGTGAGGTTTTATAAATATCTGATGATATCCGCCCCCCACCCCAAATACTTAACTCAAACGCAGGTGTAGCAAACTTCACAATTTTCGAAGTGTTAATCAGTGTTATCAAGGTTGCTCTGTCTCCCTTCTCTCATTTTATATGGTGCATTTTGGACTTTAGTGACCTGAATTCTACATTATTCCTAATCCATAGTGTCTACAATCATCACTTTATTCTCAGTCTCCTTTCATCTAGCTCCCAAATGCATACTCTTTCTTTAAAGCAGAGCCCTTTAGATGTTTTACCCCATCTCTTGTGTGGCTCTTCCACAAAATACCACGTGCGGGCGCCCACGTACAGTGCAACTGAAACTTCGTGGCCCATGCACAGAAGTTGGTATTTTGTGGAAGAGCCGGTATTTTGTGGAAGAGCCACACTCAAGGGGCCAAAGAGCCACATGTGGCTCATGAGCTGCGGTTTGCCAACCACCGCCCCAGAGTTCACGCTCTGATCTACCTAGACAGCTTGTTTAGTATTTTTGGGCTTAGAACATACTTAGTTCTTCCTGGGAGCCATTTTTTTATTTTTTATTTTTTAAATATATTTTTATTGATTTCAGAGAGGCAGGGAGAGGGAGAGAAAGAAACATCAATGTTGAGAGAGAGCCTGCATGCCCCACACTGGGGATTGAGCCAGCAATTTGGGCATGTGCCCTGACCAGGATCAAACCATGACTTCCTAGTTCATAGGTTTATGCTCAACCACTGAGCTACGGCAGCTGGGCCTGGGAGCCATTTTAGATAAACCTGAGGCCTCCATGCTATCCTCTTCTTTTCTCTTCCCTAGAGGTCTCCTGCACACATCTCTGCTCCCACGCAGTAGGGCGGAGAGGAGGGGGGTTTGCGTGGGTCTTCATTTGCTGGGATTTGGTGTTCTTTCCCTTTCAGTTCGTTATTTTAATGTCGGGACATTCTCTGTCCTCAAGTTATGTTGAGACTGATTTTCCTACAGTTTCATTTTTCCCTTTCTTAATGTTCTAGGTTGTTTGTGGAGGAAATACTGGGAGATGGGCACCTACCCATTCTCTTCAGCTACCTTTTATTTTTATTTTTTAGAAACATGTTTTTATGATTTTAGAGAGAAGGGAAGAGAGAAGGAGATAGAGAAACATCGATGAGAGAGAGAAAAACAATTGGCTGCCTCCAGAAAGCCCCCTACTGGGTATGTGTCCTAAACAGGAATCAAACCAGTGACCTCTTGGTGCATGGGATGACACTTAACCAACTGAGCCACACCAGCCAGTCCTCAGCTACCTTAAATGGCCATAGTTAGCGTAAAAGAACTCTTTTAGCAGACCAGATACTTATATAAAAATAGTAAGACATTTATTGAAGAGTTACTATGCACCAGGCATGTCCTAAATGCTTTCCCGGTAGGTACCTCTATTATTTACATTTTAGAGAGAAGCTAAGTAACTTGCCCACCATGTACACATTATCATATATAATTTTCACAAAGTCTCTGATAGGCATTATTAACTCCACTGTGTAGAAGAGGAAGCAGAGGCTCAGACAAGCAAAGTAAGTTGCCCAAGTTCACGGAGCTACCATGGTTCAAGGCCAGATTTGAGGAATCTTTTTCCTGTGAAGGAGGAAGTAGCATCTGTGCTGGCTGCTGAGTGTGTGGTGCGGAAGCTGTTCCTAGATGTGGGGCGGCAGTCAGGACACCTCCCTGACTCCGTGGTGGGTGCTGCTATCTCCCCTTCACAGGGGGCAGGGGGACAGCAGAGGCCGGGCCTTTCTGCAGTCCTCCCTGTTTTGAGGTTGTTTCCAGCCTTCACAGAGCTATGCATCTGCCTTTTGGGGCCAGGACATTCCATGACTCAAGGTGCCCCTCTCCTGGAATGGCAAGGGTAGACAGCAGACACAGGGGTATGGTTGGAAGGGGGAGAAGCTACAGTCTGCCAATGTCTTTACTGAGCTTGATCAATTATAGAGATATCAACATATATGAGCTGGCATCTTGCTCAAGGGACTGTGCCTGACTCCGATCAGACCTCTGATTTAGCTGCCAATTGGCAGAAAATACAGAGGAACTTACTAAACTCTACTATGACTACGCAATCAGCAAAACTCACCACCATGGAAAACCTTACAATCAAATACCCTGGGTCCTCCAACAGCTAACTCATTAAAAAAAGAAAAGAGAAGAGACAATCTGTAGATAAAGAGAGGCTGAAAGGACCTAATTAAAAATGCATAAGACTAGACTATAAGGTCCAAGAATGCACGAGTGGGCAATACGATTATAAATAAATAATTGTATTTATTTATATAACTTATTGAACTCTAAACAGTTTAGAACTTCATGAATTGCCCGTGACAGTACAAGAAAGAGAAAGTCACCAGAACATAAATGAAAATCCATTCCATGGCCGATGCTTTTCCAAATAGAGCATCTGACAGACAGCCTTTCCCAGATGGTCTTCACCAAAGCGTCAGCCTTGGTGGAAACTGTTCTCTTCCTTAAATGTTTATTTTTGCAATGACTGACTTTAAAATGAAAAGTTTTATATGGAATTATAATTCTAGGATAATACCTCGTAGATAAAGTTAAAAGGTAGTTTTAAATAGTAAATTCCCCCAGGTCAGCATTTCCCACACGTTATACACTGGGACGTGAGTCCCTCCAGACACCAGGGTGTGCAGCAGGACTCCTTACGGCCAGCAGATGCCATTCAGCCGCCTCACTGCCACGCCTCTCCACACTTTCACTTGCTGCTGCTTCTCTAGGCCACTCTCAGACGTCAGAGCCACACGGGAAATGAGGGTGTCCTGTCCATCCCCAAGCACAGAGGAGACCGAGCTGGAGACCTGGCTCTGACAGCGAGCTGAGGTCACCGCAGCTGGCTCCTGCCCTCCAGCTCTGGTAGCCCCCTGCATCCCACAGAGCTCAATCTTACAACTCAGTGAACAAAACAGATCTCCAGTAGAAGAATATGTGTCCTGCCATAAAGTACAGCGTTTGCCTGGCTACATCCCCTTGGCATCCAGCAAAGTGAAAAGGGGGTGGAGGGGGTGGTCCTGAAGTGTTTTGAAAGATGGCCTGGGAGCATAATTCCAGTAAGGTGACCTCATAATTTCTGTAATTATTATAAATTATTATAGCAGCAATTCAGTTTAGAATGATGGAAAAATCAAAATTAGACTCAAATGTTCTCTTACGTGTGCATACATACCCACGTCTCTTTTATCAGATTGCGTCTGGATGTTCTGGAACACTCATTTGTATGTACTAATGTCCTGGTATTTTGTTACTCTTAAATTAATCATGTGGGAACTGGCCCAACTGAGGCTCTGGTCACTTGAGAAAGAACACACCCTATGATTACTTGTCACTTTTGTTGAACATCCCAGCTGGAATTTTGTTACCTTTTGTGGAGAGATTCACACATTCCAGCAGGACCACACTGCTGTGTTTGGTTGCTTTCCCCTGGACCAGGGGTCCTCAAACTTTTTAAACAGGGGGCCAGTTCACTGTCCCTCAGACCGTTGGAGGGCCGGACTATAGTTTAAAAAAAAATTCCTATGCACACTGCACATATCTTATTTTGAAGTAAAAAAACAAAACGGGAACAAATACAATATTTGTATTTGCATGTGGCCCGCGGGCCGTAGTTTGAGGACCCCTGCTCTGGATGGTGAGAGCTTTGGGAATCCTGACTTCCCTTGGATGTGCTGAGCCAAGTCTTCCTGTATTCATTGCCCTTGGAGAAGAGAGTGTTCAGCTGCCCTGAATCCAGGTGCCTTTACTGTCTTAAGCTTGGGCATCATGAAAGGGTTAAACTGCATGAGGTACTCCTACCTGGCACCTTGTGGACTCTCAAAACACAACTCTGGGAAGAATTTCTCTTCTTTTAGGGTGTGGGAGATTGACATTTTCCCTGAGTGACATTCTCTCTGGTAGCCTTGCTCCAGAGATGCCTAGTGACACCACTGTGGGTAGTTGGGCCACCGGCTGGATTTGGGGCAGCTGAACACTCTCTTCTCCAAGGGCAATGAATACAGAATGAAGAGTGACACCCAGAGAGGGGAGCAAGGTTGATTGATAATGAAAGAAGGGGAGTGTCTAGGTTTCCTATTGGTGCTGTAACAAACTATTATAAACTAGAGGCCCAGTGCACAAATTTGTGCATGGGTGGGGTCCAGCCGGCCGGCCTGGCCCAATTGGGGAGGATCGGGGCTGGGCCTTTCAGGAGGAGGAGATGGTGGGAGGTTGGCCGGCCGCACGCCCTGATAGGGGCTGATCAGGGCCAGGCTGGCTGGGAGAAGGGGCCATGGGTGATTGTCTGGTGGGCCCCACCCCTGACTGGCATGGGTGGGTGTGATCAGGGGTGGGCCAGCTGGGGGGAGGGGC
>NW_006300018.1:77921-86743 GCF_000327345.1 Myotis davidii
GTTTGGCCAGCCCACTCTTGATTGGGGTGGGAGAGTTTGATCAGGGGCAGGCTGGCAGCGGGGAGGGGCCTTGAAGTTGGCCGGCAGCCTCACTCCCTGATTTGGCCAGTTTGCTGGCCACACTGGGTGTCATAGCGACCAGTTGTTGGGTTGTTATGGCTGTTAAGGCAGCTGGCTTCTTATATATAGAGATTTAGTGGCTTAAAGCATCACCCATTTAATATCTTGCATCCCTAGAGATCAGACATCTAATATGAGTCTCACTGAACTAAAATCAAGGAGTTGGCAGGTGTTCCTTCATGAAAATTCCAGGTCAGAATCCATTTCCTTGCCGTTTCCACCTTCTAGAGCTGCATTTCCTGCACTCCTTGGTTCATGGCCCCTTCCTCCATCATCAAAGCCGTCAGGGAGCATTTTTAAATCCCTCTCTGACTTCAATTTTTCTACCTCCCTCTTCTACTTATAAGAATCCTTATGATTACATCAAACCCACCTGGATGCTCTCCCTGTCACAAGGTCTTGATTAGTGACTTTAATTCCATCTGTGACCTTAATTCCCTTTTGCCACCTAACCTAACATGTCCACAGAAAACAGGACGTGGACATCTTTGGGGGCATTATTCTGCCTTCCATGGATTCTACGTCCTTGCAATTTTATTTGAGATTCGCTGATGATGGCACTCAGGTCCATGGCCCCTACAGCACGTGTACTGACCCATGGCTCTCACCCCACTAGGCAACCTGGTGGGGTGCCATTTAAAGATAGAAATATTGACTCTGCATCATCTCAGGAGGCAAGGATGGGAGCTACAGCTCCGCAGAAAGGATTCTGAGTTGGTGCCCAGTGGTCCAGAGAGGGAGCCAGCGACACTGAAGGGGACAGTTCCACCAAGTGGTCTTAAAAATAGGAGGCTTGGGAACACACACAGATGCAATTATCCATTCCTCACAAAACCTCGTTCACACCCAGGGTCAAGACAGAGGGCAAGGAGGGCCCTTCTGTGAAGATCCTACTGGCTGAGCTTTTATTTATTACTAGAGGCCCGGTACACAAAAATTTCTGCACTCAGGGGGAGGCGGGGTCCCTCAGACCGGCCTGTGCCCTCTCGCAGTCTGGGACCCCTCGGGAGATAACGACCTGCTGGCTTAGGCCTGCTCCCAGGTGGCAGAGGGCAGGCCCAATCCCTAGGTGCAGCCCCTGGTCGGGCTCAGAGCAGGGCTGATTGGGGAGTTGGGGTACCGCCCCCTGTCACAATCAAGGCAGGGTTGATGGGGAGGTTGCGGTGCCCCCCCCGTCACGCACAGAGCAGGACCCATCAGGGGGGTTGGGGCTCCATACCCTGTCATGCACAGAGCAGGGCCCATCAGGGGGTTGAGGAGCTCCCCTTGTCACTCACAGAGCAGGGCCGATAGGGGAGTTGGGGCACCGCCCCCTGTCACACTCAGGGCAGGGCAGATGGGGAGGTTATGGCTCTACCCCGTCACACACAGAGCAGGGCCCATGGGGGGAGGGATTGGGGCACCGCACCGTCACACACAGAGCTGCAGGGCGATCAGGGGGTTTGGGCGCTGCCCCGTGTCACGCTGATCCCGGTGCTGGGAGGCATATTACCCTTTTACTATATAGCATAGAGGCCTGGTGCATGGGTGGGGCTGGCTGGTTTGCCCTGAAGGGGGTCCTGGATCAGGGTGGGGGTCCCCACTGGGGTGCCTGGCCAGCCTGGGTGATGGGCTGAGGGCTGTTTTCAGGCTGGGACTGAAGCTCCCAACCGCCCCTTTTTTTCTTTTTCTCTTTTTTTTTATTCTGGGCCAGCTTTAGCTCTGAGGCCTTGGCTGCTGAAAACAGGTTTCTGGCCTTTGTTTACCTCTGTATTTGATACAATGTTGCGGTCCGGCTGGCTGAAGCTCAACTGAGTAAAGCAGGTTTCTGGGTTTTTTTTTAGCTTCTTTATTTGCAACATAGTTGCTGAGAGTTGCAGCTGAGAGGCGGGCAAGTCAGGCGGGGAAGTTGGAGTTCTCCGTCACTGAAGCAAGCAAGCCTTTCTGTTCCCATCAGCTGCCTGGCTGCCAGCCGCCATCTTGGCTGCCAGTTAATTTGCATATCTCGGCCCTACTCTGTGAGTGACAGGGGGATTAGCCAATGGGAAGGGTAGCGGTCGTGCGCCAATTACCATGTTTCTCTTTTATTAGTGTAGATTTCCCTTTAAGACTGGCTTCAATGCTTTATTGAACCTGATTCCATTAGGATAAAAACCTTACATGGAGAAAGGCTCAGGGCACTTATTACTCCATTTTATGGATTATCAGTAGGAAGAGGCAGATTTTGGCTAAATATAAAGGACTTTTGAACAATCAGAGCTGCTCAGGGTTGAAGAGGCTGCCTGGTGAGGAAGTCAGCGGTGTGCCTCTGCTGTGTGCAGGGATGGGGAGCATGGTCAGAATTCCAGACAGGATTCTGGACGCTGAACCCAAGCAGGAGGGAAATGACACCTGGAGAATTCCCTCCCTGGTCCAGAGGAGGTTCTGGTCTTTTTATCGGCACTTTTTCTTAGACCCCAGGACCTCAAGGAAGGTGACAGTATTAGCTCCACTTTGTGGGTCAGAAAACTGAGGTGAGGCACAGAGACTGCCCCTGGAAACGGCTGTCCAGGCAGGGCGAGGAGGACGGCGCAGTCTCGGGCGCTCAGACCCTCACACCTCTCTGGTTCAGAGTGAAGCCTGGGTGCTCTGGGCTGCCCCTCTGGGCTCATTCATTTCCCGATAGCACTGGGAGTGGAGGCAAGAAAGCAAAGCTTACTTTGCATGTGGAGGCACCTTCATATAACATTACCTAATTTAATCCTCTCGATATTTATTTTTATTGATATCAGAGAGGAAGGGACAGGGATAGAGTGATGGAAACATCAATGATGAGAGAAAATGATTGATCAGGTGCCTCTTGCATGCCTCCCACTGGGGATGGAACCGGAAACCCGGGCAAGTGCCCTGATGGGGAATCAAACCATGACCTCCTGTTTCATAGGTGGATACTCAACCACTGAGCCATGCTGGCCTGGCCTCAACATTTCTATCCTCCCCACTTTATATGGGAGGAGGAAGAGATTCACAGAGTTTAAGCAAACATGCCAAAGACCACAGGGCCGCCCAGTGGTGGATGCAGAGTTCAAAGGCCCGCTGAGGCTCCAACACTGGAGCTCTCATGGATGCTGCCGTGGGCAGCCCGGTGCTCCCAGGCACCCGAGGAATAGGTGGTGGCTTCCAGAGCAGGAAGGACATGCCAACTCTGAAATCCATCTTTGGTTTGGCTGTTTCCTTCCACCCGAGGAAACCAGGAGTACACAACACTTTCCGGGGCTAAAAACACTTTGTCGACATTTCCAATAGGGAGTATTATAATCTGAGGGTCATATTTCAGACATACTGTTTATCTGTCAGACTTCTGCAGGTCCTTATGACAGTGCTTCGGATCGGAGGACCCCTGGCACCTGCCAGGCGCCCAGCCATGGACCAAAGACTTCCTTGTGCCTTGTCTGTGGGCCGAGCGGGAGACAAGGAGGGAAAGGCCTCGCCCCCAAGAAGAGTCAGATGCATGTGATTCTGGAACTTCCATCACAACTGGGGATGGAAATGTCAAAGAGAATAACTAAAAATAAATAATGAACACAGAGTGATCATTTCAAGATGTTAACATTTTGCCCTCAAAAGCAGATTTTTTAAAAATTACAAGCAGCTCACAAAAAGAAAAAAGAGAAAAACAACTACGGGTATTAAATAGGTAACTTAATAGAAGAGTGCTATTCTTTTTAATCATAAAGGTTTTAATTTCCCCTTTACCCCTATTATTTCTGCTAATAAGCTTGTCACCTGGGCTGGAACTGATTATGAAAAGCTGGGAACAGATTTCATTGCCCAGAATAACATTTTTACACATTAGCATTTTACGCTTCGTTTTTATGAATTAAGCGTAATATGGAGTCTCTTTAAAAGTCAGGACACAAGTCAAAATGTTACTCAGGATTACTTCATCAGCACATATAAATACACGCATCTTCAGGGTGAAGTCTGGGTCTTGGTGATGACTAATTCTACACAAACCCTTAAAGGTAGGAAGGAAAATGTTCTTTGCAACCTTTGGGAACTATAGGAAAATTAAAGGAAGAATTCCAGATGGGATTTAAGACAGAGACTGGATTATCAGGGCTTCCCACCAGTCAGTAAATCAAAATGTGCTTTCTCAGTGCGCCATGGCCACAGAGCATCCAGCTGCATGGAGGATTAGGAAGAAAGGGACAAGTACAGATCTGCGCTCAAGGATCTTTCATTATTAAAAGGGAAAGTAGAAGAAATTACTACACAGAATACATATGAACATGTGAACAAAACATTTAAAAGGAGCTACAGCTTAAGTCATAACTGCAGCCTAAAACAGACTTGCCTCATAACAACTCTTAATAAATGTCTGCTGAATGAATGAGTGAAGGAATGAATGATTGGGCATAATCTGAATATATGCATTCAAATATTTTGTCTGATTGATGGTCGATACAGATGAATTATAGATGTTAGTGTGAGCTCAGCCCTTTAAGAGGTGGTTCATTTTCCCTGACAGCATTTCCTAAAAAGAGAAAGTACTACTAGGAGGAAGCAATGATGCCTGGTTCTGGCCTCCTGGTTCAAACAGCCAAGAACTACAACTTTGAAAAATTAAAGAGGATTAATTGTTTATATAAAATAAAATTCTTACTTAAAACAGAACATAACTACATTAATGAGTGAACTAAATAGTTCTAAAGAACAAGCAATTAAAAAAAGTAAACACCTTATAAGAAGTTGGTAGTTTAATTTTTATTTCCCAGTGGTTTCTAGCTACCTTCTAGCTTTGTGGCTCAGAACTGACTATGAAACTTTTCTCAACTAAATGCTTGGATGAGAAATGAGTCCAGCTCTGGTACCTGTCAACAGGTGGGGGACATGACTATCCTCCCTGGTTACTGTTCACCTGTGTGCGGGTAGAGTTCTCCTTCAAGACTCTAGTGAAGCACGTGATAGTCAGAACTCTCAGCCCGTTTTCAGATCTACCAGGCATTCATTTAGCATAGGCTGGAACTATAGCCTGTGGGACCAATTTGGCCTGCCATATGTTTTTGCAAATAATGTTTTATTGGAAACCAGTTACTGCTTTCACACTACAACAGCAGAGTTGAGTAGTGGTGGCAGAGACCATATGGCTGACAAAGCTTAGAATATTTACTTTCTGGCTCCTTCCAGAAAAAGTCTAGTATAATAGTGCTGGAAATCTTCCCCTGGCCCTACTGTCTCTTTTCCCGCCAGAGACTGACTCAGTGGAATCCATCACCACCACCACCACCACCACCTCCTCCACTTTCTAGCAAGCATGGCTTCAGGGACTCTTCCTTGCTCTGACCTTACAACCCGAGTTTAACAACATGGTGTGTGTGGGTAAAAGGCCATGTCATTACTCCACTCCCAGTATGTTCTGCCTTCATGGTTTACACAGAGAGGCAGGGACTGATGAGGTGATGAAGGAAGATGGCTATAGCCATCTCAGGACAAAGGCACTCTTATGTGGAGGGAAAAACAGCTGCCACTTTTTGTGTTTGGTATAAACGTCATGGCTCTGGCTCAATCAGTGAGAGAGGGAGGAAAAATTCCCTACTTTTCTTGCTCACCGAACTTCTGAAATTGTACAGATTACATTCTTCAAAGCAACAAACCAGAAATCAACAGCACAAATATAACTACCTAGACATGTAAATACTATTGACAAATGCCTTAAATAATTTGGGTTAAAGAATAAATCAGAATTATAGATAATGGGTAAAGAGTTTCAGTTTCAGAGGATGAGAAAGTTCTGGAGATGGATGGTTGGCTACACAACACTGTGAATGTACTTAGTGCCACTGAACATACACTAATGGTAGAAATGATATATATATATTAATAATATATATATACAAAGGCTGGGTGAAAGTATATGGGAACTCTATTATCTTTACAGTTCTTCTGTATAACATTATTTAAAAGTGAAAAAAAATACACATACTCCATTTATTTAGAATAGCATTTCTCAAAGCATAGTCCTTGAGATTCTTTCAAGGGATCTGTGATATCAAATCTATTTTCACAATAACACTAAGATGTAATTTGCTTTTTCTTTCTCACTCTCTCATGAACATAAAAACATGACAAGTTTATTGATATGGTTTCAGATTCCATACTGAAACTCAACTTTAAGAAGCTACCACTTTTCTAGTTTGGTGTACTATCAGAGAAAACAACTCACAATCTGAAGACTAAATCAATTTTATGCTTGCCACCTATACAGTATAGCTGTGTGAAGCCAGATTTTCTTCACATACAACAGCCAAAACAACATATGTCAATGAGTTGAATGTACAAACAGATATGAGAATCCAGCATCTTCTATTAAGCTAGGCATTACAAAATATTTGCAAAATTGTAAAACAGTGCCACTTTTCTTTTCTTTTTTTTTTTTTTGCTTTGGGAAATAGTTGCTCTTTAAAAACTGTTCTTATATAATGAGTTTATTATTATTATTAAAAATTAATAAATAAATTTAAAATTTCAGTATAAATTTTGAATACTATAATATTAATAAATACAATTCATATAAACTAAGGTTATTTGGAGTCTTCCATAACTTTTAGGCATGTAAAGGGGTCCTGAGACTAAAACATTTGAGAATCACTGACTGAGAAAATAACATAAATAAAATAAACACTGAATTTATGAGATGTAGTCAATACCATAAATACTTTTATTTCTTAAAAAACTGATATCAAGGTGGAACTATTAAAAGTTTATAAATCGAAAAAGAAAAAACCCCACTTAATTAGAAACTGAGTGCTGTTTCTCAAAAAGTATTTTTAATAAGAAGCTTTAATAAAGAAAAGAGCAATAAAGTCCAAATAAATAATATTCCAACTTAAAAATATATCAGGTTACTTTAAATTATAAGTGAATTATACATGTAATTCTATTTAACATTTGAAACTCTACATGAAAAAGATACATTGAAAGAATTAACAAACTGACTTAAGAGGAACAAGAAAACATTAGTAGCCTTAGAACAGTGGTTCTCAATCTTCCTAAGGCTGCGTCCCTTTAATACAGTTCCTCATTTTGTGGTGACCCCCAACCATAAAATTATTTTCGTTGCTACTTCATAACTATAATTTTGCTACTGTTATGAATCATCATGTAAATATCTGATATGCAGGATGTATTTTCATTGTTACAAATTGAACATAATTAAAGCATAGTGATTAGTCACAAAAACGGTATGTAATTATATATGTGTTTTCCGATGGTCTTAGGCGACCCTTGTGAAAGGGTCATTTGACCCCCAAAGGGGTCGTGACCCAGAGGTTGAGAATCACTGCCTTAGAAGAAAATTTAAAAGTTACAAAAAATAATTTCTTCCTAAAAGATTCTAGGGCCAGATGTCTTTTGAAGGAATAGGTAATGATAAAACCCTCTCCAGAGCATATAAAAATTGGAAAGCTAACCTAAATAGCACAAAATAAAAGCAATTGGCCTGTTTCATGTGTAAATTACAGATTTAAAAAATTTAAGTACATTACCAGCAAACTGCATTCAACAGAACATTAAAAGAATCACTGAGCAAGATGAAGGAGGTTGTATTCCAGGAATGCAAGGATGATTTAATAGAGGAAATTATTGGGAAAAATAATTTAAATAGATGTCAAAATGGCATTTAAAAGTTATCCTGGTAAAAATATTTACAGAATTAGAAACAGGTTTTCTCAATCCTATAATAAGCATGTAATTGTACAGTAATTTAAAATATGTATTGAGTATACACCTCTCTTTCTTGATAGCAAAAATTAAAGATGAAAATTAAAATCAGAGTTAGGGTATAGATGTCTGCT
Source organism: Myotis davidii (assembly GCF_000327345.1). Lineage (NCBI taxonomy): Eukaryota > Metazoa > Chordata > Mammalia > Chiroptera > Vespertilionidae > Myotis > Myotis davidii. Next base: position 85,856 of record NW_006300018.1, read on the forward strand.
ATTACTTGTTAACAAAAGTTCTAGAAGTTTTGGTAAACTTTTGGTAATATATCATGAAAAAGAAATCAGAGGTATAACTATTGGAAAGAATGGGTCAATATTATTTCCATATGATATGATTATTTCACTAGAAAATCATGAGAATCAATTGAGAAATCTCAGATGTAATAAAATTTCAGCACAGTGGTCATATAATGATAAATGTAAGAAGTCTAAAACTGCAGTTCTATTTACTAATACCAATCTTAAAGATTATATAGAAACAGATTTCATTCTCCATCATTATCATTATCACTATCATTAACATATTCCAACAAATACAATTAAATATCTAAGACCAATCTTCACAAGAAATGTAGAGAATCTATATGGGAAATATCAAAATGTTACTGTCAGATATAAACTATTTGAATAAATGGAAATAAATGCTATGTTCCCAGGTTGGATTTTTCAACCATGTCTATGCCTTCCAAGTTGACTTAGAGATTAAATACATTCTTGCATGATGCAGGTTCAATTCAAGTGTCACCTCCTCTGAGAGACCTTTTCTGATCATGTAACTTGAATAGCACTCTGCTCCTCCAGCCAGTTACTTTGCTTTTTCCCCCCATGTTTTCTTTTCTTTATAGCATGATTGCATTCTGAAATTATTCTTTTGCCTCCAGTCTTCCCCACTTGAATGTAAGTGTGTCAGGGTGAGGGTGATCTTGTTCTCTGTGGTATTCCCAGTGCCCACAACAGAGCCTGGCATAGAGTAAATGTTCAATACATGTTTACTGAGTGGAATTAACACCACTTATCACATTAAAACACCATTAGAATTTAATATATATATTAAATTCTATATATATATAGAAAATATATATATATTCTATTGATTTTTTACAG
>NW_006300018.1:86874-101976 GCF_000327345.1 Myotis davidii
CAGATGAACATTTTGAAAAATGACTCAGAATAGAAAGTCTATATTCATATTAAAAGTAGAATATCTAAAAGCCCAATCCTTGCTACTTGTCCAGACCTTAAATATGTGTTAATTAATTTCTGATTGTATCTATGAACATCTTGATGACACCTCAAGCCAATGCGCTCAGTTAGAGTACATCACACCAACTGGGTACAATCCCAAGAGCCCTTGAGATCTAGTTCATTGCCAGTTATAAAAGCATGTACCATAAAACTTTGATTTTACTATTTGCTTGGTATGGTTAGAAAAGGATCTTTGCTTGTGGAAAGGTATATACTGTCCAGACAAAATCTCAAAGCACAAAGACATGTGTCTATAACCATATAAATCAAAATTAGTCTATATAATAGTAACAACACTAAAAGCAATAATGACACTTGAATACTCATCGAGTAAGTATTTTGTGATGGATACTTTACTAGTAGTATCTTATTTAATCTTCCCAATGACCCAATGAGATAAATATTATTGTCAATGTATTTGTCAGATAAAGAAAGTGATATTTGAAGGGTCAAGTGACTGACTGAGGCCACAGAGCCAGAAAGGTGAATGGCACAACATGCACAATCTTGTTTGCATTGAGATGTTTGCGACTTTGAATGTTGGATACATTTGCCAGTGAAATTAGTGACTAGTATTTTCCTTAAAAATTCCAAGTTAGTCTTAGCTATTCACTTTTTTATTTTTAAAATATATTTTATTGATTTTTTTACAGAGAGGAAGGGATAAGGATAGAAAGTTAGAAACATCGATTAAGGAGAAACATCCATCAGCTGCCTCCTGCACACAATTATGTATTGTCTTTATGATTAATCACTATGCTTTAATTATGTTCAATTTGTAACAATGAAATTGGGGGTCACCACAACATGAGGAACTATATTAAAGGGTCGCGGCATTAGGAAGGCTGAGAACCACTGGACTTTAAAGTGTTACATATGTCTCCTTTTCTCCCGATTGACCCCTCTCCCCTCCACTCCCTCCTCCCAGGACAAGCCCCCACCACCCCAGTGTCCGTGTCCATTGGTTATGCTAATTTGCATGCATAGAAGTCCTTTGGTTGGTCTCTACCCCCACACCCCTGCCTTCTCTCTGAGGTTGGACTGTCTGTTCAGTGTTTCTTAGTCTCTAGCTATTCACTTTTGTGTAAGTAAAGGAGAGGCTAGCTACAATGTAGAGTACTCATCAGAAGAAATCTCAAGTCTAATAAGTTAATTAGAACCTTTTTCTTTGATGAACCAATTTCCACCATACTAATAAAAATTATCTTAAGGATTAATATTGGTCTTCTTGCAACAATTTTGGAAACTTATAATTTATGAATATATGATTTATTTGGGATAATTAAAAGTAGAAAAATTCAACTTAAACAGAGCATTAATGAAGGACCGGGACAAGACCTCTGCTGTCCAGTGAGAATTTGCTGTGCAGATTAGGTCATTGCCACGGGTAATGATCTAGATAACTATTTAACGTTGGTGTCCCCAGAACACACCAACAAGGAAGGAAAGACTGGGGTAGGTTTCAAGAGTTCTGCTTTAGAGACAAGGAAAGAAACTTAGTTTCTTTCAAACAACTCAAATTTCCCTTTGTATATTGTTCCCCTCTCTTTTTCTTATTAAGTAGGATTAATCACTTAAATTTCCAACTTTAAATAATTTTAGTACTCATCTGTCCCTTCTACTTTCATTTGCTCCAGGTCATCTCAAAATGCTAAATGCACTTTATCATTCCATGTTCTAGCAATACTTTGGTGTGCATTATATTTTTGTATAATAAGGCACTAAACCTATAGTCTGATTAAAGACACATGTACACAAACTCTAGTTTTCAATGAAGGTTAAGATCATTGATTGGAATCCCCTAGTCCAGTGATTGGCAAACTGCGGCTCGCGACCACATTGCGGCTCTTTGGCCCCTTGAGTGCGGCTCTTCCACAAAATACCACGTGTGGGCGTGCATGTACAGTGCGATTGAAACTTCGTGGCCCATGCGCAGAAGTCGGTATTTTGTGGAAGAGCCACACTCAAGGGGCCAAAGAGCCGCATGTGGCTCACGAGCTGCAGTTTGCTGACCACTGCCCTAGCCCACTGATACACCAATATCTTTATTAGTCATTTCTGGTCCTCAGGCTCTTGGCACAGACCTGGCACTTCTGACAGTTGGTTGCTTTCTGTTACCCTCCACCCCTACAATTGCCAAAAAAGTCTTTGTTGTAACCCTCCTCCGGCCCAGCATCTTCAGTGGCCGACCACTGCCCAAAGATTTAATCCAAAGATTGGAGTTTGGGATGAAAGGTCTTCCAGGGCCTGGCCTACGCCTACAGCTGCAGTCTCAAATACCAAGGCTGCTGGCCTGTCTTGTAAGACACCGAGTGCAGGCCTGCCTCCCATTCCCCATTATTTTGTGGCTCAGCTCATGCTGCTCCTTTGGATGAAAATGCTCCCCCCTCCTTTCCTTTTGATAACAGCCTACCCGTCCTCTAACGCAAACTACACATGGAGGCCAAATTTGGCAACTGCCTTTTTTTGTAAATTAAGTTTTATTGGCACATAGCCTCACCTTTCATTCACATATAACCTGTGGCTGATTTCCCACTGTGACCAGCAGTAGCTGCAGCTGTGACCACACGGCCTGCAAAGCCTAAAATATTTACTATATGACCATCTCCCACTCTGAAAGCCCCGTTTAAACACCATCCCCTGGTTCCTCCTCAGATTATCCTGACAGAAGTAATTTCCCCATCCTTTGTATTCCCATACCACTGGGTCTCTAATCAAAGTCTTCAAAGGTTTTTCAAATGGATTATAAATGTCTTTTGGAGCAGGGACCATGTACTGTTCAACTTCAGATCTCGGCAGTGCACTGCATACAGAAGGTGCTTATAGATTCATTGAAATGTCTATTTTGTATGGTATCTGAGAACGTGGGCCCCTTCCCATGCTCCAACTCCCTCTCCCACCCAGAAGTCCTAACATACCTATGTCTTTCACAGCCAGTCCTCTGAATTATTTCTTTGGAATAGACAAATAATATGCTGAGGTTTCCTCAGACCTAAGCTCTTTGTATAACAAATATCAAGTCAGATGAAAGGCAATGTTTTACCTAATCAGATTATATAACTACTAGAAAAAGAGAGAAATATTGATGAAGAAAACAAATTTTGCCTTTAAAGAATAATAAATATGAATGTGACTGTCAGGCCATAAAGAAAGTTGGAGTAGGACTATGTGAAAGTATATTTTCTAAGGTAGGACATAAATGTCAACTCAGAATTCATACAGAAGGAGTGGGCCTTTCCATACTGACATTTATGTGATCCCTAATTCAAGGACTAGTGTCTGGCTTGGGGAAAGGTAGAATAGAACCAGGAGATGCCCATGCTTCTAAGAGCGTTGGCTGACGCATGGCTAGACAGCTGGAGAAGAGCTGACAGCTGAGGCCACAATGAGAAGGAGAAAAGAGGTTTATCTTCAAAGCTCCCTCCTTCAGGGATTTATTAGCAAGAAATAAAGTTTCAGAAGAAGAGCAGAATCTGACTGGTGTTCTGCTTGATGAGAGAAGGGAAAAGGGTGCTTAATACCTCCCGTGGGAAGGTGAGAGCAGGAGAGGGGTGGGGGACACTCCTGGAAGGCACACTTCCCACTCCTGAAGCTTGACCCATGCAAGAAAGTAAGGGACACCCTAATGACAGCATGACCACAGAGCAGCAAATGGTGGTGCCCCAGCTGCTGGTTAAGAAAGCCTTAAGGTTAGTTTTTCTCAGCTGTCACTTCTCTTTCAAGTCAACTATATTTACTAAATATTGTTTAAACTTAGATATCTCTTCTTGAGGCTTAACTTGTATTAATTCCCTAATGAGAAAGCTCAGCAATCTAACACATGGCAAAGCCTGACCTTGATTAAAAGAGGGAGGCAAGTGGGTTAGGACATGGACTGAGCTGGGACAGCATTATGCACACCTGACTCACAGACGATGGCTACTGAGCTATTACCTAATCCAGGGAGGAGACCTGGGAGCCATTAGCAGCCCTGCTGGAGATGCTGTCTGGAGGTGCTGCGGTCCAGAGCAGGCTGGGAGAGAATGTTGCTCTCCTGCAGGGACAGGGCTGTCAGATCACTTCCATAAAAGTCCACGACCCAGCCCACTCAGCAGCTGTTTCTTGAATTTGAGGAAAGCATCCCATTAGGTGTAGAAAAGCAGGTGTGGACGTTTTGCACATGTCGGAGACAGATGATATAATTAAAAGCAAAACCAAATGGCAGCTTCACTATTTCACAGAACCAATGGCAAATACAAGTACAAACAGGCACACCCAGTCTTACATTTCCAGGTGATGAGGTGCTAAGTAAAAAGCAGGTTCTGTTTGACCCAGCACACCTGAAAGCTTTTCAAGGCAGAGCTACTGACAGTGAAGGTGAAAAGAAAGCCCATGTAACAGAGTAAGGCCATGAGAGCTTGCCTGAATCAGACACCAGGTGGAAGTATGTAATGCAAAGTGAAGTCCAGGAGCATGAACATAAACAGCAGCGTCTTTCCAAATTGCAGCAGGAGGGCACCATCTCCTTGGCAGGGGATCTCTGTGTGAAGGTTTGGTTTTGGACAGGAACCATAAAAGCTAGCCGAACAAAAGGGGAGAACTGAGTCCCAACAGGAAACCAGCTGCTAGTGATCACCTTCTCTCATGTGGTCAAGAAGCTCCAGACCCCAGTTGGAGCTTCAAGGTGTCTGTGGTTTGACCAGCTCCTGGGACTGCCACTACCTGCTGCAGGTAGCGAGGAGGGTCACAAAGCCCATCTGAGCATCCTGTCCTGATGTCGAAAGCAGACCACTGCTGCGTGTCATATCACCTGTTAACATATTCTTTTAAAAGCATACTTGGCATTTTAGTGAGTATGTGGAGAAATTGGAACCCTCATGTGAGGAAACAAAAAGGTGCAGCCACTGGGGAAAACAGTTTGGCAGTTCCTCAGAAAGTCAAACAGAATTGCGATATAGCCCAGCAATTCCACTCCTCGGTACCCAGAATAACTGAAAGTGGGGACTCAAACAGATACCTGTACAGTGACATTATCACAACAGCCAAAAGGTCCAACCATCCAACTGTTCATCAATAGATGAATGGACAAAGAAAATGTGTATATACATAAAAAGGAATACATTTTTGACACATGCTACAACATGGATGAACCTGGAAAACATTATAAGTGAAATAATTCAGACACAAAAGGACAAATACTGTATGATTCCATTTGTATGAGTTACCTAGAGTCGGCAAATTCATGAGACAAAAAATAGATGTTACTAGGGGTTTCAGATAGAGGGAAAGGCAAATTCATGAGACAAAAAATAGAATAGATGTTACTAGGGGTTTCAGATAGAGGGAAATGGGTAATTATTCTTTATTAGGTATGGTTTTGGGATGATGAAAAATTTCCAGAAACAGAGAGGGTTACAGTGCTACAACATCATGAATGTACCTAATGCCACTGAATTATATACTTAAAATGATAAAATTTATGTTTTATATATATTTACTACAATCGTATATAATAAAAGCATAATATGCAAATCGACCAAACTACGGAACGACCATTAGGCGGAGGGGGGGCGGGGCCAGCGAGCAGATGGTGTCAGGCCAGCCAAGGCACATGCCAGTGGGCAGAGGGAGTGGATAATGATTGGGTGGTGGTGGGGTGGAAGTAGGGGGTGGTGACCAGTGGCAGGGCAATGGGGGCTGGCGTCATGCCCTGATTGCCCTGCTGGTAACCTCCCACAGAGGGAGGCCAGACTGCAACTTAAGCTGTCAGTTGGACATCCCCTGAGGGCTCCTGGACTGCAAGAGGGCACAGGCTGGGCTGAGGGACCCCCCAGTGCACGAATTTTTGTGCACTGGGCCTCTAGTTAAAAATAAAAGAGAAAGAACCCACATGTTTCATTTCTCCAAAGTATTGTACTCTTTTTAAGGGCTGGATGTCCTTTTAGATGATAGTTTCAAAAGAACTCTGCTGAGGCAGATGGTGAAACTGGTGACTAAGCTATAACTAAGGCAACTTAGTATGAGAATTCACAACGGGAGGGTAAACCAAATGATTTTAACCAGCTTTGAGGTCAAAGTGGGGGTAGGTCAGAGTAAAGGGGACAAAAATACCTTAAGGAATTAGGACCTGTCTTTCTTCTAATGGTGGGAGTGGGAGGAGGCTCAGGTTCTCCCCACCCGAGTGATTGGGTGTCGACCCAGGAGCCAAGAGGTCACTGGTTTGATTCCTGGTCTGGGCACATGCTCAGGTTGTGGGCTTGATCCCCAGTAGGAGGCTTGCAGGAGGCAGTTGATTGATGATGTTTCTCTCTCACTGATGCTTCTATCTCTCTCTATCCCTCTCTCTTCCTCTAAAAATCAATAAAAACATTAAAAACATAATAAACCAACTGAACATAAAAATAAACTGACAACATACACCTGTGTCACTTATTGAAAATATAATGGAAATAAAGATCTTATACCATATTAGCAAAAACTATAAAATACCTAGGAATAACATAATAAAACATATGCAAAGTCTACATAAATAAATATTTATTATTAAAGAATATATAGTAGGGAAATATATCATGCTCCTAAATCAAAAGAGTCAATATTTCCTGGTCCATGTGGCTTAGTGGTTGGGTGTCAACCTATGAACCAAGAGGTCACGGTTTGATTCCTGGTCAGGGTACATGCCTGGGTTTCTGGTTCGATCCCCAGTGGGGGGAGTGTAGGAAGCATCTGATCAATGATTCTCTCTCATCATTGATGTTTCTATCTCTCTCTCCCTCTCCCATCTTCTCTGAAAGCAATAAAAGTAGAAAAATTTTTTAAAAGAGTCAATATTGTGAAGAAAATTTTTGTCTTCAAATTAATCCAAGTTTATTGCAATCTCAATTAAAATCTTAACAGAAGTTTTATGGATTTTAAAGAGTATGTAGAACAAATATAAGAAAATTTAAGAAAAAAAAGTGTTTGAGTAGGGAATTGGGGAGGGCACAGAGAATTGGCCTACAAGAGAATAAAACACATAAAACTTCAGTAATGAAAACAATATGATACTGAAGCAGGAAGAGACAAATCAATTAATAAACCTGAACTGAGAATCCATAGATTTATCTACACTACAGGCCCGGTGCATGAAATTCGTGCACAAGATCGGGGGGAGTCCCTCAGCCCGGACTGCACCCTCTCTAATCTGGGACCCTTCAAGGGATGTCTGAATGCCAGTTTAGGCACAATCCCACCGGGATCAGGCCTAAACTGGCAGTCGGACATCCCTCTTGCAATCCGGGACCCCTGGCTCCTAACCACTTACCTGCCTGCCTGCCTGATTGCCCCGAACCCCTCTACCTGCCTGCCTGATTGCCCCTAACTGCCCCCCCCCACTGACCTGATCGCCCCTAACTGCCCTCCCCTGCTGGCCTGATCACCCCTAACCACCTCTGCCTCAGCCCTCACCACCGTGGCTTTTTCTGCAAGGAAGGCAAGAGTACCGGAAGATATCCAGTCGACCAGTGTAATTAGCATATTACCCTTTTATTAGTATAGATAGATTTGAATTTTATACATAGTGGAGGTAGCATTTCAAATTAGTGAGGGAAATTTAACAAATAGTATTGGGACAACTGTCTATTTGTTTGGACAAAAAAGTTAGATTCTCTGTCTCATACCACACACAAAAATTAATTCCAAATGGATTAAATATTTAAATATAAAAAGATGATTATAAAAATAATAGAAGAAAATATTGGAGAATAATTTTATAATGTTTTAGGTGGGAAGATATTCCTAAATAAGACATAAAACAATCATTGACAGATTTGATTTTAAAAAGATTAAGATTTTTCTGTACAGAGTAATAGATATAATAAGAAGAGGGGAACACAGATAAAGATTAATATACATACATGCAAAAAGTGGTTATTATTCATAACATATACGATTCTTAAAATCAATGAGGAAACTAAAAACAATTTAAAAATAGCAAATTCATATAGGAGGACAAACAATGATTAAAATGAGTGGTCATAAAAAGATATGCTAAAAATGAAGTTCATTCTTTTTAAAAATATATATATTTTATTGATTTTTTACAGAGAGGAAGGGAGAGGGATAGAGAGTTAGAAACATTGATGAGAGAGAAGCATCGATCAGCTGCCTCCTGCACATCCCCTACTGGGCATGTGCCTGCAACCAAGGTACATGCCCTTGACCAGAATCGAATCTGGGACTCTTCAGTCCCCAGGCCAACACTCTATCCACTGAGCCAAACCAGCTATGGGTGAAGTACATTCTTAATATTTTGTGTTGTAAGGGTGTGACAAAAGGGTTCTTTCATGTATTTTTGGTGGGGGCATAAATTGCTACAACTGCTTTGGAGAGGAATTTCATTTTATTATTCAGATTTTTAAGTGTTCATTTCATTTGACCTACAAGTTCCATTTCTAGGAGTCTATCTTATAGAAATATTTATATGTATATGGAAGATATATGCATTTGGATATTCATGGAAGCATTACTTGTTAGAGAATATTTAAATTTTCTTTTCTAGAAACATGGTGCCAGTTATTTATCTTGGGTTTTCTCTTTCATGCTACAGGCTTTCCATTCATGTTATTTTCAGTTATCCATTGTTATCTATACAGTATATATAAAAGCCAACTGACTGGAACGACCGGAACAACAGAATGACTGGAATGACCGGTCACTATGATGCCCACTGCAGCCAGCCGTGGCCCCTCCTCCTGGCCGGCCCAGCCCCTGATCTCCCTCCCCTCCCCCCCGATCAGGGGTGGGGCCAGCTGGCCAACCTCCCATGTCCCCTCTCCTTGGCCAGCTGGCCCTGATCGGCCCTGATCGGGGCAAGCTGGCCGGACCCCACTCAAGCACAAATTTGTGCACCAGACCTCTAATTTCAGATAAAACAATGGGAAGGCTGGCTGAGAAATCTGTATATATTAGCAGAGCCTGTTAACAAGCCAAGTTCTATAGTGTGAGAGAATGGGGTGCCAGTCACTGAGCTCCTCCTTCTGCCAATTCTGGAATGAAGACAGAGGTCTTGGAACACCAATGCTCTCACTCATGCCTTAGTTCCCTTCGGCTTTTGGACAAGGAGGTAGATGCCAGCATTCTGGATGCCTGTTCATGTACAAGTTTTTTCCACTATCCCCCCCCATTTTTCTCCCACCCCACTCTCCATTTTGCTTGCTGACCCCAGACTCAAGACCCCTTAGGCTAGCGGTTCTCCACCTGTGGGTCATGACCCTTTGGGGTCGAATGACCCTTTCACAGGGGTCGCCTAAGACCATCGGAAAACACATATATAATTACATATTGTTTTTGTGATTAATCACTATGCTTTAATTATGCTCAATTTGTAACAATGAAAATACATCCTGCATATCAGATATTTACATTATGATTCATAACAGCAGCAAAATTACAGTTATGAAGTAGCAACAAAAATAATTTTATGGTTGGGGATCATCACAACATGAGGAACTGTATTAAAGGGTCACGGCATTAGGAAGGTTGAGAACCACTGCCTTAGACTCTGCATGCAGGCCAGCCCTTCCTCAACACAGTCCCCTCTGCTACCTAGGCTCTTATTTTGTCTGCTTGGTTAGTGAACATTCTTCCAGAAATTTGTTTAAATCATTTAACAGATGCCCCCACTCCTGTTTTCTTGGTGGTCATAGGTTATATCTTTTCTAATTCCTTTAGGATCATTTTGATGAATATTAGGAGGAAGGGAGGAAAAACTCATATACTCTATCTCCCATCTTGAACCAAAAATCTAAAAAGTATTATTTGTAGTAGTAGAAAACTGGAGATAATATAAACATCCCTCAATAGGGAAATACTTAAATGGTGTTACATCCATTGTATGGAATACTCTACACTCAAAAAATAATGAATGAGTTTATATTCATTGATAAAAAAGGATATCATCCTATATAAAAAAAAGGCCAGGGACCATAAGCGTAATGACTGAATGACCACTTGACCAGTCGCCATGAGGTGCATTGACCACCTCTCGGTCTCTTCCCCCCCCCCCCCCCCAACTGCCTGTGAGTGGCGGCTCACGGTGGCGGGCGGGTGGGGCAGCTCATGGCAGCAAGTGGCAGCGAGCTATGCATGCACGATTTCATGTGCTGGGCCTCTAGTAATATAATATTAAAGAAGCAAACTTCAAAAAGTGTGTACAGTAATATCAATTTTAGAAAATATATATTTATTTGTACTTTCCCAAAGGACTGCAGGATACCCACTAACCTGTTAAGAGTGGTGATTTACTAGTAGCCCTAGCAAGTTTGCTCAGTGGTTAGAGTGTCGACCCATAGACTGAAGGGTCTCAGGTTTAATTCTGGTCAAGGGCATGTATCTTGGTTGCAGCTCCATCCCTGGCCCTGGTTGAGGCATGTGTGGGAGGCAACCAATTGATGTGTCTCTCTCACATCAATGTTTCTCTCTCTCTCTCTCTCTCTCTCTCTCTCTCTTCCCCTCCCTTCCACTCTCTCTGAAAATCAAAGGGGGAAAAATCCGTAGGTGAGGATTAACAAAAACAACAAATAAAGAATGCTTATTTAACTCTGTCTTTCCCCTTGAAAGCAGAGGATCAAGCAGGGGGTTGGCATAAGGGAGGAATTTTATCTTTTTGCTCTATATTGTCTCTACTGTTCAAAATTTTTACAATGCAAATGAAAAAATATTTGGGACTAATTGTCATACAAATACAAGACATCATTTTTAAATTCTCCAACCTTTTCCATATAGAAAGCTGCTAAACTAATAAAGTTTGCAAATTATAGATGATCCATGATACCTGTTATTTAAAATGCGAACCATTATTATTATTGTTTAAAATGTTTAAGAAAACATACTTAAAAGTAAAGATATTGCCATTTTATTTTTAAAGCTTACAGACCTTTAAAAAATTCTTTTCAAGTCTAAGGCTCTGTGACAATGTAACATGTTGGCAGATAGGACTGTCCTGTAGAATCAATTTTTGTCTGGTATGCTTTTATGTCTGATTTCTTAACTGTTACATAATGACATTAGGAAACTGAACTGGCTGAACTATGCCAAACTCTGATATTTCAGCTAAAATAATTCTACATCTTTTTATTAAGGAAGAGGCAAGTAATATAAAATGTTAATCATTTTAGTAAAATTAGATTTAATATTTTATTTTCCAAGAGAAGAGTTCTGAGTAACTCATGTGCACAAGGAAAATACATAGCCTACCACAAATATAGCATTTCCAAAGTCTTTTCCATTAAAAAATCTAGGAATCTAAGCCACCAACTAGTCTACATTTTAGAGCACGTGAACAAATTCAAATTAACCACTCCACTGAAAAGTGGAGCTCAATCCTGTAGAATTCAATTGGTTTCTAACTTAAAATGAGGCAAACATCCTACCTCCTGAAGTCTGTGCACCCTTCAACACCATGGTTGCTCCAGCTTTGTCCAGAGAAACATGAAGTGACGAGCTAACCTGTCCCCCCGCTCTGCGTGGCCCAGTCTGCTGTGAGCTACAAAAGGGCCGGTGCCAGACTCAACCTTCAGAACCTGAGTCCAGCAGGTTCAGTTATTGATGGCCAAACCAAATCAAACCATACACTTACTACTTACACATTATCCAAGGTTTTTGGTATACATGCCTCCTTCTTCTATGTAGTTTTTGATTTTTAAATTTCAACTTTCATAGCCTAACTCTATAATTGCATTTTTAGTAACTATCACACTTAATCTTTTTTTGAAGCAAGCAAAGTAAAGAATGTCCCATTTTAAAAGACAGAAGACAATGCAAGTAAAAATGCTTAGAGACAAAGTGCTATGTATTCATATAGCATGACTGCTGTTAAAAACTGAGTGAGTGGCCTCCAGTCATTTAAATCTTGAGGGCTTAAAAAAACCCTTTCAAATGAGGTGATTAAACCACCTTCTACTTTTTATCTCTCAAATTCGAAGAGTCAGTCATTAAAAAATACAAAGTGTTTCCCAAGGAAAGTTTGTTTTGCAGCACAAATAACTAAAGGTAGTTCTGGAAAATAATAGGGCAGCTGAAAAAATTTCGTTCAAGTTGTATATTTTTTTTAAAGCAATGGTACAAATTTGAACTATTCATTTTCACAATATTGCCTATTCTGCAGGACAAACAGCTAAATCAATTATGTGAACCAAGTTAAACTTTTATACAAAATACAGTTTATATAGTCAATATCACAAGGTTAGAAAGAAAACCAAAATTTTCATCATTACCTGGAAAACTGTGGAGAAACCCACCAACATATCTTTGAAAAATGTTTCAACATTTGGAAATGTGTAATGTAAAAAATAGTCAATGGACAGTTCAAAAATAGCTGGACAGATCTGTGCTCTAATGGCGTATACACACGATCTTAAGTAATCCCATGCAATTTTAACTTTCAAAACATACAGACTTCACAGAAGATTTAGCAGGATCAGTCGGATAGGTAAAGAAAGCACTTGTGATGAGAAAAAGAACATCCCAACAACTGTGCACTTTCAAAGGGTGAATTTTATGGGGTGTGAATTATATCTCAATTAAAGAAGATTTTAAAGAAAAGGGCATCCCCAGTGTTTAAGTTCTACAGCCAGAACCTCCTGGTCATCACCTCTGGAACTGCCTGCACTATAGCTCGCTCTTCTGTTTCCACTCCCCTTCCTTTGCCCACGTCGCATCACCTAATATTGCACAGACTTTGAATTTCTCATGCACCACCCTGCTTGCTGCGCATAAGAAATTTAACTCAATTTTCTGAATCACCCTCTCATGGACTCTTGGTACTTCCAATTTCTTCTTCATCTTTTTGAGGGGGAGATGGAATTACGATTCCACAAAGCTTTGATTAATGACAAGCTCTCTGAGACAAAAAGAACGGGACTGAATATTTACCATTGCTAATAAATGCCAGGGGCTCTGCTGAGCCCTGAATGTCTTTACCCTATTGTTTCTCACGAATACTTCCAAGATCAGGATTCTTATTCCATATGCTAGATGGAAACACTGAGCGGTTTCCATTCAGACGCCCAGTGTTTATTCACCCATGATATGGATCTTATGTTCAGAGGGCACAACTTTAAAAACCCCTTACTGCATCGGACTAATTCAAGCCAGGGAAAACTTACTAAAACAACACAAAGCTTATAAAAAGTGGCATTGTTTGCTGGTGCATTTGGACACCACACTTCAAATAATCCTGAAGAACACTCCCATTCTAGGAGACAGGATGTTTATGCAAATGTGGTCTCCTAATAATACAAAAGAAAGGTGGAAACATACAAGATTATTTCTTTATTTTAAAATATATTGATTTTTTTTTTTTTTTACAGAGAGGAAGGGAGAGGGATAGAGAGTTAGAAACATCGATGAGAGAGAAACATCAATCAGCTGCCTCCTATACACCTCCTACTGGGGATGTGCCCGCAACCAAGGTACATGCCCTTGACCGGAATCGAACCTGGAACCTTTCAGTTTGCAGGCCGGCGTTCTATCCACTGAGCCAAACTGGATAGGGCAAGACTACTTCTTATAACTAAGAATAACACACAAGCCCACCGGCGTGGCTCAGTGGTTTAGTGTCAACCTATGAACCAGAAGGTCACCATTCAATTCCCGGTCAGGGCATATGCCTGGGTTGCAGGCTCCATCCCCAGTGTGAGGGGTGTGGGAGACAGCCGATCAATGATTCTCTGTCATCACTGATGTTTCTATCATTTCTCTCTCTTCCTCACTGAAATCAATAAAAAAATATTTTTAAAAATTAAAAAGAAAAAATAACACACAAATCATTCACTGGGAACCTAGGCTTATTGCCACTTTGATGGCTCCTGGGTTTGCCAGAGCCAATGTAATGGCTTTCCACTTTAATTTGGTTTGCCTCAGAGTTCCATCTGCCATCACTTCCTCCTCCCACCAATAAAACTAAGTGAGGCTAATTTTGGTTGCATTCGACTGGACAGAGAAAGAAGAGCTGCAGAACCTGGAGTTCTTGGTGATCCTGATGCTTGAAGTTTGCAAAATTAATGATCTCTCAACTGCTTCAGCCACTGACTGCTGCATGGCTGATGGCATTCCGGAAGGCCTTGGTTCTGAGGACTGCTCCTGGGCCTTATCTCGCAGTATACTATTGCGCTTGGAAAAGACAGCCTGGGTTCAAATCCCAGCTCCACCTCTTCCTCGTTGTGTGACCTTAACAAGTTACATTATCTCCCTGTGCCTGTTTTCTTATCTAAAAATGGGGATGGGAAGAGCTCCTATCCCCTAGGGCTGTTGAGAGTGGTCAGCAATCTAACACATGAAAAGCACTAAGAACAATGCCTGGCACCGGCTGTGCTATTTAAGTTCCTGTTAAATAAGCAATTCAAACCTAAAAATGAGCATTGTTCACTAAAAGAAATTGCTTTCCTTATAGTATTTTGTTAACTGATTTGTACACGCTTACTTGAATTAGAAATAGGTAGAAATTAATTTGTAAGGCCTCTATTGTTTTGCATAAATGCAATCAGCTAGAAACTCAGAAAGCAACAAAAATTTCCCTTTGTGGGAAAATGGGTTAAAAATGGCCTCTCCTATTGATGATATTGCCCCAAATGATTGCTGAGCAGCTCTGCAGCTGTTCATAAGACACAGACTTGCCGTTACCCCAGGCAGATGAGGCAGAAAGAAGAGAAAAATGGCTTTTGCTTTAGACCCCCAGGGAGTAAAGGTCCAGACAAGATCATCAACTGCCACTGGCTACTTCAAACTCCAGCAGAACAAAGACTGGCAGATCTCTGGGCTTTATAGAGAGCTTCCCCAGCTCAGAGACACAGTTTAGCCCTGTGGTTGCCAAACTGAGGCTTGCGAGCCACATGCAGCTCTTTGGCCCCTTGAGTGTGGCTTTTCCTAAGCTTTAAGAGTACCCTAATCCTATCTAATAATAGACAACATGGTAGTTAACCGTAACTTTGCTACCCTTCCCATTGGCTAATCAGGGCGATATGCAAATTAACTGCCAACC
>NW_006300018.1:102422-105866 GCF_000327345.1 Myotis davidii
GCTGGTCACTGTGACACACACTGACCACCAGGGGGCAGATGCTCAATGCAGGAACTGCCCCCTGGTGGTCAGTGCGCTCCCACAGGGGAAGCTCTGCTCAGCCACAACCCAGGCTGATGGCTGCCAGCACAGTGGTGGTGGACGAAGCCTCTCCCATCTCCTCAGCAGCACTAAGGATGTCCGACTGTAGTTTAGGCTTGCTCCCTGCTGGCAAGTAGACATCTCCCGAGGGCTGCTGGGCTGCCAGAGGGATGTTTGATTGCCATCTTAGGCCTAATCCCCCAGGGAGCAGGCCCAAGCCAGCAGGTGGTCATCCTCTGAGGGGTCCCAGACTGCGAGAGGGCACAGGTCGGGCTGAGGGATCCCCCCTCCTCCTGAAGGCACAAATTTTTGTGCACCGGGCCTCTAGTTAAGTTAATAACAATGTACCTACCTATATAGTTTAATTTTAAAAAATTTGGCTCTCAAAAGAAATTTCAATCATTGTACTGTTGATATTTGGCTCTGTTGACTAATGAGTTTGCCGACCACTGGTTTAGCCCATTATCCTATATAATAAAGAGGTAATATGCAAATTGATCCTCACGCTATAACATTGTCACAAGATGGCAACGCACACAGCAGGGGCAGGGCAGCGGGGGCAGGACTGATGTCCACTCTGCGTGGCTTCCGCAGGGGTTCCTGTGGCCCTGTGGGGGTGCAGGGGTCCCAGTGTCCACTTTGCACAGCTTCTGCAGGGGTTTCCATGGCCCCGTGTGCGTGTGTGTGTGTGTGCCGTGGGGGTCCTGGCGGCTGCCTTGCATGACTTCTGCCAGGGTTTCCATGCCCTGTGTGAACACTGTGGGGGCGGGGCCCAGCGGCTGCTCCATGTGGCCCAGAGGCAGGGCATTGGGGTAGCACTCTAGGACTCGGGGCTGTCCCATGGCATGCCAGCCACGCGGGGCAGGACTCCAGGACTCGGGGTGGTCCCATGGCATCGGGCGGAGGGGAAGGGGTGCCTGGTCTTGCATGATTTCGTGCGACGGGTCACTAGTCCTATATAATAAAAGCCTAATATGCTAAGTGTCTGGTTGACCAGTTGGCTGTTCAACCGATCAAAGCATAATATGCTAATGATATGCTAAGGCTGCTCAGCTGTTTACTATGATGTGCACTGACCACCAGGGGGCAGACACTCTGACCGGTAGGTTAGCTTGCTGCTGGGGTCTGGCTGATCAGGACTGAGCAAGACGGGGCCAGACACACCCTGGAGCCCTTCTGCAGTCCCTCCCCAGCTGGCCAACCTCCCATGTCCCTCCCTGGCCCCGATCATGCACTGGTGGGGTCCCTCAGCCTGGCCTGTGCCCTCTCATAATCTGGGGTCCCTTGGGGGATGTTGGAGAGCCATTTTTGGCCAGATCTTGCAGGCCAGGCTGAGGGACCTCACTGGTACATGAATTTGTGCACCAGGCCTCTAGTTGAATTCATAACCATATTTCTCTTGGAAAGAGAAAAGAATGGTTTATTAGTGTAAATATTAAACATTTACTTGCAATTATGACTTTTTAAATTTTCTCCACCCAAGCTGCTCATTTCACTGAGAAGACATTGCTTTGGCATTCCCAGTGACACTATGTGTCTGAGAACCTCTGGACACTGCTGTGTTCATCTCACCACCCTGGAATAAACCAGCTGGAGTAACAGATGTTTTCTCTGGAAAAAGACCAAGCTTACCCAGATAGTTGTTGCTCTTGTGCATCTCGGTGATGTTGATCTTTGTGGCTCCTTGGGGAATCTCAACAACGCGGTGGTAGCCCAAGCTGGGGAGGGCGTGCTTAAACACGCCCGACACCACCTGACAGCCCGTGTTGTCGCCTCCGCACACCCCGCATTTGTCCACCACTTTGTCGGAGCCTAGGTAATCGTCACAGCCGATGCTCTGCAAAGAGGTGGAAACAGAAGATTCTTGTAGCATCTCTCAGGGGCATCCGAGGAAAGAGGGAAAAGGGATGAAGATCTAGTGGTGGGGCTCAAATTGACCCTCCTCCTGCCCCATTCCATTCCTATAGATAAGCAAGTTCCTGCTTCCCTTCACTCAACAGATTATCATAGAGCATCTACTCTGGGCAAGGACCTTCTCTTCTAAGTATGTGTGAAGTGTACATTCTAGGGGCTGGTGAGGAAACAGACAGTAACAAGACAAGTAAACAAAAGAATGCATTTGGTGGTAGAAAATGACCAGGAGAAAAATAATGCAGGGATAGGGGTAGGGAGAGTGTGGGGCAACAGACACTTATCACACAGGCTGGACAATGAAGCTGTCCTGCAGATCCATCCCCCAAGGGACTCAGAGAGGAGAGGCAGGGCCATGCTGGGACTTTTATATAAACAAGTTCTTTGAGACCGTAAGTGCCACACTTAACACTGGGGTCTGCCCCCAAGTTTTCTGTTCTAAATGACTTGATGATACAAACACTTAGCAAAGTACCCCTAAAAGTCATGTTCTCAGGCCCAGTTTCTTAGGAAATTAAATTTGTTGATATTTGGGTTCCCATTGTTCACTGTGGCTCTGAGGAGCTGGATAGAGGACTTCTGTTTGGCTCCTTCAACGCACTTCCTCAGGGCAGAGGGTGCAGGGAAGCAGGGGCCAGAAACATCAGCAACCTGGAGGATCACATCTCAATCAGGGGTGTACAAAGATGGTACAGGCATTCTCATCAGTGTTTAAAGGAACGCTGACTTCCCACATTTCCTCCTGAAAGAGTCTCCCATTTTTCATTCCAAGATTTTTTTGCTTTATCTTTTCAGTCCCCATTTATGTTTCTGTGGGGGCAATTTTATTTTGCATAAAAAGCTAAACCTTGGGTCAGAATGAACGATCGGCATGGAATCCTTTTTCACTCCTGGAGCTGATGCAGAGAACTCACAGCGCACTCCTAAACCCCAAATAGGAATACGTGATCTGAGCAAAGACTTCCATCACCTCTCCCCAGGCAGACAGAGCAGTGGACTGTGGCATGGACAATGAAACACAGAACGACAGAATCATTTCACTGAGGTATGGGAACAGGAAACAATACTTGAAACCAGAATGGAATTCTAAACCTCGAGACACATGTTTGCTGAAGACAGGCTTGTGTTGGTTTTTGAATTCTAACCATCAGACCTCATCTCAGGGGCAAAGTGGTCTGCAAACCATTAAAAGTCCACTTCTGGAATTGAAAGGAAAGCTACTGGAGAAACTAAGATGGCGGCAGAGATAAACACCGGGAAATTAATGCCGCGCACAACAATTGATTAATACCTCAGAGAAACAATACGGACTTCATCCAGAACCATAGGAAGCCTGGCTGACTGTAAACTCTACAACTAGAAGGAAGGAAAGGCACACTGAGACCCGCAGAAGCTGCAGGAGAGAAGCGCAGAGGTACGGGGATCTCGCGGGGCTCGCGCGCGGAAAGGGGG
>NW_006300018.1:107742-109889 GCF_000327345.1 Myotis davidii
GGTGACGGTGCTGCTCATTGGGCGCTCCCGGGACATGTGGACCACCAACAAAAAAAATATATAAAAAAAAAAAGTCCACTTCTGATCTTGTTAAACAAGCCTGGGTCTGTGCATGTGGGTCCTGCAGGTCAAATCATATAGGCAGAGTCAAGTCAGGAGGTGTTCATTCTTCCCCTCCAAGTTCACATTGACTGACATCGTTCTGCAGGCACTCCAGGTCTGCACTATCACTGCCATATTCTTGGAAGCAGTTAGTCCATCAACAATAACTGGTCACTCTTCACCAATAGCTTCTCTGCAAAACATTATTTCTGACAATAACAGAACATCATCTCAATATGTTCATTCACATGCAATTAGCCTTTCAAAATGCCATGTTTGCTCAAATATTTCTTGTCCCTGCCCCATGCATATTTTAGCAGGGGAAAAATGTTTTCCACATATGATTTCTACCTTCTTAACTCCTCAGTTCTCCTTTTCTTTGAAACAAACAAAAAAAATGCCACCACCAACAGAGATCGTTGCAAGATCCTAACAGAATTAAGGAGTGCCTCTGACTGTACGGCCATACAAGCAATGGCAAGAACTAAAGGGGCGACATTCTGTCTCCTTAGGGTTCGGCTCTGGACTCTGAATGACCAGGGTTCACTCCTCAAAAGAGAAATCAGAACTAGGGGTATGCAAACCTTGCTTGGGGGTGACAAGAGCTGACAGAGCACCCTTTCAGTGTTCTAGTGATTATCCCAGGTCTCTGAAAGACTTGGTTGCCATGGAGTTGCCAAATGCCCCACAGGCACTTCACAAAGCAGGAGGGACAATCCTACAAGGAGGACTGCGCAAACAACATGCATTCAAGATCTTTATTTTTAGGTAATTACATACCTGACAACTGTCCCTTCTCCAGCCCAGGGCATATGTGAGAATCAGATGATATAATGAGGGGCCATTTGGACTGGGTGTTCAGGTGTGGCCTGGCTAAGGGAGTGATCCATGGGCCAGGACCTGAATGACAGGAAGGCCCAGCCATGGGAGAACATGCAAACATGCATTTTCATCACCGATGCTATGGCGTGACTACACCAGGCAGGTGGGCGAGGTCATCCCAGGCTGTGTCAAACTCCGTTTCTGCCTTCGGGAATTTGAGTCTAACTGGGGTGATGGGACACACATATGGATTTATTAGACAAGAGGAGGCCTGCATTCTCTATGTCATGCTGGGCCAGGATTTACATTCTTTTAGAAAGTTGTTAATTAACAATGAGGTACATAAAGTCTAGAGGATGATGCAACATCCCAGCCTGAACTAGGGGAATGGTGATGGAGTGAGGAGGATTTGAGAGACATCTAGGAAGCAAAATGGACAGGCCTTTGTGACTGATCAGTTGGAGGAGTTTGAATCCTTTTCAGCATCATCATATTCACAATTACAGTCCTCTAAACATGCATTTTTCTCATTTAACCTTAAAAGCAATCTGTGATATTGCTTTTGTAGGAAAGACTTAGGAAAGAAGTTAGGACCACGGGAACACACCAAGATACTTAGTTTTGCCCCGGTTGGTGTGGCTTAGTTGGTTGAGCATTGTTCCATGCATGGAGAGGTCGCAGATTCCATTCCTGGTTAGGGCATATGCCCAGGTTGCAGGCTCGATCCCTAGTAGGGGGTGTACAGGAGGCAGCCAATGATATTTCTCTCTCTCTCTCCCCTCTCTCTCTCTAAACATCAATAAAAATATTTTTTAAAAAGCTAGAGCTGGGATTTGAACCATAATCCCCTTTTTTAACCATTATGCAAAATTCCTCCCAACTCCTGGCCCTGCCCCCCCAAGGATCAGAGGCTGCCCTGGGCTCCAGCTTTGTTGAAGGCGTGGATGGTAGTGGTGACTAAATGCAGAGGGAGAAGTCCAGCACTGTTGTCACATCTCAGTGAGAGCCTGGGCCAGAGAGACTGGCATTCTCCTCTTCCAATATTATGGAGCACCAACAACGTACGTATCTCTCCCATGTGGGCTGCTTTAACCCTATACTTTACACATAGTAAGTGATTAAATATTTTAGTTAATCTCCCTATTACATTAGTTTTTATTGTTATAAATTTTTATCTTGAAACAGTTTGACTCACAAGCAGTTGCAAAAACAATACAGCGGTT
>NW_006300018.1:109923-113068 GCF_000327345.1 Myotis davidii
CACATGACAATACCTCACATAAGCATAGCCCAGCATCAAAACATGGCCATCAGCACGACACATTAACTCATGAGTAAACCTGACTTTGATTTTACCACTTTTTCATGGTGTGTAGTTCTATAAACGTTATAACATGTCTAGATCCCTGTACTGTGCTACTGTACAGCAGCTGGCATTCTCCAGATCACGGCCATGTAATTGATCAGTGGAGCTGCTGTTAGTTAGCAGGAAAGGCAGTCGGCACCATGGAAAGGACGTTGGACTGGGACTCAGGACACCTCGGTGAGCCCTTGCTCGACCCCTGACTGGTTGTGTGATGCCCGTGGGTCACTTCTCTGTGGAGTTGGCACTGAAAACATTTCTACCACATCCAGATCTTTGAGAAGATAGTGTCCAAAAATGAATTTGGCCTGAATTCTGGTTTGTATCTTGGGAGACTGGTCAATGGGTTTCTGAAGCGGATGACTTAACAGTGATGGCCTATGTCTCCCAACTCTCTCAGAGGCGCCACCAAAGTGCCATCAGTGGGAGCTTAAGGTGGCACTAGTCTCTGCTGGACCTAGGTCATGGGGTGGCTCTGCCACTTGGGGGCACTGCCCCTTTGGACATGTTTACTAGGCATTCTGAGCCTCAATTTCATTATCTGTGGCTGGGGATGGTGCAATATCTACCTCAGAGCACTGTTGGGAGATCAGAAGAGGTAAACATGGAAAGCACTTAGCAGAATGCTGTTAACAGGGTGTCTTCTTATTTTTACCACTGACTTCATATATTGGTTTCATCTGGAATCTATTTTTAAGTAAACCCCATCATCATGTAACCGTACTTGGGTCATATTTCTATAACACTTTCTATTATTTTTTAATCACAGATAATATCTTCTTCATTTGGAGAAATGTAGAAAAGTCCAAAGAGCTAAGAAAATGCCTTCAGTTCACAGGCTGACACTCTATCCACTGGGTAACACCAGGGCCTTCCAGTGATTTTTGCAACATGTTGCAGGAACATTTTACACGTTGCAAGTCATCACAGCAGAAATTGCTCAAGAACTGCCCCCAGTTGTGTGACAAGATTAACCTAAATGGGATTTCCTGAGGGAAACGCACAATCTGATGACATATTTGGTGGTGGGTTTCACGGGGAGGGACCTCTGTGCACCCTGGCAGGGAGGCCAGTGCAGGGTGCAGACCGTGGAGCTCCTGATTCTCTAATGGGAAGCAGGTGTTTCTCTGTGTGCGCAACATGCACAGCCGCAGCTGGTCGGCTAGATGACACCAGCAGGTAAAACGACGCGCCTTAATAATCACGCTGTCACAACAGTGCCGGTGGAGAGCGTTATTATCACAATAATTAGTAGCTGACATCAAATTTACAGAGAGCTACCTGGTGGACATACATATGGATGCCAAAACTTTTATTCATGACATTCTGTTGAGAGAAATCCTTTGCATATGATAAATATCTCCCTCTTATTACTGTTTGGAATGTAGATCAATACCATCTTCCTGGAAGGCAATTTAGCAATATATACTGTTTGACCCAGTGTTCTCCTTCCAGGAATTTATCTAAGGAAATTATAGGAAATGAGGCCAACAAGTTTTGTATGAAGCAACTTCTCAAAGTATTATTATTATTAATATAGAAATTGGAAACATCTTAAGTTTCCTACATAGGGAAACAGTTAAACAATATATAGAACTTCTCTGGGAAAAACTGGATGGGTCTTTTCCCAGTTGTTATTCTCATTAAAATCTTCCAGTGCTTGTGCCGGCGTGACTGACCTTCCGTGTTCCCTGAGCAGCTCTACCTGGCGCCCATGCGGTGTGGGCCAGGGAGGCTGGAGGGGAAACAGACCCAGTTCCCACGTAGGGTTTAAATCAGGGGTCGGCAAACTACAACCCACAGGCCAAATTGGGCCCACTATCTGTTTATGCAAATAAAGATTTATTGGAACACAAGCATGCCCATTCGTTTAGGGCAGTGGTTCTCAACCTTGGCTGCACATTAGAATCACCTGGGAATCTTTTTAATGAAGTGTTTTGGAGTGTTATTGTCTAGGCCAGTGATGGCGAACCTTTTGAGCTCGGCGTGTCAGCATTTTGAAAAGCCCTAACTTAACTCTGGTGCCGTGTCACATATAGACATTTTTTGATATTTGCAACCATAATAAAACAAAGATTTATATTTTTGATATCTATTTTATATATTTAAATGCCATTTAACAAAGAAAAATCAACCAAAAAAAATGAGTTCGTGTGTCACCTCTGACACGTGTGTCATAGGTTCGCCATCACTGGTCTAGGCCCCTAGACTCTAGGGCTGCTTTTGTGTTGCAACACAGGGTTGAGTAGTTCTGAAAGAGACAGTATAGCCCACACCGCTTAAAATATTTATGACCTAGCCCTTTACAGTAACAAAATGCCAACCCTGCTCGAAGTTGACAGGCAGACACCATCCCATCACTCAACATGGCGGGAAATGTTGAGGGAATGTGCAGAACCCGGCAGCTTGGGGTTCAGGCTGATGCTTCCAAATTTGCCCCCTCCGTGCCCCCCTCCTGAATCACAGACACCCCTCATGGCCCAGGTTCCTCAACCCTGTCCCTAGTGATGTTTTTGGGCCAGACAGACTTCGTTGTGGAGGCTGTCTTGTGCATTGTGGAATCCCCCTCAGTACGACAAATAAAAATTTCTCCAGACATCCCAAATGTCCCCCTGGGAACAAAATCACGGCTTGCTGAGAATCACTGTTCTTGTTTATGCTAAAGCTCATGGGACACCTAGGGGCACAGGCCAGAATGCCCAGAAGCTTTAAAACAATGGCAATTCCACAGAAGTGCATAAACATGCTAGAGAAACTAACGAGCAAAGAATACTTAATTGCCCAGTTTTAAAATTACTTCATTGCTGCTTTGCCCAGTTTTAAAATTACTTCCTTGCTGCCAACAAACCAAACTAGCCTGCTAGAGTTCTTTAACCTTGCCTGTGGTTTAACCAGAATGAGCAGGATTTTATGTACTGATGAGCACAGTGCCTGGCATACAGCAAGTGCTTAAGAAGTGTTTCTGAGTGAAAGCAGAGTGGTGGAGGTCAAAATTATAGGACCAATTTGTTCCTTGAACTGGATCATCTCTAAGGTCTCTTGT
>NW_006300018.1:132604-176447 GCF_000327345.1 Myotis davidii
AACAAAGATTTATATTTTTGATATTTATTTTATATATTTAAATGCCATTTAACAAAGAAAAATCAACCAAAAAAAATGAGTTCGTGTGTCACCTCTGACACGTGTGTCATAGGTTCGCCATCACTGGTCTAGGCCCCTAGACTCTAGGGCTGCTTTTGTGTTGCAACACAGGGTTGAGTAGTTCTGAAAGAGACAGTATAGCCCACACCGCTTAAAATATTTATGACCTAGCCCTTTACAGTAACAAAATGCCAACCCTGCTCGAAGTTGACAGGCAGACACCATCCCATCACTCAACATGGCGGGAAATGTTGAGGGAATGTGCAGAACCCGGCAGCTTGGGGTTCAGGCTGATGCTTCCAAATTTGCCCCCTCCGTGCCCCCCTCCTGAATCACAGACACCCCTCATGGCCCAGGTTCCTCAACCCTGTCCCTAGTGATGTTTTTGGGCCAGACAGACTTCGTTGTGGAGGCTGTCTTGTGCATTGTGGAATCCCCCTCAGTACGACAAATAAAAATTTCTCCAGACATCCCAAATGTCCCCCTGGGAACAAAATCACGGCTTGCTGAGAATCACTGTTCTTGTTTATGCTAAAGCTCATGGGACACCTAGGGGCACAGGCCAGAATGCCCAGAAGCTTTAAAACAATGGCAATTCCACAGAAGTGCATAAACATGCTAGAGAAACTAACGAGCAAAGAATACTTAATTGCCCAGTTTTAAAATTACTTCCTTGCTGCCAACAAACCAAACTAGCCTGCTAGAGTTCTTTAACCTTGCCTGTGGTTTAACCAGAATGAGCAGGATTATGTACTGAAATGAGCACAGTGCCTGGCATACAGCAAGTGCTTAAGAAGTGTTTCTGAGTGAAAGCAGAGTGGTGGAGGTCAAAATTATAGGACCAATTTGTTCCTTGAACTGGATCATCTCTAAGGTCTCGTCTGGTGCCGAAACGTTTCTGAATAAAAGAGCCTTGATGAGAAGACTCTGCTACATCTACAGTCAGAGGAATCTGCTCAATGCAGACAAAATTAAACCGGAGACAGGAATCAACGGGAAACAGACCAACAACGCCATTCATTCCACGAGAAGAAGCGGCCCATGGGATTAAAGGCGTTTTGGCTTCCTTAGTGACAGCCATTGTGAAACCAGTGACATGGTTTTAACCAAGCTCATGGTTATCGTCTCTCAGTACCACATCCTTTTCCATGAGAGAACAGCACCTGACCAAGCAGCTCCATGGGAAGAAAATGCTGGCACCCTTACAGGAGAAAATTGAGGAGAATCAACCACAGCACTTGTTTACAGATCTGAGGAACGAAGCCCGAGAGGGAAACATTCCCTAGGCTGGGAGAGAACCACCTTCCGACCGCGCACACGCCTTCACTCCAGGTCCCCTTTCCCTGGAGAGCAGAGTATTTCAAACGCCAAGATTCAGTACTTCACTTTCACAGTCTTCCTGTGGAATAAATTACAAGTCTGACCATTGCTTTGTTATAAAAGTAAGGTATCCATATTTTTGTATGGAATAGAAACCTGTGGACTTGCACTTTACGTTTAGTGTAAGGCTGCATGCTGAATTCGCTGTTTAAGAGAATTCTGTTAGAAATATCTGACCAGATTGCACTGTAACTCTGTGGAGCCCCAGCACCATGTGGGACGGGTCTGTTAGAGGCTGTGGGTTGGGCAGCTAAGAGGTCGGGACTAGGACTTTTCTTGCAGAAAGGTTCAGAGAAATGCTGCCACACGGGCAACGTTCTGGAAGCGATTGTATCGGCAAAAGGGCATCGGGTTGAACTCTGCTCCAGGGTGGAGGCTGCTGGCACACTGGCCCAATTTTCATGGCCTCCTGGGTGCAGACAGCCCACGCCCACAGGTGTGGGTCATGACCAGAAGGCTCTCAGAGGATTGTGAGCGAACGCAGTCACTGGAAGACAATGATGGAGACCCACGCATGTGTCATCATTTTCTTGACACAAATCCTATTACCTAATGTGCCTGTGTGCATTTTTCTCCACAAGATGGCACCTATAAGCCTTCCTGAAAGAGCAGCCACCTAAGGAATATGTTTAGGGATGAGAAACAGTGGTTAAATATTTAATGGAATGATAGTTGAAAAACACAGGAAGGGTGAACTCGGTAATTCAGGTTGACTGCATATTTTTTAAAATATATTTTATTGATTTTTATACAGAGAGGAAGGGAGAGGGATGGAGAGTTAGAAACATCAATGAGAGAGAAACAGCCATCAGTTGCCTCCTGCACACCCCATACTGGGGATGTGCCCGCAACCACGGTACATGGCTTTGACCGGAATCAAACCTGGGACCCTTCAGTCCACAGGCCGACGCTCTATCTACTGAGCCAAACCGGTTAGGGCAAGGCTGACTGCATATTTATTGTGTTCTTATGTGCAAGTTTCTGCCATGTTGTTAAGATATGATTTTCATTTCTCAAAATGTTTTTGTGGAGCACAACAATGCTGGAGGAATATTCAGGCCTTTTATTTTCAGAATGTTCAAGAGAATTCTTAAAAATTTGTATAAATGAAATAAACTTTGGGGGTTACATGGCTTTTCAGATGCCACTGGGTGATCTTCAGGGACCGTTAAGAAGACTGGCTGGTGGTTGGGAGGAGATGATGAGAGAAAAGGTTGGTTACCAAAGCATGTGGACTAGAATCCCAAGATCTTGAGTGGGGGAATGGCATACTGAAATGTGTTTCTTGAAGATGCTTGGCAGACACAGGCAGTGGGTTGGGGATTGAAGAGACCAGAGACACACAGACACCTGCATTAAGATGAGCACAGAGGGACGGGGGCCCGGACCAGAGAGATGAAATTAGAATGGCGGGCAGGGGCGCACACAACATTACGCTGAAGGAATGGCCGATGGGCTGAAGAAGGATGGCACCTATAAGCCCTTCTGAAAGAGCAGTCACCTAAGGAATAAGTTTAGGGTGAGAAGCAGCCTCATCCCTAAACTACTGAAGGCGACATAAGGAAGGCGTGGAGGTCTGGGAACCTAAGTGAACAATAGCTTTGACTGTTTCAGGCAGAAATTTTACGGAGGGAGCAGGCCTTTGATGAGTCATCTTAGAGTGAGGGTCTGAGTGTGGATCTGATAATCAGTAATTCATTCATTGAATTGTGCCATAGTAAGTCTCTCTCCCCCCCCCCCTCTCTTATTGGAACTTTTCTCTAGGACTCTAAACATTTTTAGTTTAGTTTTTTGGATGGGAATCTTTCCAAAGTGTATACTTCCCTGCTATTTTTTCTTTTTAAATAATAAGGACTCTTTGATCTTCTCTAGCCCCTTGTTACTCAGAGTGCGGTCCGCGGACCAGCAGCATAGGCATCATCTGCAGGAAAGCCTGTCCGCAATCTTGGGTCCAGCCAGGCTTACTGAGCTGGAATCTGCATTTAGGCAGCATCCTCAGGGGATTCCTGTAATCCTGGACTATTTGACTTTTCAGGTCACTTTTTGTTTACTCTGTGGACTTTCTTCTTTTCTCAAGTTGCACACTAACTCCCAAATGACAACCAACTCTCTCATCCAGTCAAAAAAAGAAAATACAATACTATCTTCCTTTTGGTTACAATCTGAAAAGCAATAATGGCTTTGGAAAGCTTTTCTCTGGGAGATACCTTAATGGGGGCAGGGTGGCAGTGAGACCCGTGTTTGCAAGCAGCCTTCTAGAATCTCAGTGCCGGCAGGGCTCTGGGAACGCAGTCCTTGCTTCACCGCGGACAAGCGGCATCCTGGGAGGAGAAGTGACTTTCCCCCGGTGCCAGGGAGAGGACTTCCTGCTAGAGACTCCGTTTCGTGACACCATGGTGTCCTCCTGCTCTGTCTGGGGCAGGGTTTTACTGTTTCCTCACAAGTTTCTGCCATTGTGTTAAGATATGATTTTCATTTTTCAAAATTGTCTCTTTTCTTTCTTCTTATGTTCCTGTAACCATGCCAACAACTTTGTACCTACCAGTTAGAGTAGCAACTCCTTTCAGAGAGCAAACTGTTTTATGAAAATATTTGAAAAACTGCTTGGGATTGGGGTGGGGGACCTAAGGCCTGGGGGGTCAGCAGAAACCAAGGCAACAAGAGATAAGGGCCAACCTGAGATCAGGCTGAACAGGAGAGGAGCCGGGCTTTGCTTCCAGGGCTGGAGAGCGTAGACAGGGACAGAGAAGGAGAGGAGGCGAGAAGCTAGGAGATGGTAGGGGGACAATGACAGGTCTGAGTGTTAATAACTGGCCTGGAATCGGAAGCTTACTTGCTGTGATATAAACCTCTCCCTGTTCCCAGCCCTTGCTTGTTTTCACTGAAGCTCTGCATCTACTCAAGCTGATGTTCCTGCCTGGAGAGCTCCTGGGTTACATTCAATGAGTCCCTTTTCCATTTGCATAACCTGAAACAAAAACCTGTGTGTTCCTACATCTTTAAAAGCCTTTTCTTCTAGGACATGATGTTCACCTAAGAGCACCTGATACCGGCAGGTGACATCATTTTTCTGAGCCTAGTTTCCTTGCCTGTAAAACAATGGCATTAAAATCTAATTCCCAAATCTCTTGTGAGGATTAAAGGGGAACAAGCAGATGACAGCACCTAATTCAGCACTGGCATGGAGGAAGGCTGGAAAATGCTGGTGTGCCCCCCCCCTCCTTCCCTTCTTCTCCTTCCCCTCCCTCTGCTCCTCCCCCCCAATCCTAACCCTCCTCCTCCTCCTCATAACCCTCTCCTCCTCTTCCTCCTCCTCCTTCTCCCTCTTCTACTCCTCCCTCTCTTCCTCCCCCCTGTCCTGCTTCTTCTCCTGCTTCTCCTCTTCCTCCTCCTCCTCCTTGAGGCTGTGGCTGGCTGCCTCCTGGCAATCTTCTCCTTCCCCTCCGTCTGCTCCTCCCCCCCAATCCTAACCCTCCTCCTCCTCCTCATAACCCTCTCCTCCTCTTCCTCCTCCTCCTTCTCCCTCTTCTACTCCTCCCTCTCTTCCTCCCCCCTGTCCTGCTTCTTCTCCTGCTTCTCCTCTTCCTCCTCCTCCTCCTTGAGGCTGTGGCTGGCTGCCTCCTGGCAATGACCTGTCCCTGTCATGGCCATGAGAATACCTTTTCTCACACAGGCACACACATTCCTCCACTAACAGCAGGCTGTGCTGTTTGCACTGTTCACTGAAAGCCCACTTCTATTTACACAGGATTCTCAAGTGGTATTTGAAGCCAGAGTTGTAACAGGCAATTTGCTGTGATCTAGTCGCATTTCAGTAATGGTCTGGTGGAACAAAGGTAATTAAGGTTTCTAGAGAGATTTTCTTGTAACTTGGGTACCTCTCTATTTTTTTTTTTAATGTAAACTTTTCTTTTGTTAATCTTTCCTAGTTTGTCTGGGAGACCAGCTATTGAAAGTCTCAAATATCATAAAAAGGTGATGTTCAGTTAGAAACAGAGCGAGGGAGGCTGCTGAAGGAGTTTCTCACCTGGGCTTGTGGGATCAAGTCCTGTAGAAACTATAGGTGAAAAACAGATGCAGCTCCCAGGGAGGCAGGCAGTAGGAAGCCCCACACATACATGAGACAGCCATCACAGGTAGAATGCTCATATGTCATCTTGGTTAATTATCTTGATTATCCCTATTTTACTGAAGCTTAGAAAAAGCAAGTAAGATGTCAAAAGTCACAGAGAAGTGGTGATGGTAGGTTTGAATGAAGAGCCCTTGGCTCAAAGTCCAGGCTCTGTTGCCTCTGCTGGTTGCCTAATCCTTTAGTCTAATGGAAATTCTTCTTTACTTGTAAGAACAGGGCCTGTAGATGGCCAACCAAGGGCCACATATACCAAGGGCTAGAATGACCAAAAAATCAAATAAGGACAATTCCCTCTCACTGTTTCTATTACTAGACTGCTCTCTGGCTCGCCCAACATCTTTCCACAGGGGCTCTACTTGCAGTCTGAGGCCTCCCCTCCCACTAACTGAATTGTTTCAGCATCTCCTATAGCTTCTCTTTATTCTCCTGCTTCCCCCAAAGTCCTAGGTTGTCTCTTTCCCATCATGCAGTGCTCATTCACCCAAGTGAAAGAACATCGATCACACCATCCTTCCTTTCATAACAAATTTCTAGGTCCAAAATTATTCAGTGAAATAGTAACTATTTTTCGCATTTGTCTTCCTGGGAATGGAAACTGTTTGTTTACCAAGCTGGACATTTTTATGATCAAGGAAAGACATCAGGTTCCATGGAAGATATTACCCAATCCAAGAGCTTGCTCTTTGGGGCGAGAATGACAAAAAAAAATCCAATAAGGATAATTTCCCTTATTCTCTCTTGTAAACGTAGATGCATCCGATACATATCTAATATGAATATTCATTTCATTAAGAAATAAAAACATTGTGTTCCATGCATACTCAAAAGGAAGAAATCTGGCTGAAATTTATAAACATGAAGGCTTTTCCATGTGACCTTTGAAGGATTGCTAAGAAAAGAATTATCTGTCAAACTCAACGTGTTCCATAACAATAATTCAGGTGGCAGCCAGATGAATAATTTCCCTTCTCTTGCAACTTTTGGCAAAAAGGAAGGGAAAAGGCATCTGATACCTATAGATGGCTTCCAAGTGACTGCGTCAATAACATGCACTTGTGTACATAGCATTTAGGACATGCAAACCAGGTGAATAAACACTGACTCTTCACCTTCTTCGGTGCAACCTTGAAATTCTTAATTTCCACCAGTTTCTTCTTTAAACAGCTCCTATTTCTGAGCTTTGAAATCATGCCCCTGGATGTGTGAGCATAAGAAAGGCTAATGTTGTGGTTTCAGGTAATCTATCTTGCATGTGGCTGTGAAATTTATCTTCTCAAGAAAACTGCCGTTGTCATGTCATTGCTCTGGCTCAAAAAGCTTCCTGATGTCAGCTGTCGATTAAACAAGATGATTATTTCCTCCTAGGTATTATGCCTATATTTGGTCCCTGATTCCAGGTGAGAAGGAGAGCATAGGTCTGTAGCAGCTCAAGAATAAGCTTTATCCCAGGTCTGGGTAACTGAATAAAAGTAGGAATTTTGAAAATGATCCAGCTTCCTTATGCTTTGACAGCAAAAATACTTTGTCAAAGTGACAGTACATGTTAATTAGCAATACTAATTATTAATTCTATATTTTAATTTATTGGGTTGGTTTTATGATGACAAAGGGAGATAAAGTTTGTAAAAAGCATCTGACACATGGAAAGAACTCAATACATATTATGTTTCATTTAAAGTAACATTAAAGATAACATAGAGGTACATTCAAAGACATACAAAGGATACTCATTCCTAGCTTAAACAACAGCAGCCTTGGAATGTTAATTAGCTAGAGAACAGCCTGCCTATACTTTTAAGAATATGGAATGACAGCAAATATGAAAGTAAAAAGAAAAGCATTTTTCGGGCAGAGTAGAATAAACCCTGGTTAAAAGAGAGCCAGAGTCAAAGTCAAATAGAGTCAAAAATCCAGTTTTGATAACTGATAGACTCTCTGGGCCCTGCAAGAAAAGCTTGCTCTCATAGTCAGAGAGATCTACAAAAATGCTCATGAGCGCCAGGTAAAGCAATAGAAAGAAAGGAACTGGTATTTGCTGAGAACCGACTAGGGTGACAATATTTATTACCATTTTAGTGGAGGAGGAAAGAGGAGGTTAAGTACCTTGCCCAAGGTCACATACCAAAGCATCAGGCTATGAACCCATATCTATCTATCCAGTTGAAAAACTCAGAAGCACAGTGATAAGGTGGAAGCCAAGCAGGCACCTTAACACAGTGACTGAGACAGCACATGTCACCAAGTGAAGGGCAGGGGCTTCAGGAGCTCGGAATGAAGGCGGCGCTGGAAGTGGAGGGACGCAGTGGCCTGAGAAGGCCCACAAAGGCCCTCCTCCACCCAATGAATGCATGCAACCTGAGGTAGACAGGCGGTGGTGGGAGAGAAAGGGCTCCAGGTGGCTTCTGAATGCCTCCTCTTCCCTGATATTTCATGGAAAGGAGTCATCTTATTATCATCTCGGACTTCCCCTTTTATTCTCACAGGAGAGCTCCGATTTCTCAGAAGCTTTGTGTTCTCTTTCCTGTGGTCTCCCTGTGCTGCCCGAAGCCCTGGCACTAAAAACTCTCCCAACCATTCTTTCCTGTTGCAACAAAGGGATTTGATGGGAGCTTTCTCTCCAGTGCAGGCCCTAGGGTCTGGGACTTCAGGTCCTTTGGAGAGCCTCTTTTCCTACAGGGCTCATTCTGCCCCGGCCTCCAGAATGCTCTTTGACTACCAGAAAGGGAACAAAAAAATCATAGCATCACGAGCTAATAGAGGAGGATTTCCCCAAGACCATCTTTCCTTTGGGTTTATTCAGTCATCTGAGCAATAATGGGCACCCATATTGAAGCCCAGGGTTACCCTCTTTGAGACTATAGTCTATGGATGTTTGAGGTCTGCAAAGAAATCACTGTGTAATTTTAATTTGTTCAACTTATGCTTTTAAATAATGATAGGAAAACAGTTTGCTCCCTTTAAGATAAAGATACTTCTAGAGTTCGTGAGCAGAAGAAAGCTATAAACCTGTAACCTATAGGCATTACTGTAGAACATTGATTTTGAATTGTTCATGACTCCTGTAGGTTCCATGAGTTAACCAAGGCATTACCCCTGAGATGAGTGAGCTGGAAAGTTACTGGAAGTGTCTACTTAAACACTGGAAAATCCCTGCCTCAAATAAGTTGGTAATAGTGACATGGTCAAAACAAAGCCATGTTAACTAGCAAAATGATTTATCTGCTTCTTAGGGTGGCTGGATTGTTCTGTGCTGTGGCTCAAAACCATCAACAAATTGAATCAGGCTCTGTGATAGAGGCTAAATGTCAGGGAACAAAATACAAACAAGGCATATGTCACTGACCTCGCTGGTCATGAAAATTAAATTTGCACCTTACAGTTACCAATGAGTGTTAGCAAAACTCACTAACTCCCCTTGCTGTAGAAGATCACAGTTTTCTATTTTATATAAACATTAAAATGGATAGGAACAAAAATAAAATGAATTTGAAACAAAAGACATCTATTTTAGAAAATATAACTTTGAAATTTCATTTTATAACAGATATTTGTAATCCAGAGAAGAACAAAATGGCCCAACCAATAGGATAAGGAGAAAGCTTATCCTAATAAAATTAGACTTAGTAGCAAGCATTCCCACTAAATATAGAATTCTAGAATCACAGAATCTTAGATTAGGAAAAAAACATAGAGGTCATCTAACCAAAGTCAGAGGCGGGACTATAGGGGCCAAGTTGAACACTGGGGCCTGCTGAGACCCTGGATGGGTCACTGGGGCTAACTTAACTGATAAAAGATGTCTGCTAGACAAGATAGGTCAGCGGCTTTCAAGATGTTTCAAGGTTCTCCTTTAATGTTTTTATAATCTTTAAAGCATTTAAAAAATATGAAGAACTTGATAGTATCATATGTTATACTAAATCATAGTATATACTTAATTATAACACACTGGACACAATGCTACATTAATTCATTTTTATGCAACCCTGAGGACAAATGGCTCTCATGTTTATGTGGTCAAAGAGATTATCTGTTAACAATTCGCATTTTCTCATCAGGGCTAATCAAGAACTCCTAAAGAGTTGTAAACAAAAACAAAATTCAGAAATAAATAGGTACATGCAAAAATAACTGGTACATGAAAAAAATTAAACTAGAGCACTTTCTTACACCATATGTAAGAATAAACTCAAAATGGATTAAAGACTTAAATGTAAGACTTGCAATCATAAAAGTTCTGGAAGAAAATGTAGGCAGTAAAATCTCTGACATTTTTCTTAACAGTGCTTTTTTTCTGACATATCTTTTTGGGCAAAGCATACAAAAGAAAAAAATAAACAAATTGGACTACATCAAACTAAAAAGTTTTTGCACAGCAAAGCAATCCATCAACAAAACAAGAGGACAATCTACTAAATGGGAGAATATATGTGCCAATTATATTAAGGGGTTAATATCCAAAATTTATAAAGAACCCATACATCTCAACACCAAAAAATACCAAACAATTCAATTAAAAAATTGGCAGAAATCTGAATAGACACTTCCCCAAATAAGACATACAAAAGGCCAACAGACATATCAAAAGATGATCAATATCGGTAATCATCAGAGAAATGCAAATTAAAACCACAATGAGATATCACCTCATACCCATCAGAATGGCTATCATCAATAAATCTACAAACAATAAGTGTTGGTGAGAATGTGGAAAAAAGGGAATCCTTGTGTATTGTTGGTGGGAATGCAGATTGGTGCAGCCACTGTGAAAAGCAGTATAGAGTTACCTCAAAAAATTAAAAATGAAACTGCCTTATGAGCCAGTGATTCTGTTTTAGTGTGTATCTGAAGAAACTCAAAATACTAATTCGAAAAGAATTTATGCACTCCTATGTTCATTGTAGCATTATTTACAACTAGAGGCCCAATGCACAAATTTGTGGATGGGAGAGATCTGGCTGGCCCGGCCCCAGTGGGGCTGATCAGGGCCTGGCCCACAGGTGATTGGACAGCGCCCGCCCCTAATTGGGGTGGGGAGGCCAAATGGGGGTCGGAGACCAGGGGAGGAGCCGTGGGATGTTGGCCAGCTAGCCCCATCCCTGATTGGTGTGGGGGGTTGATGGAAGCTGGAGCTGGCTTGGGGAAGGGACTGTGGGCGGATTGGGGTGGTGGGGGCCCATTGGGAGCAGGGCCAGCTGGGGGAGGGGCCGTGGGTAGTTGGCCAGCCAGCCCTGCCCCTGATCAGGGTGGGAGGGGCTGGTCTGGAGTGGGGTTGGGCAGGGGGAGGGGCTGCAGGAGGTTGGCCTGCAAGCCCCACCCCCTGATCGGTCAGTTCACTGGTTGCAGTGGGCATCGTAGGGACCAGTCGCCTGGTCATTACAGCGTTCTGGTCACTGGCTTTTTACTAAATTATAGTAAAAAAAAATATAGATAGCCAAGATATGGAAGCAAGCAAAGTGCCCCCTCTCCCCATTATTCAGTCTTTACCTGAATGAATCTAGTGATGAGGAGCTCACTTTCTCCCCAAACTGCCTGTTCCATCCTGTGTGTATGTGAGTGTAAAGAAAGGTTTGAACCATCAGATGGGTCACTATATTGATGAAGGATTAAACATCTATCATGTGCCTATCTCTAACCCAGTTCTCTAGAGAAATCAAAAGTGGCAGGTGTTACATCCTTGTTCCCAATGGGATTAGTATCTGTCTGGGGAGATAAGATTCTTGAGCAAAATAAATGAGATCAACTGCCAGAGGACCAGGATTTGATGACTCAATTAGGCAGCAATAGCTAAGGAGCTCACAGATGGCTTCATGGCAGAATTGGGGTTCAAACAATAAAGAATGGCTTTTTAGACTCGAAATAAAATTAAAGATTAAACAATTATGCAGTTTTGGGAAAGCATCAAATGTCTACACAATAGTCAGTGTGACTTGGGTCTTTATCCATGTAATGTTGTCTTTCTTGCACTTAGCTATGAAGGAATCACCTGGTTCAGTTACATCTGCCCAATCTGGAAAAATTGGAGACCAGTCCTGGGCAGCCTCTGGGAAACTCCTGGCCCTTTTGCCATAAATTACCCACCAGGCTTTGCTATAATCTGTCCTCAAATTTCACGTCACCAGATTAGAAAGTTGCCTTTGTAACTACTTTTCAACTGTATCCCCAGTACTACTATTTGGTGGCTCAAAAACATAACAATTTCTTTTTTGACCTGTCGCTCCTGATAAAAGTCCATAATACTAGTATTCATTGTAAGATGTAATATTTCTCATAAAACTAAAGTAAATTTTATTTTGAATAAGAAAAAAACATTTTAGTGATTTTCTGGCTTGATAATTTTTGCTAAACAGGTCATTAACAATTGAATCAGACCACCCTGCAAGGATTAGGGAATGAGAATCCCCAAGAGTCTATGGGCTGTGGGTCAGGATTGCACAAAGCCATGCAATAAAGATCATAATGCTTTGTTGATTAACAATTTAACAGTAAGTTGTTTAAAATATTTAAATCCAAACATTATCATTGGCCTTAGACTAAAATTATATCTAAATCCCGTGAGAAAAGATCATGTGAAATTTAATGCTGCATTCCTTTCAGAACTAGCACAATTTTAAGTGACAATACTTCTTAAATTCAGAGTAAAATTCCATGATTTCAACTGGGCTTTCATTCTTGTTCAGAGAATGGAGAAATTACAGCTTAGATCCTGGGGGAGTGGAATTTTATGGTTTAGTGCATTTTGGTTCTGTACCACAAATGGGGCATTTAAATCAAAGAGACACTCTTATTAGCTTCAGCAAATGTTTCTCCCAAGTTTTACTGGCCAACTGGGACTCCCCACCCCTCCTCCTGTGAGGATTTATTTCAAAATTACAGTTTACAAAGTTGATGAAAGTACTAATTTTTTCTTCTTAGGGAAAGGGAAGAAACGACAAGATGAACTCCTGTTCAATACTGATGTTTCTCTGTATCTGATTCTTTGATTTTTCTGTAAACGGAGGGTTACAATTTCCCACCCCTCTAAAGTTAGGTGTGGCCATGTGACTAGTTTCTGGCCAATGGGATGTGAGTGGGAGTGGCAGGTGTCACTTCCAGGCTGAAGCATTTAATTGCTGGTGCTCAGCTCTCCAACCCTTTCCTCCTCTGCCAGAGCAAATTTACAGACTTGGGTGAAGTGGCAGCTGCCTCAGATGGTGAAGCCTCCACCAACCTGAGTCCCTGAGGGACTGTAATGAGCAGAGCCCCTGCTGGCCCTTTAAGGACTAGTGTGAAAAAGGAATGTGTGTTTTGTATTTGTCACTCAGGCATAATATAGCCTATTCTGCAGACTTGATTCAGAACTTCTGGTTAAATTCTTAAATCCATAGCCAAAAAATTATGTAGAATTTCATGCTAGGCGACAAATGACTAGACCATGCTAATTTTTAATATTCGATATAGTCAAACTATGCCATGAATTCAATCTTTCTGTTGCCCAAATTGTGTACTTTTCACAATAATGTCCTAAATTAAGAGGAAAGTACTGTGACTATGTGAATAAAAAAGCTCTAAATTGAGTAGTTGAAATTGCTTAAATAGGTTTTTTAAAAAAATATATGTATATATTTTTTTATTGACTTTTTACAGAGAGGAAGGGAGAGGGATAGAGGGTTAGAAACATCGATGAGAGAGAAACATTGATCAGCTGCCTCCTGCACACCCCCTACTGGGATGTGTCTGCACCAAGGTACATGCCCTTGACCAGAATTGAACCTGGACTTTTCAGTCCATGGCCCACCGCTCTACCCACTGAGCCAAACTGGTCAGGGCTTAAATAGGTTTTTTCTTTATTATATCAGAAAGACAAGCTACAAATAGATATGAAATGCTACATATCAATTCCTCATCTTCATGTATAGTTTTAATGTTAAGAAAGTGCTTCTAGGCTATGAGACATAGTTTGGAAAACCCCATTACAGGACATTTCATCACAACTTTTACATATCACCCAAAGCCAGAGGGAAGCAGAGGCCCATAAGTACCTAGATGGCCTTCAACCTTCTAGAAACACAACCCAGAGAATCCTGCATCACTTGTTCACACTTCACAGTTATCAGCTCAATATGATATTACAACAGAGTAACGGGTCTTGCAAAAACACAGAGAAGTTACATGTGGGATCATTATAGCCCCAAGTTTGATGCTGCCTCCACTTTTGCATAGTGTCCTCTCACTACCAAATATTTGGAACAAGCACCAGCTTCACAATCATGTCTCCCTAACCTGCGCTACAGACTTCTGCCCTCACCAGGTTACTGAGGTGTCTCCCCTGAAGATGTGGATGACCTCATCACTTTCCCTGTGTCAAACTGAGTTTTCTCAGGTCTCATTTGTTCAGAAGGGCCTTCCTCATGCTTCAATCCAGTGGTGGAAAAAGAAAATAATTAGAATGGAATGAAACAGAGGTGGAGTAGGAACTGACATTTATTGAATACCTATGGATTTCATTTATACTAATTTCATTTAATCTTTATAGCCATGAGGCAGCCGATATTTTTTTTCAGTTGAAGAACTGAAGTTCAGAAAAGCGAAGCAATTTGTTGAAGGTCACATGGCAGACCCGGATGAAACTCTGGTCTATCTCCAAAGCCCACATGCTTTTTGTTGTCTCAGGATAACAGTAGTGCTGTGCAGGCACTTCAGGACAGAGAGGGCTCAAGAGCTCTGAGTTCTGACCCTGCCTTTTTACAGCTGGGTGACCTTGGGCAAATTCCTTAAGCCATGAAGCCACAGTTACCTCATCTATAAAATGTACAGATGGTGGGGCCTTGACTTACGAGTGTCCCGACTAATGAGTTTTTCGAGATACAAGCCGTCTCTCGGCTGATTTTTTGCTTTGAGTTGTGAGCTAAAATTCGGGTTATGAGCCAGCTGCAGATACCCCACCGCTAGTTGGTGCAGTGAACGCCACAGTGAACGCCACAACATCAGCCCAGCATCACGTGTCTCACTCGTTCACTGTTGATTTGACATACGAGTAATTTGAGTTACAAGCTCCGTCACAGAACAAATTAAACTTGTAAGTCAAGGCCCCACTGTACTAGTAAGTCACTATTAGAGCCAATGATTTATATGATAATTTTTATCAATCTAATTTCCAAAGGATAATCTTGCACTATGGAAGTCCACCCCATTAAGCCCCGCCGGGTGGGGGGCGCAGCCTCAGGTCCCTGCTGATTGCTTGTTAGGGCTCGTTATGGGAACCCTGCCTCCGCTGTGGGCTCAGCCATCTTGTGTTATGGGAACCCTGTCTCCACTACAGGCGCAGCCATCTTGTGATGGCGTGATGGAGTGAGGGTCAATTTGCATATTACTGCTTTATTTTATAGGATTCTAGGAAAGGCAAATCAGAGCTGAAGTTGCCAGGAGCCAGGGTAAGGGGATGGGATTGACCACAAAGGCCCAAGAGAGAAGTTTTTAGAAGATTGTACTGATGGTTATTATTTCTTTGATAACTGGCAATCTTTGTATAGTATGTTTTTGATTCTCTATTAATTAAAGAATTTGGTAACCAAAAGATCACATTCCAACCAACCCACATTGTATTTCCTTTAGAGAAAGGCAGATATAAGAGAAGATAGGCTACTCTTTTTAGCCTCCTAGCAGAGTTTCAGTTATAAATTGGTCCATTTTTGCCTTCACAGAAATCCAAGCTACAATCTTGAAGACCATCTTCTCACATGATTATTTTCATCAGATAGCTTTTCATTTTCCAGGGTGCCTCAAATAAAGCGTGCATGTGTGTGAGTGTGTGTGTGTGTGTGTGTGTGTGTGTGTTCCCACCCAATAAATCTCCTGCTTGGCAGACAGTATTGATGGTTTCTGTGAAAGGGTCTTTGTGTCCCTTTTTGTCTAAGAAACTTTTTCATTAGAACTCTGGAAGTTAAGGTAAGTGCTACAGTGATTCAAGGATCTCTTGGCTTTTCTCTGGTGTCCAAATTATCTCCTGGAAAAATCAAGTTTTACATTCTCTGTCATCAATTAAAGGATTGACAGCTGTGAGAGCTTCAAATCTGGCCTTAATTAGGGGGCACTGCACAAATGTGACCAACACATATTTGCAAAGGAGAGGCTTTAAATAGCATCCAATGTTTGTGAGCATGAGGCCATGCCATGGCAGGAAATATCTGCCCATCTTAATGGGATCAGGCTTTCATGTGCAAATAATGGCAAGCAAACCCCAGCCCAGCTGAGAGCCGTTAGAATAGTTTTCCTTTATGGTGCTGTGAAAAAGTTCTTAAACAGCCACTAATCAGAACAGAGAAAAGTGAGCTGATGGCCTAATGCAGTGGTTCTCAACCTTCCTAATGCCGCGACCCTTTAATATAGTTACTCATGTTGTGGTGACCCCCAATTTAATTGTTACAAATTGAACATAATTAAAGCATAGTGATTAATCACAAAAACAATATGTAATTATATATGTGTTTTCCGATGGTCTTAGGTGACCCCTGTGAAAGGGTCGTTTAACCCCCAAAGGGGTCGCGACCCACAGTTTGAGAACCGCTGGCCTAATGCAACCTTAATGAAACTGGGTGCCCAAGGGAGTGGCCCTGCAGAGATATTTGTACAATTTCCATAGAGTAGCCTTCCCCTTGAACTTGCTGCCACTCTGGGCACAGGGGAGCATCAGCTCCTTCAAGAAACTCCTCCTTGACCTCTGAGGCTAGTACTTGGTTCTCATTTCTGAGTGACCTCTCCTCAAACTGTTCCTTCCGTCCCCTCAAAGAGTCAGGCCCTAAGTCACTGTTCTTCTCTGTTCTCATTTGCTATGTGAGTGGCTCCCCAGGGAGATTCTTTCTCCCAACTCATATAGGGGTTTAAGAATGGAAATTGTCCAGATATGACCAACGTACTGGACATGTCATTGGATTGTGGGTGTGCTCATGCTTACCTAAATACTTACCCTGGTGACAGCAAAGACCTGGACACGTGGGCATGCTGTGCATTCATTCATTTCAGACCCTTTCACTTCCAGATACAGACCTAGAAGCTGGTGGTGCAGACAAGACCCCATGTTCCCAGGGAACTTATAAAACCACCCTCATCCTCATGGCAGCAGCTGACCTGGATTGGGTATGCCAAGCATTCTGCTGGCTGCTTTACTTATATGACCCCACTTAATCATCAGAACCACCCAGTGAGGTGGCTATTCTTTCTTTCTCTTAAAAATATTTTTATTTATTCTTCTTTAGAGAGAGAGGAAGGCAGAGGGGGAGAGAGAGAAACATCAACCATTAGCTGCCTCATGCATGCCTCCTTCCAGGGATCGAGCCTGCAACCCACGCATGTACCCTGACCAGGAATCAAACCAGCAACCTTCTGGTGCATGGGACAATGCCCAACCAACAAAGTGACACTGGCAAGAGCAAGTCTTTCATTTGACAGATAACAAAACTGAATTTTGAGAAAGAGGGCAATCAGATAACTTTCCCCACACTAGGGAGCTGGTAAGCAGCAGAGCTAGGACTAGAATCAGGCTTATCTGTTGTCAACCATCCATGCCTTTATACATTACACTATGCACACATTCCTTTCTGGTCATTTGCCTCCCAGTCTAGTGAAGAGAAATAGGCAAATAGGTTCACAATTGGTGATAATTAGAACCCAGTAGGAAAATGAATGAATAGGAAGACAGATACTAATAATCAAAACCAATACCCAGGTGAGCTGTATGTTTAAGAAATTAAAATGTGTCCCTTCAAAAGAAATACTAGTTTTGGTTTTAATTCACCATGTTTCCCTAGTTACACTTATCTTCAGCCTCAGTGGAATCACCCTCACAGGCAGGACTGGTTATTTTTACACCTAATATATGGGTGGTGACTTAGAACAAGAATGTGAAGATTCCAAGTTTGGGGGCAGTGCAACAAAATATTCGTGGAAGCATTTCCTGTTGAGGGTCAACCAATGCCTACAAGTTCCAAAGAGTTCGATTTTGAGGCAGTTTGCCTTTCCTCCTTTATGTTCTCTTTGTTTCTCATCTCTTCCTGACTCCCCCCAAAAGGGGCAAGCTGTGAGGTAAGCTGCCAAATTGGGGCGACCTGTAATAAAACAACCGTCGTAGTAAACAGGAGATTTGTTGCAGCAATAGGCTCAGAAAAGAGCTGAAAGAGCCAGGATTCAATTTCTCCTCATTCATGAATTAGCCTTTACCATCAGCCTCTGTGTCCTCAGGAGAGAATTTCACATGCAAGCTGTTTGCATAGTCTTCTTCTTAATGTAAATAAACAAGACCTTACATGTGCTGTAGAAGAGAAATTCATCAGGACCAGCAATGTTTCCAAATCACTCACAGCACTTACTGGGAAAACAAAACTTTGTATTTAAAACATGACAGGGGAAATATGCAACATTTCAGTCCAAGACACATAAACTGTGAGCAGGGGAGTTCATTTGAGCAACACTCCGAATGACTGGAAAACACACACATTTAAAACACAAACAAGGGCCAGTCAAGGTTCTCAGTCGTGGGAACCCAGACCAACAATCCTAATACGTGAGGGGACCACAGCGGGGCCAAAGGACTTCACCCTGTTGGTTGCAAAGAACCCTTGGAAATTTTAATCAAGAGTCACAAGAGGCCAGCAACACCTGGGGAGAGGCTGCTGGGTGGCAGAGCCAGGTAGGCTTGCCAGAAAGGGTGAGCAGTGCAGGACTCAGGCAGTGCCAACAGAGATGGGGAGGAGGCGGCCAGATTTTCCAAAGACACTTCCAAAGAATAGGTCACAGGACTTCTTGATCTACTGGACTTGGGGGCCAAAGAATAAATAGTGGTAGTAGCTAATATTTAGCAAGCCATCGGTCTACATAGTACTTTTTATGAATTATCTTATTTAATTCTTTGACCAGGTCTACATATGAGATAGGCCTAACTATTATCCCCATTTTAGAGATGGGAAAACTGAAACCCAAAGAGGCAAAGCAGCTTATTTGCATGCAATCTCTTAACTAATAACAAGTCTAGTGAACTCCCAGGCTTGTGCTCTTCATCTCCCTGCAGTAATAGAAATGAGGCTGCAAGATGACTGAACTGAAACCCAGATGTCGGACATGAACGCGCCCTATTGTTTTTCTTATCCCTTTAGTATACCAGTAGGACCTTTGTATCATGGAGGGAAATGGAAGGACACACAAGACCCCATGCCCGCACTGCTGGAGCCACTTCCCTACCCTCGGTTAGCTGGAGCCAAGTGGCCAGAAGGACTGCGTTTCAGTTTCAAGACCACTCCCCATCCTGACCTGTCCTTCCCTCTACCCTGAGGTCTCTAAGACTCAGCCTACTTTTCTGTTTTTGAATCCCCAAGACAGTGTCTACTGCCTTCAGGATTTCTCCTCTCTCCCAGGCGGGCTGTGAGGCATTACCCAGGCTCCCTAGCGTTAGCACATGGTTTCTTCCTTTGGAGTTCTACTAACTTCTAAAGAAGGCAAATAGAACACACACAGACTTAGGATGGTTGTTTTTCCTCGTTGGCCTTTCCTGCCTGACTCTCTCGCTAAATTGTGGTATCTCAAGCTTCCTGCTCCTCTCCTAGTCCTCTGGAGGAGGTCATGAAAGTTCTCTTTCTCAACCCTAAGCATTTACTGGAATCACTTGGGGACCTTTCAAAGTTATTATGTCCAGGCCTTTCCCCGGACCCTGACTTACTTGGTCTGGCATGAGCCTGGTCATTGTAATTTGTTGAACGTTTCTCAGGTGACCCTACTGTGTGCCCACTACTCTGGGTCCCACAGACCCTGCCTCGTAGAAAGACCTCTTTGCAAGTCCATTCAATGAAGCAAATGGTTCGCAATGCAGGAGATTTTGCTCTCCCCGGGGGAGACATTATTGATTGTACAATGGGTGGAGGTAGGGGGAGATCAGAACGCACAACTGGAGGGTAGAGGCCA
Source organism: Myotis davidii (assembly GCF_000327345.1). NCBI lineage: Eukaryota > Metazoa > Chordata > Mammalia > Chiroptera > Vespertilionidae > Myotis > Myotis davidii. Next base: position 152,106 of record NW_006300018.1, read on the forward strand.
GGTATGTCACTAAGCATCCTGCAATGCACAGGACACATGATTGGTTGGTCCCAAATGTGAACAGTGCCCCTGATGAGACACCCGCTCTAATACAACTGGAGACACACGAGCATGCTCAGCCTCCCGCCTCCAAGGGCAGCCTCGGGGCTGTGATGGCCCTCTGGAAGGGCACAAGTCTTTCTGGGGCTCCTGCCTTCCTGGACAGCCTGGCCGTTGTTACCATTCTGGAAATGTGGCCGTGTAGGTTGTTTTGTCATGTCCTCACAGACTCTGTGCCTGACATGGTGGGGAGAAACCTTTCTCTGTCTTCAGGGAAGGAGCCTATTGCACAGTCCTGCTCAGAGCGCTCACACCTCTTTAATTATATAAAGAAAGTGCTTGAAGAAAGCATGATAAGGAACGAAAACCCTAGAACTGGGGGTAAAATATAAACAAATGTTTTGGCTGATGGAGTGCACATTTTTCAATCACAAAGTGTGCTTTCAGAGTGTACTGAGTCCTGCCCAGAATGGCTCAAATTAAAGATCAAAGCAGTGCCGTGACGAGGCAGAGCAGAGCTCATGCCAACTCAACATCCCAGGCCCCTCCCGGATGTATCCATGTGGCCGTCCATTTGCCTAAGACGTGCTTGTCTGAAGCACTAGTTAAGTGAGCACTGATTAAAGGAGGGGTGTGGGAGTGTATGTTTTCTTTCTATTGTGAGAACTTTGTAATGTCATTAGATAGTAACACGTTTTAGGAAAAGAAACTGAGAGCCAGCTTTCAAAGACCTAAATAAGGCTGATGCTTGGAAAGCATGCCTACGTTTCTCAAGAGATTCCTACTTGAGGCAGGAGGAAAGCTGGCCAAGGGGTTGAGGCCTCTCTCTGAGTACACAGCGGGTATGACTACATGAGCTGTGGGTGCAAAGGAGCCACCACAGGCCCCAGAGCAGAGCCATCACTGGCCACAGGGGGCTGGCTCTCCTGCTTTGCAGGCAGGAGAACCAGAGGAATCAAGCTCCTGCAACTGAGGCTGCAGCCAACATATCCTGGATGAGAAAATAGAGAGAAAGGCTGCTCTAGCAACTGCATTTAAGAGGGATTTTGTTGGGGACAAGGAAAGTAAGCAAACAGAGAAACTTACAAGGAAGCTGACGCTATAGTCTAGGTGCGGGATGCGGGTCGGGTGGGGGCTGGATGAGCAAGAGGTAAGTCTCTGAACATCACAAAGGAATCACTGGGAAGTCCTGAGAATCTCCTGATGTATCACAGCCTCTAGAGCTGAGCTTCGCAAACTGTCCTCACAAACAAATAAGAAAGGAAGGTGTGACCAGAGAGGTGATAAGAGCTAAGCAAAAGCTCTACATGGGCATGGGATGGGGAGTGCCTGGGGAGGCTGCTTTAGCTTGGACAGTCAAGGAGGCCGAGTTCTGGAGAGACAGGCATCTTCCCTGGAAGGACTATGAAGGGGACATGGTGATGGAGTGACAGCTGGGAAAGCACTCAGCATCCCTCAAGCTCTCCGTCTCCAAGCAGGACCAGCACTGCCAGCACCTTCAGTGGTGCTTACTATGTCGCGGTTTGGGTCTCCTCCCTGACTGGCTGTTCTCCCTGGACAAGGCCCAGTTTGTCACAATTCCCCTTGAGATGGGGCCCAGAGATGCAAAGCCAGTCCTGCAGCTGCACGCTGACCGGGCAGAGAGAGCTAGTTCAGGCCACTTCTGTTCATGCAGATGGAGCCCGCGTTAGTTTTCTGGCAGGTCCACCGCATTGTTTATTCATACTGAGCCAATCTGGTGACAGCCTGCACAGAGAAGCTGACAGAGTGATAAAAGTCAGGATATTTCAAGGGTTTGGGCCAGGAAAACTGTAAGGTAGACATGTAACTAAGCCCTGTGATAACTTTGGTTTAGGTTCACTCCACTAGATTATAAAAGAGCTTTGTTTATCTTTGCATCTCAAGTGCCTAGAACAGTCTCCAGCTCCCCGTGGGCACACAATGAATACTGTTGTGCCCAAGCCTATTTCTGTCACTGCCAAGCCCGTTCTTCCCGATTCTCAGGGAGCCTGTCCGATGCCTCAGCAGGACAAGCAGCAGCTGTGAGTGAAGGTGAGGCTTCCCAGACATGCACGGACGCCAGGCCAGCTCCTTTGGTTTCTCACCTGGGAAACAGTCATCGGATTCATCTGTAATCAAAGACTCCTGAACAGCTTTATCAACATCACCCAAAACCTCCACATCAAAGTGTCCTGTGCACCAGCAGCACCAGCGCCACCTGGGGGCTTGTTAGAAATGCAGAAACATGGTCCCACCCCAGACCTCCTGAAACTGAAGCTGCATTTTAACACATATCCTGGGAGACTCCTGTATGTGCACCACAGCGGGAGCAGCCTGGTCTCTGCCAAATGAGCTCAGACTTGGTGCATCTTGGTTCAAATCCTGGTTCTGCTAATTAGTGCTGTGCAACCTTGGGCAAGCTACTCAATTGTTCTGATCTCTGGTGTCTTCATATTTAGCTTGGGGATAAATAATGCACAGGTTATGAAGCATTAAAGAGGTTGCGGATATAAAGCTATCCAGTGCAGAATCTGGGAACTAGAAGGGCCCAGGGAATGTTGGTCTGGGCATGCACGTGTGACCCTTCCTAAAACATTGTCTTCCTGAGAGCACGGTCTGCTTGCAGCCCTCACTTAGGTTTCCTTTCCATTGTCGAAACTGAATTTCTGCCTTAATCCAGGAGATGTTATGCTTGAAACTTCTGCATAAACAAACTCCTCCAGCAATGGAGGACTAACATCTCTTCTTACTGTGAGCCCAAATCTGCTTCCCTCCTGTCTTCTGTGCAACACAGTGCACTGAAAACAGTCTACAGCCCCCACTTCATGGGTATTCTTTAAGTATGAGAAGACATCTATCATGCCCCTTACGGTCATTTCCAGTCCAGCTCCATCAGCGATCCTTGTATGAGATTTCGGGACCCCTCGCAACCTTAGTCAAACTCCTCTGGAGGCCAGTTGTTGGCTACTGGATATCCATGTGTCCTAAAAGGTAAACCTACTTCTCATCTAATGAAGGGTTTACATGTAAACCCTTTACAGATTCTCCCAAAGAAGTAATTACTGTGCTAGCTAGCCATTTGCTTCCTTGGCCCTAAGTCAGTGATCCCCCCAAAATGCCAGTGACAGGATAAAGAACTATTGGCCCCGTCACTGATGAAGATGTCAGAGGGATTTCATCCTACACAAACCCACACGGTCTAAGCATCTTGCCACTTGAGGCTGCCTTCCTAGGACCAACGGACACACTGATTAGAGAAGAGACATTTGCGTGCCCTGGACACAGACATATATTCTGACAGTCCTTGGCTCAGAGATGGTGCCTTCTTGTCCTTGAGTAGCTCTTGGGGTACTATTTCTCCTCCTGAAACACCCAGGTGGACACTCTTTTTTTTTTTCTTCCATGAGCACCTAAATACAATAGGTGCCAAAACCGACACAAAGGCTATGGAAGACATATAGATCAGTGGACACTAAGTAAATTGATTTAGTAGTATAAGATCTCCTTATGCCTCCCCTTCTTCACCCAAAGCACTAGGCCCAGATGATTTTATGGGTAAATTCTACCAATTTTTCAAGGAACAGATAATCCCCACTTTACAAACTTCTCCTTGAACACAGAAAAAGAAGATATGCTGAGCATTTCATTTCATTTAATGACATCGTTACACCCTTGATTCCAAAGCTGGATAAGAACAGTGAAAGAACCAATAATAATAAGCCAATGTTCCTTACTTTAATATGCTATAATGTGGAATAAAACATTAGGTAATGAGATCTAAGTAGTATATTAACATGGTAATAATTATAATCAAGTGATTTTTATCTCAGAATGCAAGGATGGTACAAACGCCGATAAATTTATTAGTGTAATCCATCCTGTCATTGGTTCTAAAGAATAAAAATCATATTGGCCTCTCAAAAGATACAATTTAAATAAAGCATTTGTTAAATCCCAATTCATATTTGAAATAAAGCATTCTTAGAAAAACTTAGAAGAGTGCTTGCTTCCTGAAACCAAAAATGGTTACCTACCAAAACCTACCCACAGAGAGCATCACTCTCAAAAGAGAAAATTGAGACACATTTCCTTTATGGTGTGGAAGAAGGCAAAGATGCTCACAATTACTGCTGCTCGCCAATAATACATGGAAATGTTGGCCAGTGCAACAACACACGGAAGGAAATAAGCAATATAAGGACTGAGAAAGATGAGAAAAGAATGCCATTGTTTTCAGATATTGTGTTTATCTATATAGAAAAAAAACAACAAAATCACCAAACTTAGAGTTCTGCAAAGTTATAAGATACAAGGTACTGTACCAAGTTGAACTGTAGTTCCCTATAACCAACATAACCAACCAGAAAAACAATATAAAATAACATACTCTTCACAATGGCCTCAAACAATGTGAATTACTTAGAAATTAAGTTCAAAGACATTTTATAAGATCTTTATGGAAAAATGTATACAAATCCTCTTAAAGGATATAAAGAAAGAGCTAAATAAGTGGGAAGATGTGCCACAATTACGGATGGAAACACCACATTTGACTTACTCATTTCCAGTTCTGCAGAGTCCTCTAGAGGCGACTTCCTGCAGGAAACCCTCCCTGACTCTCAGGGCAGGACTTAGGAACTGCTGGTCTGTGCTGTCGCAGCCCCTGTGCCTCTCTCTACATCAGCATGTCCTCATCTGACAGTCTCTACACTTTTCCCCTGACAAGCGAGCTCCCTAAAGGCAGAGGCTGAATATTCCTGATGTACTCCTAGCATTTTGTAGAGTGCTTGGAACATAGTAACTGCTCAGTGAAGGCTTATTGCACAAACGAATAAAAGAGACAGACCCCTGCTTGCATGCTCCCACTTATTTGCTATCCATCAAGAAAAACACAAGGACTATCTTCATTAATGAATAATGGATGAGGTAATGGAAATAAGTAAGAGGAAGTTAAAGAAGGTCTATGAACCTCATTCCCAAAGATGGCCATAGAATAGACTGATTTATCAAAGGTCTTCACTGGCCCACTAGAAAGGGGTTTCAAACTTTAATGAATCTTAAAGGCTGTAAAAAAAATATGACTGGATCCCAGTCCAGCCACCAGGAATCAGATTCTTTGAGAGATAAAGTTCAGGTGTGCCTGTATTTTGTGTGTGTGCCTAATATTTGTCCAGATCAGCAGTTGCGCCCTGGAGTGTTCCCTGAATGATCCTGGCATGTGGCACGATTCACACAGCTCCTTTCTGCAGGCAAGCCTGGTGAGGTCTAAAAAGACAGGCTCGAAGGATGACCTCATGATACCATATGAGCTGGGTTCCTGGTCAGTGGCGGTAGTCCATGCCCCTTCTTTAGTCTGAAACAAGAAATCCAGACCAGACTTCTGCTTAAACAAGGCATCATAAAAAAGAGAACAGGTGTGAAAACAGTATTGGATTTACACATTAACACCAAAGGGTCCAAAGCACAGTGATTCAATTAAGCCACACACCAAATGCCTTCCTTGTTGGTTATTTTCATCAAGAATTAAGGCCCTCATTCCATGGCAAAGACATGTACTGACAGATTTATTGGGTTTCTCCTCTCCACCGAATAGTACTTTAAAAGGAAAGTATTCCCCCCAGATGTGACTTAAGTGTTTACCTAGAGTTCACATATTGAAGTGTAGGTAATTAAAAAATATCTGTTTTTATATTTGGTTGCAGTGGACGCTGTGGTGTATTCTGTAGATTCCCTTCAGGATTGAGGCTGGAGACTCACAGTGGAATCCCTCCCAGGACCTGCCATGAGCAGAAGAAAGCTGCTTTGTTCAAAGGTCACTCTCCCTTCCTGAGCGCAGCCAGCATCTCATCTACTGACTGCTGGATGGAGGGCTATAAAGTTGTCCCTTGCTTTTAATGGGGCAACTCTGAAGGGTCATTCCAGCCCCAGCACTCCCTATATGATCAGTTGAGGTCTCTGTTACATCTGCCCATTCCTGAGCCCCGTCCCCTCTAAACCTTCCATGCACAAATCTCAGAGTGTTTTCTGGGGAATACAACCCATGATATCTGTTTGGTCCATGTTGAAGGACTTAATTCTCTGGTCATATTTTAAACTCTTATGATAAAATACTTTAAGATGCCATAATGCCAAGTACAGTGCTAAGAAAAATATTGGACAGTTCTCCTTTCTGCCTTTCAAATATTTCTAATGTTCCTCTTTTTTAGCAGGGGCCCAGGTGTCAGTCGGTTTAGGTCGAGATCCTAGCTCTACCAATTAGGGGAAATTATTTAACTTTTCTTTCATCTGCAAAATGGGATTAATGGGATGATAGTATTTATCTCCTAAGGTGCTGTGATGATTAAATGATATAATCTATGTAAAACACTTAACACAATGCCTGGCACATAATAAGCATTTGATAAATGGTAGCTGTTATTGCCATTAATGGCATAATACTGGCACCTGGTGACCTCAGTTATTACAGTACCTTCCTCAGTCATCACCTTACTCCTTATATATATATATATAAACTTGTCTTCCTGCCTCTTGGTTTTCCTCATCCTTACGCCTTCCCTCCAATTCTACAATGCTACCGAATTAATTTTCTTAAAATATTGCTTTCATTACTTCATTCCTCAATTCAAAGTTTTTTAGGGATTGCTCTCCCTTATTTTCTTTATCAGTCCAAACCCTGCCCAGCTCAAAGTGGACCTCAACAATCAAACTTCTCCTCAATCTAAGTCCTGAGCCTTCACTTAGCCTAACATTCTCCCACATTTCCAATACTGTGCAGTCAAAGGCATCCCTAAAGTTCTAGATTTTCTTCCAATTTCATAATTGGGATAAAATCTTCCTTGATAAGCTCTTCAGCAGGGCCTCCTACAAAGGTTGCTATTCTGAGCCTCTCCCATTGGTCTGTAGGTACTTTTCACATCATTAAAATTTACGAAAGAATGGTAGTAAAAAACGGAGGAGACATTAAAAAAAGATTTGGAACATGTTAGGAAAAAAAGTGAATCCCACCCATAAATAATGCACAAGACCAAATGCTGAGCTGCATGATGAGGTAATGACACATATATGGAATTTGTCTAAAAGGAGTCAACTGGCTTCCAGATTTGGAGGTTTGATGCCTCTGAGTTATTTTTACTGGTAAAGATTCCATCTTATGAGTAATATTTGGGACATGATATCAACAGTCAACAGTTCACAAACTCTTTAAGAAGTCTCCCAGCAGAAAAAGGTTTAATTAAGCTTGACAGAAACTATCTAGCAGCTTTCGTAAGTAATTGCGTTACTCAAAATAGGACTACACTGCATGATTTCAGAAATGATGAATCAATAAAAATGTTTATAGAAACAGCATTTTGATTAGTTCCTTCAGACCAACAAATTCATGGCACATGTGATAATATAAGATTCCTACTGTCAATTAGGAAAACCCAGAAATCAAAGCCAGAGGTGGCCCATTGGATAACTGGTCCCAGATTTTGGCATTGGAAATTGCTTCCTAAGATCAACCGTACCACACCTCTGGGCCTTATTCTGGGACAGCCAGGTTCAAAATCGCTTCAATTGGCAGCATGCTAATCGCCACAGTGAAACTGACTACAGACAGCATGTGTTGTGACCATTATGGAGGCTTGATAAACCAAGCAACAAGTCATCCAAAGTAACTAATGGCTTCTTTTTTTTAGTACAAGCTGACCAGCAACAAAATATCATTAGCAATTATAATAAAGTTATATCTCCTCTATTACTAGGTTACAAATTAATATGAAAGTTCCATTTGTCTATAGTACAAATAATAAATATTTTTCTTAGATGGCACTATGTTCACAGCAAATAACTCTTGTGCTTCTAAAACTCCTTTTAGGGCATCAACCAATATGAAATTATTTTGACTATAGTTTTAGTGTCCAAATTTATTTATTTGAAAATAAATAATATGACAGCTATAGTAACACTCAGCTAATCAATTAACACTTCAATGAAATTTTACATGTAATTATTTAATAGATAAAATATTACTGTCATTCCCTAAACCACCTTCTATTTTTCCAAAAGGCTCTATAGTCACTTAACGAGTGCACACAATAACAAACCAAATAACCAAAATAAATTTAGTGTGTCATAGCATCTCAGGACCAAATGGAATCTACAGCGACACCCAAACCTATCCCTTCTCTGGCATAATTGTCCTAGCGGCTCCTGGGGTGTTTTCTATGTTAACAATCTCCACTGAAGTTGCAAGGATTGTAAACTCTAATTTCCAGTCAATATGTTGACAGATATTTTCAATTTTTCCCGTAGAAACTCTTGATAAAATAGTACTTAGTATTAGCAATTAATTTAATATATTTTACAGAAATCTAAATTGCCATTCAATTGTACTAGTAAGTTATATACTGACTTCCTAGATGTAAAAATGTGAAAAACATGTGCATTTTAGAATCAATAACATATGGTAGCTTTAGTGTTCAACCATATATGCAATGAACAAGAAATCTGGAACATGCAGAATACTGAAGCAAAGAAGCCCAGATATCTTTTAGTCCACCAGCCTACATCCTTAAAGACCAAGAAATTTCAAGCCAAATAAGTTATTTGCCCAAGATGACACAGTAGGGAGTCCAATAGTGAGAATGAAAACAGGTTGGTTCCCAGCCAGAAGCTTGCCCCATTGGTTGTTAACCTTTTCAACCCTCAACCCCATCTGAGGGGTAAGACATGCCCCACCAGTAACTGGCCACTAGGGCAGTGGGTCTAGGCTAGAGGGGTGGCATGGGAGCCTGAATCTATCCACTGGGAGGCTTCGCTTCTTAAAGCTTGTACGGGGGGCACACAGAACTTGTAGATCTAATTCTGTCATTTGATACCATAACTATTATTACTAGGGTTGTTTCAACTGAGTTTTTTGGCTGGAACAATGAGCTAATCTTGATGCCCTTATGATGACAAATCTTTACGCTGACCTTTGTTTGGTAAAGAACATATGGATGGTTACAATCCAAGGGCAAAACCTTGATATGCCAATCTGACCAAAGCTGGGCAATGCAGCGCACACAGACCAGGTGTCCTATGGTTATGTGCAGCATCTACGTGTCTCTGTCTGTCTTCTGTCAGGGACAAGGAAGAGGAACCCACAACTATGCTTTCAAATGCCAACAATACATCAGACTCTGGAGTAAGCAATTTACAGTATTCATATTATTACATTCTCAACACATTCATAAGGTAGGTATTACTGACCTGATTGTTTGGATGAGAAAACAGAAGATCAGAGGTGTTAGGTATCTTCTCCAAGGCCCCACAGATGGTGAAGTGGCAGACCTGGGACCTGGAGCCCCAGCTATCTGACCCCAAACACTGGGTTGTCTCCTCTATGCCTCCCTCACAGGATTCTCCAAGCCTGTAATCACAGCACCAGCACAATGTGCAGTGCACTGAATGTTTTTCTTCTGGGACTGCACATGAATTTCTAAAGAGCTGTTTATAATTCTAGTCTTATGGGTTGGTTACTCTTGATAGAAACGCTGAATACTAGCTGAACAGAAGCAATACTAAGTAACATTTAAATAACCTCAAAACTTGGTCAGGATTTCCAATCAGGTGTTAACTGAATTAACTGGTAAAATAAATTGTTAGTGTCGAACAGACTTCCCTCCACATGTAGGTGTTTCCACTTTAAATAAAATTCCACCTGAAATAGCCGAAACCGGTTTGGCTCAGTGGATAGAGCCTCGGCCTGCGGACTGAGGGGTCCCGGGTTCAATTCCGGCCAAGAGCATGTACCTGGGTTGCGGGCACATCCCCAGTAGGAGATGTGCAGGAGGAGGCTGATCGATGTTTCTCTTTCATCGATGTTTCTGACTCTATCTCTCTCCCTTCCTCTCTGTAAAAAATCAATAAAATATATTTTAAAAAAAATTCCACCTGAAATAAAGAGTGGGCTGTGCCATTCACTTTTATGTCCTGTTTAGGTCTATACATTTGAATATAATGTACAGAGAGAAGAGAAAACTTGAGCCACAAAGTGACACAATGAATAGGAGACATAGAAATTTCTTTTGAGTCTTATTCTTGTTTTATTTTTAAATTTTATTTTTATTGATTTCAGAGAAGAAGGAGGAGGGAGAGAGAGAAACATCCATGATGAGAGAGTCATGGATCAGCTGCTTCCTGCACGCCCCCTACTGGGGATCGAGCCGGCAACCCGGGCATATGCCCCGATCAGGAATCAAACCCGGGACCCTTCAGTACGCAGGACAACTCTACCCGTTGAGCCACACCGGCGGGGGCAGAAATTTCAATCTCTATTATCACCAAGTAGGATTAAACATTTGTGCCAGGCAAGTAGAATGTAACCAGGAAGTTAAGCCATTAAACAACAAGCATTTATGGAACCTTAGGAGCAGACTGCTGAAAGAGGAAGAAGGGAATTGGTTTGAACAAAGTTCTCCTGGTACTTCAGCTTGTTTCCTCAGATGCCACTGTCCTGCTCTGCTAGGTTACTTTGAGAGAAACCTTGGGTGCTTGACAGTGCTTCCCTCCTTTTTTATATAAATCCTGGTTTGGCCTAATTTTTAATTTGTAAACGATGTAAAGATGCAGAAAAGCATAGACAATTATATCCAAGTGCTCACTAAATTAACTTTTTATTAAATGTGCTTTAGATATTTTCTTTTTTAGGGAAACACAACATGGTAGATGCTGTTGAAGAGCCTTTGGTATCCCTCCAATCCCCTCCCTAGAGGCAGTCTCTGAAGCTGGGTGTAACCATGCTCTTATATTGAATATTTTGTGTTTTATTTAAAACCTGCATCATGTAACATGTTTCCAGTAGCTTGCTTTCTTCACTGTGTTGTTCTTGAGGTCCCTCCATGTGGGCACATGCATCTAGCTGGTTCATTTTAATGGCTGTTAAGTGTGTACATGTGGTTGCCCTAACGTACACACCTACAAGTGGAATTGCTTGCTTTTATGGGGTGCACATTTTCAGTTTTACTAGAAAGTGCTTCTGTCTTTAGGTTTCGCTTATCAATTCATGCTGTTTTTACATCTAAGTAAGACTACTTCCAACAGCACGAGGCTAAGAGGGAAGTTTTATGAAAACTTAAGTGGGGTCAAATGAGCATCATAATTTTCTTCAAAAGATCACTTTGGGTACTTCTTGGTTTTAGATCTTTCCATGACTGAATGTGTTTCCAAGCTTTGGGCTAGGACCAGAGACGGGAAATAAGAGCCCTTGTTCAGAGGTGTGTGCTGATTGTTTGGGGTCAGTGGACAGCAGCTCATGCCAGCCGAGTAAGAACTGGTAAATGGCTCCTTTGAGAAAAAAGATAAACAGAAATAAAGAAATGCCAGAGCTAACTGGAAAATTGTTTTCATAATTCAATTTTGTTTTACATAACCTTGCTCCCCAAATGTTAGCAATTTAGCTCAAAGAGCTGTTGGTGTTATTAGTCACTAAATGTTGCAAACAGACAGCTCAGCAAAACTCACAGATCTAGAAGCCATTTTATGACCATTGTTTCACCTCTGGGGGTGGCTTGCTTCGTTTTGTTCCAGGTCCCTAGGGCCCAGAGGTAATAACATCTGTATTTTAAAGACTAGCTCTGCACCACACCTGCATGTCAATTCCCTTTTTTGACTTCTGCCTCTAAACCAAAGCGAAATGTTTGGCTACAGATTTGGTTTCCAGGGCTTGGCTGAGTCTTAAATGCAGCAGCTCCAAGACTTCATTGGTCCCACAAACATTTTTTTAAGTGATGTTAACTGAATCCTGGGAAAGATTGAAAATTTGAAATTTTTAGAGGATAGGAGATGAAAGAAAAGAGAGAATGAAGAAGAAAAGGGAAAGGCAGTGAGAAATTACCGACCAAAACACAAGTTAAATATAAACGATGGCCGAAAAATTTTAAACTAAAATAATTTAAGAAAAAATATTATAGTCTAATTCCATGTACTTCCTTTAATTTACTTCTGGCTTGTATCTGATTTTATTTAAAATGTAGGAGATTGCTATTAAATGTTCTAAAAACAGCCAAGGAGAGGAATTTGAGATAAGAATTTGAGGAATTCAAGAAATCTAAGATTAAAGTTCATGTTAGTTGATTTGTCACCATAAACTTCTGCTGACATTTGCCATGAAATCATATTTTTCCATTAAGTCATGGTGAGTTTCACAAAGCGTTTTTCTTTTTAAAATATATTTTTGTTGATTTCAGCAAGGAAGGAAGAAGGAGAGAGAGATAGAAACATCAGTGATGAGAGAATTATTGATAGGCTGCCTCCTGCACACCTCCCACAGGGGACAGAGCCCACAACCCAGGCATGTGGCCTTACCGGAATTGAACCTTGACCTCCTGGTTCATAGGTCAATGCTCAACCACTAAGTCACACCAGTCAGGCTCACAATGCTTTTTAAATAAGGAAGCAGACTCAACAAATGCTTTACTTGGTTATGCATATGACCAGGTGGCTCTAAGGCCTTTATTAAACAAACAATACCCTTCCAGACGGAATCATTATGAAAAGCACAATTTATAAATTTGCTAACTCCTTCCTACTGATGGCAATCGCACTGTCTTCAGCCACATTCAGCAGCAGCCAGAAACTTCAGGAAAGCTGCATCGTCCACCCTGCCCAGGCTCACGGGAGAGGCTGGAGTGAGCCTTTGAAACATATCAATGCTCTGACCCTGTCACAGCCTGGGCCTCTTTCCGAGTGTGACCCTGTCAGTTGTAGAATTCGAAAGGCAAAGCAGCAGAAGTGAGAGGAAGTTAAATGGCCTCCCATTCAAGTCCCACGGCAAGGTGTCCAAAGTTTAAGCAGCTGCACATCCCTCTTCTCTGTCAACAGCTGCGGCCATGGAAGACCCTGCACAGATTCCCACTGACAACCCACACAACCTCTGAGAGCCTGGGCCATTCTGGCGTCCTGTGGCCTACCCCTGCCCTTTGAATTCCACATCTGCCATCTCCGGCATTTACTCTGTGAAATATCTGTTTTCAGAAATTCTTCAATTGAAGGCACCTCTTACAAAGAAGTTTGCAGAAGTCATGCATCAAGCCCACTGGGGGAGGGAGTGACTAGCTGAAACTGTGAGCTCATCCAATCTTAGAAAGCCTCATTACCTTTTTTACAAAAGGCTTTAATGCCCCTTCAGTGATTACACTGACACAAGCTCACAGACATTGTTCATTCATGACCCTTCTCCATAGGTCTTCCAGGCCTGGCCCTGCCCTGACCACACAGCTAGTGTTTCCCGTCATTTCCTGAGAACTGGCTAATGGCACGTCTTCCAAATAACCAGTCCTCCTGGGGCTCCAAACAGCTTAGCTACAATTGGTACACGAGGCTCACGGACTTAAGTGCCTCTATACAGCAGTAGTTCCTGGCAAAGAGCCTTACCCTACTTCTGCTCAGCTCAAAGCCTTCAAGATCTGACCCCTGCCTAGCTTTCCAACCTTATTTATAACCATTTCCCACTCCCCGACTTTCATGCTCACCAGCACCCCCATGGATCCAGGCGTTCCAGACCCTTAACCCTACCACATGGTAGGCTCTGCCTTAACTGTCCTCATTGGCCAGACACACAACATCCTTTAAGTTCCAACTGAAATGTCATTTCCTCAGAAGCCTTCCCTGACCTCCCCAGGCAGGGTCAATCCACTCTTTACTCTGCATTTACCATCCATCACTCACTGGTCACATTACACAATAGCTAGTTGTGGATCTATCTCTCCTATGTCTAGACTGGGAGCTCCTGAGGGTCCCCAGAGCCTAGCACAAAGCAGATGTCCATAGCGTGTTCACTGAAAAAAAGAGAACTGCCGAGTTTCCGCTGTGAGTGGGCGCAGGGGTGCTGAGGGAGAGCTGGCTTCCATAGGACACGCTGGCAGTGGGATGCAAGTTGCAGCAAAACCGATGGGCTGGCCTGGTACCACCCTCGATCTAGTTCTAGAAGGAAAATGTAATACTTTCACTTTCCATGAAAAACCCAGGCCCCTCTGAAAGCCTGATGCAGAAAATAGGAGACCAGTAGAATGGTACAAGAACTGGAAGGGCCGGGAAAACAGAAGGGAAATGTAATTTGTTCACTGGAACTACCACGGACTCTTATCATATTTACCGACTGCATGTCTGGGAAGGTGCAGTGCAAGCACATTGGCAGTAACTTCAATGCTTTTTCTTTTAAGGTATCTAAGTGCACTTTTAAAATTGCCAAGGCCTCTGCAAATAGCTGTATATTAAGAATAGAGGTCAGGCCCTAGCAGGGTTGCTCAGATGGTTGGAGTGTAGTCCCATACATCAAAAGGTTTCGGGTTCAATTCCTGGTCCGGGCACCTACTGACCGATGTCTCTCTCTCATATTGACCCGCCCCCCCCTCTAAAAATCAATAAAATATATCCTCCAGTGAGGATTAAAAAAGAGAGAGATCAGCATGCTGCTCATTCATGCAATCCTCTCCACAGCCCAGCCCTTCTCTCTGCTTCTCTTTCTCCTGCTTCCCCCCCCATATTCACACTTGTAAATGCATATGTACATAGTATACATGTGGACATACACACACACACACACACACCAACTCACCTGGGGCATCTATGTAGACCCCCACACCCATGGCACAACTGTCCTGTCTGCTTTATGCTCTCTGTTCCCCACCAATTTATATTTGGAGAGTGACTGTCAAAGTGTTAGTTTCCCTTATGCGAGCAAAGAGGTATAAAGACAGGCATTTTATACAACACAGGACAGGAGAGTATTCCTGGCATGTGTGCTTTACTGTACTCCACAAATGTTGTGTTTTTTACAATTTGAAGGTATGACCCTCCAACAGCAAAAAATATTAGGACTTGCTTTATTGTGGTGACACGGACTGAGGTGAGAGTCTCTGAGGTATTCCTGTCTGTACATAATGTGTATAAATCCCCTGAGTCTACTTGTGAGCACGGAGAGTGTTAGTGAATTACTGGAACCCGAATGTCCTGCACACCTGTGCCTTCTAAGTGGAACCTCACCCCCAGTGTAAGTTCTCTCCTGGTGCAGGACAGACTGTTTCTCAAAGGACAGTCCATTTGCCAAATTGAGGAGTTTTGTTGTGAAAAAACTATCATGGCCTTGAGTATGCGCTAGGGCTTTCTAAGGATGGCCATTCTCTGCTTGGTAGGGGTCTCTAGTTCACACCTAATTAGGAACTGTGGCATTTTCATTTTCTCTTACTGACAGGAGCAATGGGTAAAAGACTAAGGGGGAGATCAAGGAGGGCAGGAGGTAGATAGGGGGCTCTGAGGAGGGGGAGTCACCAGCATGTATTTCCTAGAGACATGGGAGTGGTTGTCATCAATTACTCCTCCATCGGATGGGGTCACCCAGCTGGTACCAGTGCGCACCTCACATTAGGGAAGGGATGCACTTGACTCCATGAGCTTTGAACAGATTATAACAGATTATTAAATCTCTTTGCAAACAGTTTTCACCTCTTCATTGCTGACAACAGTCTTGGGCTCCATGCCAGGGAGCCTGTCTTTAATTTGAATTGCTTACTGGCCCCTAAATGTGCCAGTGGAGTTCATTTTCTCTAAGTTCCTGGCATACAGTAAGCACTCAATAAGTGGTAGTTCTGATTGTTATTTTTGTTACACTTACCATGTGTGACCAAGTGAGATTATTGGCTAATGTGGGTCTTTCAAGAGAGCAAATCAAATCCATGTGGCTGATCTGGCTCACAGCCTGAGTTAAAACCTGAGGTGACTCCAGACCTGGATGTCATTACCTGTGATCTTAAGGTCTGAAAAGCAGAAGCGATATAGGAGGGCTCAGGCACGTAGCCGAGCTGAGAACAGCTCAACGTTTTCCTGGTGAAATGACCTTCAACATTGATGAACTATGCAACACTGTTTAGAAATTACTGCGGCCGGTCTTATTGGTTAACTGATTTGCATGAATTCATGCATGCTACTTATTAACAATAACATACATTACGTTTCCTGCTTCTCCCCCTTCTCTCTCCATAATCAGTCTTCAGCTCATAAATGCCCCAAAGAACAAGCAGCAGTGTGTTAAGAAAGGCTGCTCTCATGTCAGTCGGTAGTTTATCTTTAGCCTCATCACCAACACACAGCAGCACTAAGAAGAGCAGGCCAACGGGTCTTGTAGTTCATGCCACTCTCCAGTGGCCCACTGCTGCCAGGGAGAGCGAGCCACGCGGCTCTCGAATTACCTAACCTGGTGCTGGCTGTCCCGGTGCCTCGCTGGCTGTGTGACTTAGAGCAAATGGGAAAACCTGTCGGCCTCGGCTCCTTATCTATAAGTTGGAGATAACACTAATTTCATGGGAACAGTACTGTATAAAGATGAAGTGATATCAAATTTTAAATTACAACATTAACTTTTGGAGAGTATGCAGTGCATGCTGCCAGCTGAAGCACGGATTGGAAGTATTCGTGGGAAAGCCATTTGGCAATAGGAATCAGGAGACTTAAGGTGCCCATGACTTTTGACCCAGTCACTCTAATTATAGGAATTAATCCTAAAGGCATAATCCAAAAGATTTCCATACAGGATGTTCATCACAGCTTTATTTATATTTACGTAAAACTGAAGACAACTTAAATTGCAGTGCTAGGAGAATGATTAAATACATTATTGCACTTTCACATAATGGAATGTTACATATTGCTTAAAATAATATTTATAAAGAATTTTTAATAATGTGGGGAGTCCCCTTTAAATGTTAAGTGATAAAAGGATGGAAGAGAAATTATATAATAAAGGAAGAAGTACTTTGGAATGCTAACAATAGAGGATTATTTTTTCTTTCTACTTTTTGTGTTTTATCATTTTTCTACAATGAGTACATTTTTAAAGTTGAAAGGTCATAATTAAACTTAAAAACAAGAAAACCTTCACAAAGAGCCCGGTATACCGCAGGCATACTACAAATACCAGTCCCGTTCCCTCCCTCCTGGTATGCTGATCAAACTGCTGCAGATCTGGGCCTTGTCCACTTTTTCTACCTCATTCCCTCGGGACTCTGGGCACTTCTACACTCCCAGCTTCCGTACATCCCAGGTCCTTTCATGCTCTTCCACATGTGTTTGCATGTGTTGGAAAATTTTACAGGTTCCTCCTACGCACACCCAGGTAAGCCTCATTCAGCCAACTAACTGCACACCTCCACTGAGACCTGGGGTGAGGCAAGGACCTACCTCTTCATTCCCCAATTACAACCCTCGCGCTTTGTGCGGTGATGACCACACACTTGCTTCACCAAATGACTATGGTGAGGGGATTACATCAGTGTAGGCACCACCTTTTGCACCTTTGAGTTCTCAGTGCTGGGCATGACACCTGGGTCTTGGCAATTAGTGCAGAATGAGTGCAGAAGTGAGAGGCTTTATTTCAATAACTTAACTCTCTGCAGTCACCTCTCAAGGTCTTGGTCATTTACATATGCCATCTATCCTTGCCTTTGAGTCTCTTTGCAAGCTGGACCATCTGCCTGCCCTTCTCCCTCCCACTTATTCCCAAGACAGTTAACCTGCCTTTCTCCAACCTCTGCAGTGGCTCCCAGAGCCCACCTCTCCCCGTGCACAGACCTTCCTCTGCCACGTCTCCGTCAGGGACTCCTGGACCATTCTGGCTCTCTGGTC
Organism: Myotis davidii; assembly: GCF_000327345.1. NCBI lineage: Eukaryota > Metazoa > Chordata > Mammalia > Chiroptera > Vespertilionidae > Myotis > Myotis davidii. The sequence goes on from NW_006300018.1 coordinate 169,788, forward strand.
TCAGCATCTAGCCAATGACAGACCATCTCCATCTGCATCTCCTGAAAGGTCCCGCATTACTCTTACCATGTTGCTCCCAGCTGGCCTCTCTGCTCCCAACACATGTCTGCGGGAACACCACTGAGCTTCTGGCTCCCCAAAAGCTTTGATGAATTCTTTCTTTCCCCCCCAATTCATCCCCAAAGCCAGGCTGTCATCCAGCTCTGCCTTTTCCTCCCTCCAAGATGTTTTCAAATTTCATCTCCCAATTTTAAGGACAACCACATTACAATTGCCACGCACAATATGTTATTTCTGGGAGGTCTTGTTCCTGTGAGCAGTTTATCCTGTCTCCTTGCTGGAATCTGTGGCTCCCAAATTGCATTCACTTTGCTGCAGGAGCTTAAGTGACAAAAAATATAAAATGAGTTATCACATCGCGGCAAAATGCCCCATCCCCAAAAGGAGCCAGATGCCAACTGAAAACCATATGGGTTCTGTGTTCTCTGTGCAGAGGAGGTTAGGAGACATCTCTTGCTTTTTGCAAGGACTGAGGAGAGGGCTGAGGAGAGTGGTAAAAAGATAAAACACAGAACATACCCCCCACTCTGCCCCCCACCTGTGCCACACACACACACACACACACACACACACACACACATACACACACACACACACACAGTGTTCCTTTTGAACTTGCTGGAGGCAGGCTTCTGACCTCACTATGTACAGACATCTCCTTTGTCAAGGTCACTGAGGGCTGTAGTGATACTAAATCCAATGGTGAATCGGACTCCTCATCTACAGGACCTCTAACGGGAACGTTCAGCCCAGCTGACTACCCCCTCCTCCTTGAGATACTGTCTCAGTTGGCTTCAGGCACAACATGCTCTCTGGCTTATTCCTATCTCCCTGGTTGATTCTTCTGTCTTATCTGCTGTCCTCCCCATTTCACTGACTTCAAACATTGCGGCATCCCAGGGCTCAGTTCTTTGACCACCTTCTCGCTTCTGTTTACACTTGGAAAGTGTATCCAGTCTCTTGGCATTAAATATAACACTCTGAACCTCTGAACTTTATACCCACTGGCTCTCCGACATCTCCACTTAGCTATCCAAAAGGCACCACCAAAAACTTTAATGTCACCCTCTGCTCACCTTTCCCTCCCACACCCACATCAGTATGCCACTTTCCCTTCAAAATACTTGCAGAATTATTTTGAGAATTCATAATAATAGAATTATTATGAAGACAGACACTTCATAATAATTCTGACAGACACTTCTAATCACCTCCATTGCTGCCCTGTGAGCCAGGACACCCCACCTTTCACTGGGGTTCGTTCAGTAGTTAACTAACTCACATTCCCCTTGTCTATTCTGTCCACTCATCATCTAGCTATTCTCCATGTAACACTCAGACAATCATGTCAGAATCAGATCTGTGATCGGGCCCCCCACTTCAATATGTGAGCAGGCCAACGCCTTTAAATGATCTATATGTAGGGTTACCATAAAGTTTACCATCTAAACAAGAATGCTATTTAGAATAAAATAATATAAAGATGATTGGTATAAATATGGACTGTCCCAGGCAAACAAGATTTAAGTTTATCCTTCTTATAAAACTCAAGTCTGGTTCACTGTCAACTTTATAGGTCTCCCCCTTCCCTTCCCTCCCCTTCCCTCCCCTCCCCTCCGCTTCTGTGCACCATAGTCTCTCCCCTTATTAGCCATGAGGTGTGGCCAACCTCCTGGCTAATAAGCCTTCATAAGTCCTGAAAGGACAGAAGGTAGAATGCTCTAGGGAGATCACAAACTCTGGAGCCAGGAAGCCCAGAAGCTGGGGTCCAAATCCCAGTTTGCTGACAGACCATCAGCCTCATGACCTTTAGAATGTCACTTGATCTCTTTGACCCTCAATATTTTTACCTAATTATTTTTAAATAATCCATAATCCATACAATTTGCCTTTTTTAAGAGTATATAATTCAGTAGTAAATTCACAAGTTGTGCAGCCATCAAATTATCCTGTTCCAGAACACTTCCATCACTCCCCAAAGGAGCCCCATTAGCAGCCACTCCCCATTCCTTCCCCTTCACCCCCCTCCAACCAACCAGGCCCTGACAACCACTAATCTGCTTTCTGTCTCTGGATTTGTATGAGCCTCTAAACTGAGCATAATAACATTAACCTTATAGGACTACCATGAGGATAGAGGCAATCTTGCAAAGTTTCTATTTCAGAATTTGGCATCTGAAAGCACTTTAATAAATTACTTAGAATATGCTAATTATTTCTCTGGCTCCTTCCAATTCCCCAGTATGAAACCCTTAGCTCCAGTCACCTCACTTTCCTTACCACTGCCTCACCTTACCTCTCTGCTCTCTCCCCTCAGCTCATTTCTGTCTCCTAGATCTCTGCCTCTCCAAACCCAACATGCAAGACCCAGATGAAATCCCATCTCCACATGTGAAACCTTCGCTGGTGTAATTGCTATTTTTCCCATGGTTTTTGCTATGTTCCCCTCAAGAGAGAAAAGAGCCCTTTATTCCCAATGTTAAACATTTCCAACATAATGAGATTCTGGTTATGACTCCAGGCTAATCAAACTTGTGTTTATTCTAGATTTTGCTTTGTGATACATACAAGGATGCTCCTACACACAGCTGCTCTGAAAGAACAAAAAGAGTGCTACAGTATTTTCAGAAGAGATTTCTGATCTTGCAACCAAACCTCCAGTACAAGGTTACATTAAAACAATAAATAGTGACATGTCAGTAGCACCATACATGGCAGCTACATTTGTCCATATTCTTGCAATTTGCAAATTTAGAACCACCAAAGATTACAGTCTCTTCAGAGTTTATTTGGTCTTGGGAACATTCTTAATGAGTCTGACATTTTTATTAGATTCAAAGTCTTCCACCAAAGACTGGTGCAATTATAGTCATTTATAAAGTAGCTAACCTGAAAAGAGGCTAGGCAGGCTTATGACAATTCCTTGCAAAGTCCAGCTACCTGAGAATGCTCAGCCAGTTTCCGATTCCCTTGTCCTGGAAGCACCATGCAGGCCAGGGGCAGTGGCTGGAACTAGGGTAAGAGTAGATGATCTGTAATGCTCTTTCTAGCTGTGAAATGATTTCACTCTAGGCTGAGCTCACAAATGCCTTCGTGCTCCCCACTCCCCCAGCAAAACTGCGGAGGGAAGAAAGGGAAAAGCCTGCTCTCACACAGCAAGAATTGTCCAATGACAGTGCTTAGTGTAGTGGAGCACTTAAGGCTGGCTCCCTGCAGTCACATGATCTGGGCTCAAATCCTGCTTCATCACTTACCCTCTGTGGGCTGTAGGCACATTATTTACTCTCTCTAAAACAAAGTTTCCTCACCATTAAGATGGACATCTGATATAATAAAAGGCTAATATGCAAGTAGACCGAACGGTTAACAACAGAACAACTGATCGCTCTAACGTGTGCTGACCACCGGGGGTGCGTGCAGAACATGGCGGGCGTTGGCCGTGGTGGGATGGTGGAGCAGGTGTCGGGGGGTGCCAGACCAAGGCGGGGCACTGGTACCTGTCATTAGGGTAAGTCTCTGGTGGTTACTGAAAATTCTTTGCTTCTGTGCACCATAGTCCTGCCTGGTGCTTGCACCTGCTGCCAGCGCTGGCCCTGCTCGCACCTGTTGCTGGCGCCTGGCGCTGGCCCCGACTGTCAGCAGGTGAGAGTGGGGCTGGCGCCATTAGTGCATGGGAGTGGCAGCGGCAGGAGTGGGGCTGAAGGCAGACAGGGGACCAGGGCCACAGTGGAAGGGGCTGGGCGGGGGCGTGGAGGATGGTCTGAGACCCTGTGCCCATAGCAGCCTCTTGGCTCACAGTTCCTTTTGTGGTGCATGAATTTGTGCACTGGGCCCCTAGTCATAATATATAAAGTGCTTATCACAGTTTCAAGAATGTAGCAAGTGTTCAGCTAATAATGGCCATCATCACTATTTTAATCTCCATCATCATTATCAGACAACATAGTAATGAACAGTCATGAAGTTCATTAAAAATGGTTGAATATGTTACAAACTCCCAGTTATAAGATAACAATTTCTAGGGATATAAGGTACACCACATCTAAAGTTAGATTGCTGTATGTAAACCTGAAAGTTTCTAAGAGTGTGAATCATAAAAGTTCTCATCACAAGAAAAAAAGTTGTAACTATGTGAAGTGATGGATGTTAACTAAACTTATTGTGGTAATCATACATATGTATATATTTGTACACATAAAACTAATACAATTCTATGTATCAATAATATACCAATAAAATGAAATGACAAAAACAAAACAAAATGGTTGAGTATGATAGTTCAAATAATTCCCAATCACTCAATTTTTACCCCTACACCCCAAATATCTAAAAAGTGTCTTGTGTATGTAAGGCACAATGCTAGGTATTATCTATATCCTATCTAAAAAAAAATGGAATATGCAAATTGATCATCACTTCATGACAAAGATGGCAGCGCTCACAGCCAATAAGGAGGGAATATGCAAGTTAACATATAAAGATGGTGGTGGCCGGCCTGGAGTGAAGGCAGGAGGCAGCTCCCGGCCCAGAGCGAAGGTGGGAGGTGGTGGCCAGAGCAAAGGCCTGGGTCCTGGGTACCAGAGGGAAACCGGTGCCGGCATCCAGGAAAAGGAAGGCCTATTCTTGCACGAATCTTTGTGCATCAGGCCTCTAGTACTAGTAATAAAAGCCTAAGCGATCAATATGACTGGTCACTATGATGTGCACTGATCACCAGGGGGCAGATGCTCAATGCAGGAGCTTCCCTCTGGTGGTCAGTGTGCTCCTACGGGGGGAACGCCACTCGGCCAGAAGCCGGGCTCTCAGCTGATGAGCGCAGTGGCGGTGGCGGGAGCCTCTCCTGCCTCCATGGCAGCGCTAACAAGCAGTAAGCCGAGTGGTAAGGAGCAGCAAGCAGGTGGGCAGTAAGGAGCGAGGGGTCCTGGACTGTGAGAGGATGTCCACCTGTCGGCTTAGGCCCGCTTCCCGTGGGCCAGCAGGTGGACATCCCCTGAGGGGTCCCAGACATGAGAGGGCGCAGGCCGAGCTGAGGGACGCCCCCCACCCCCAGTGCATGAATTTCATGCATCAGGCCTCTAGTAAGGATTATACTGATTAGGAAGACACAGCCTCTTCCCTTAAGACCTTACCGAAGAGTAAAAGTCACTGAGGCATGTATTAAGATAGGACAAAGAAGAAAATAAGGGCTCCAAGAGAAGAGGGAAAAAAAAAAAAGCCCTCTGAAGTCCAGAAGGGGAACATGGCGAAGGCCAGAGAAGGTCTCCTGGAGGAGATGGTAGCCGAGGTGAGAAGTGATGATAAGATCTGACCACTGGAAGGCTAGGGGCCAGACACTCTAAGGAGAAGCTAAGGCTTTGGATTCCAGGCAGCGCTGTCTGGTGGCACTGTCTGATCCACAGTAAGTGATAGAGCTACTTAGTGACATTTTCCCAAGGCCATGTTGCTATAAAATCTTAATTTCTGTTTTAGTCTTTAAAATGTTTTCTTATGCTCAGTCACTTTGCACTTTGGAAGGGAAATTAGGCTTTCATCAGACGGAGTCATAACAGAAAGATGACACTAACCAAGCCTGGCTGGTTCAGAATCTGAGACGTGAGAGCTCTCAGGAAAACAGAGCCAAAGCTGCATCACAGTGAGATTTGTAGCTCTGACGCTGAAAAGGAACTCCTCATACTGGGGTGCATTGTGGTGGAGACACTGGGCTTTATGCAACTCCCTGTCCGCAGGCACGAAGGGAGCCTCTCCACACATGCAGGGCGGCCACATACACCCCTGGATGCACACACATTCCTCTAAGCCCATCAGCGTCCACCCAAACCACTGAGTGGCAGAATGTAACTGTTCTGACTGAAAAACGCTCCTCATCAGGTTACATGAAGAAAATGAGCGAGGCCTTGACAGGAATGCATGCCACCGAACTGGAGTGCAATTACCCTGTGTTCTGACTTACTTGGGCAGGGCTCTTGTTTTCAGATCCTTCCCATCCTTAAGATACAGCATTTCTGAGACCTCCCAGGAGACCAAGGTCTGGTCAGAACAGTTTGCATGAGTCTGAACCTCAAACTGAGGAGCTAAGAGGAAGCATTATGGTGAGTATTGACGTAGTAGGGCTCAGTCTGTGACAGCATGGATGAAGGAATGACAGAATGTGGTAACATCAGCCCACAGGACTTGGACAACCATCCATATTTCCATGTGGAGGGAAAAAGCCACAGCAAAGCAGTCAATGTTTGCCTTGTACATACTGTGTAACAGCATCGCCCTGTGCCAGACAGAGACTGAACTCAAAGAAACACCAAACCTGGCCCCTAATCGCCAAGATTTACAATTTAGTTTGTGAGACAAGACTAAGCCACACAAAATACTTGTACCCAATGTCATTTAGGAATTCACTAAGGTCTTTGAGTGGTCCCAACTGGATAAATACTGACAGAACGTGCAAGTGGGGTTCAGAGAAAGTAAAGAGGTCAGAGCAAGTTTGAGGAGTGAGAAAGGTGTCCCGAAGCGGGTGGGACTTCAGTGAGGTTGTCTTTGCGAAATAACTTCTAAGAGAAACAATCAGCACTGAGCAAGCTTGTGGGACAGGCCCCCCCGGGTTAT